>NC_041390.1:215231771-215247079 GCF_002162155.2 Triticum dicoccoides | reverse complement strand
CGGCGGTGGGGAGTGTTTTCGGGGCGGGCGGGGCAGCGCACCGCCGGCCGCGAGCGGCAGGGGGCTGCTGTTTGGCCGGCTCAGGGGGGTGGAGGTTGAAGATGAACCGTAGGCCCTTGATTTCGTATCCAACAGCTGCAAAATCGACTGACCAGAGATGAAAAGGTCAGTCGACCGACGTGTAGCCTCACCTTGCTAGTGCGTTCAGTTTCAACAGCAAAATTTAGTTTCGACAATTAAGTTTAGTTTCGACAGTTAAATTCAGTTTCGACAGTTAAGTTCAGAGATGAGCGGCTGATGTATTTTACATCTAGCACTTTGTGGTTATGTATTTTACGTCATGTATTGGAGATGCTATTAGAATTCCACTCAGGTTAACGTTGTTTGTTGTCTCTCTTGTCCTGCTTCAGCCTCAGCGTCGTACAACTCACCGGAGCTGCTCCAACGACGAAACCCTCCATCACAGCGGAGCAGTACCTTGGGCTCCATCTCCAGACGGCTAAGATCTTCTTCCCCTCCTCCGACAGCCAAGTCAGTCGGAGCATCCTCACCGGCCAAACCAATCACGCTGAGATCGACATGGCTTCGCCAAAGAGGTTGTACACTTGTTGTATCTCTTTTTACTCTACATGTTATATATATTGTCCACTGAGCACACGGATTTGTTCCTTTAGTGTCTCCTTGAAAGAAAAAACGTCGGAATTTTAATTTTCACTTGTCCTCCTTTTCAAATTCCTATTCATGAAGCACAAGACTAAGAGATAGTAGCATAATAGCATTATAACCGTACATTTTCTTATGGTTTGACTTAATCTCACCATGCTTCATTGCATCCTGTGATCTTCCAATTGTTGTGAATCAAACACCCAGATTGGCAGAAATCCTGTGTTTTTAAATTCTCTGTTTTGCACGTGCATTCCTATCATATTCATGTCTATTTCCTATCCCTGCATTGTTGGAATCCTCCAATTCAAATGAGCCCTTACAGAATTACTTCTCTTACAGATAGTTGTCAAAGAAAACCTTGCGTGGTTTGTCCCGCTCCTGCTGCGTCGTCGTCCACCCCAGCTCAGCTGCTCCAATGACAGAAGGGTCCAGCACATCAGGGATCCGGCCTCCAGATTGTCTTTCGCCGCCTCAGATCTTCTTCCCCGCCACTGGCAGCCATGAAAAATGCACTACCATCATCAACCGAGCATATGACCTCGAGGACTACACGGGTCCGCAAGAGAGGTCGCACTCTTTCGTGTCTGCTTACGTTATGCATCGTTTAATATTACATGCTACTTTATCGTCCTCTTCACCGATTAGACTCTGAGTCAGCTCCAAATTAATGGTCAAACTTGAGTTTTTAAATGGTTGTGGGGTACATATCGGGGGCGCTATCAATAGTATATATCTACTATCTGGTTAATCTCCGGTGTCTACTATGAGTTTCATGTTTGGTGGGAAACAAATAGTAAAGAAGCCATTATCTATATTTTTAACGGAAGCCATTATCTGCCTGCTATTATTGGTTTTGGGTCTATCCACAGGTTGCTACCATCACTCTGGATTTCTGCATGCACTCCTTACATAATCTCACTATGTTTTATTCCTATGCATGACAATTATTGTAAACAATGGAACTGAACATGTAGAGCAAAAGAGACGAGCCTTGTGTGGCAATAAAATTTCATGCAGACGTCGCTCCATGGTAGGCGCAAAGGCAGCCCCCCCTCCACGCATTTCAGATTGTAATCGAGAGGAAGATATCTGTTCTGAGGGGGATTTAGAAGGAGAAGACAACTCCTATTTACCCCCTGAGGTCTTCGCTCTAACTTGGCATGCTGATGTTGGTTATATCATGCATATGGTGTCTTGCATTGCTTACTTTATACATCAAACATGTCATCTGCTTAGTTTAGACATCCTTTGTGTGAATGCCATCTGTTTAGTTTATCCATCATTTATGTGAATTATGCAACACCATCTTGTTTAGCCAGGCATCATATATGTGAATTTTGCAATGCCATCCTGCTTAGCCAGTCATCTTATATGTAAATTATATCAGGCCATCCTTTTTTCGTTACCTATTACATTTGTCAACAATGTTATTACATTCAACTGCTCTTCGTGTGCATCAGCCATTTGACACGGTGATGGTAAATTCTGGAGTGAAAACAAGGTCTTCAGAGCAGACTATGCTATCTGACGAAGCGCATATCTCGCTGGTTACGGATAGCTCCTCAGAGGAGGATTCAAAGATAGATGACCAGTCCTACCCCCCCCCCCCACGAGGTGTATGCTCTAACTTGGCAGGGTTATGTTGCTCATATCGTGCGTACGATGTCTCACATTGCTATGTCATTTGATTAGTTTAGACATGCTTTGTGTGGATGCCACCTGTTCAGTGTCTAATGACCATATATGTGAATTATGCATTGCCATCTTGTTGCAAGACATTATATATGTGAATTATACAATGCTATCTTGTTGCAAAGGCATTATATATGTGAATTATGCAATGACATGCTGTTTAGCCAATCATCATGTATGTGAATTATATCATGCTATCATTTTTTTGTATTACATGTTCCATTTGGCGACAATGTTTGTATATTCAACTACTCTTCCTATGCATCAGCCATTTGTAGCGGTGATGGAAGTATCTGGAGTGAAAACAAGGTATTCAGAGCATACAATGCTACCTGCTGAAGCAGACATCTTGCTGGTTACAGAGAGCTCCTCAGAGGAGGATTCAGAGACTGATGACCAGTCCTATTTTCCCCCTGAGGTCTATGCTCAAACTTGGCAGGGTTATATTTCCCATGTCATGCATGTTGTCTTGCATTGCTTAGTTTTTACATCATATATGGATTGCCATCTGCTTACTTGCTTACTATATAAATCATATATTTGAATTATATCATGCCATCATGTTTACATAGTACATACACATCATATATCTGAATTATGGCATGGTAACCCATTTAATAAAGACATCATATAGTTATATCATCTCATCCTGTTTAGTGTTTACAGTCACCATATTTTGAATTATGGCATTCTATCTGTGAATGTATGTGAATTATGGCATGCCAACCTATTTAATAAACACATTATATAGCTATGTCATGTCATCCTGTTTACATAGTCTCATATTTTGAACTATGTCTTTCCATCTTTTTTAGTTAGCCATCATAATGTGAAATTGTGTCATGCTATCCTATTTAGTTAGCCATCATATATGTGAAATTGTGTCATGCTATCCTGTTTGGTTAGACAACATAAATATGAATTATTTCATGCCCTCTTTTATTCCCCACTATCCATTGCACTTGTCTATCATACAATGTCTATATTTTCAATTACTTTTCTTGTTTATCAGCCATTTGAATTGGAGAGCGTGATGGCAGTATCTAAGGGAGTAACAACACGGTCTTCAGAAAAGATAGTGCTACCAGTCGATGCAGATAGAACCACGGTTGTACTTGCCCAGGGACCAGATCCACCACACATAACCCAGACTCTCGCAGATTGTACCCTACCCAGTTGGACAGAGAACCAGCTACACCCCTTCTAACCCCAAGCCCGGCAGATAGTAACCCAGTTCCAGTTGACACAGCACCGTCTCCACCACAGAGCACCCAAACACGAGCAGTTAGTAAGGGAACTGGAGTGCCCAAAGCACGAGGACCACCACTCCGAATCCCAACTCAACGCTTAAAGGAGAAGAGGATTTGCTCTCAGGTCAGGTTCTGTAGCTATGGTTCATACTCCTTTGCTCTTGCATGACTGTATTTACTCATACCAACTATTTTCAAATTTGAAGGATGGAATTGACACTCCAATGGCACAACAGGTATGTTTTAAACCTGTTTCTTTAACTGGTTTGCTGTTGTAACCTGCTCTATGTTGATTTCAGTTTCAATTGAATAAACAGTTATGTTCTCATGTCATGCACATGACAAGTGTTGTTATTGCTCTATAGTTACCCACACTTATATTCTGTCTATTCTGCTTTGTCTTGAACAAATATTATTTGAACTGTGTCTCTATCTTGATTTGGCAACAAAAACTAGAATGATATAGACCATAAAGTGACCATGGTACATAGATATATGTTTGTTTCATGCTGTTATCCTGTCCACTTTACTACTGAACTCATTTACCAAAATGAGTTTCATATACAACATGGTAAACATGTGATGTGTCTGCTTGTTTCTCTTTTAGAATGCAGACAAAATATTGGAGAACAGTACCGCGTTATCCAATGGTAAAGGAACTAATGCAGATAAGGTTCAAGATAGTGAGACATCCCTGTTGGTCTCCAAGAAAGCTGATAAAAACTATCTTGACGACAGTGAGGGAACCCAAAAGTCCTATCTTGATGTAGTGTTCGAGTTACTGGCCACTACTGCTGGCACAAGCTCTTCGAACTCGCTGCCTGAATCAGTTCGTCTTCTTGACTCTCAACTTCAAGTTGAAAGACATCAATCAGATGTGCTGCAACAGGAAGCTGAAGGACTGAGGAAGTCCCTGCAGAATTCAGATGCATATTTTCTGGTGCAACAGCAAGCGCTGGAGGATTTAAGCGACAAACAAGAGAAAGTTAATAAGCTTGCTAAGCATCTTGCCAGCATTATGGGTACCTAGGATATTGTTTCTTGAGATCTTCGGAAGTAGTTTCAGTTCAGGAGTTGTTTTGCTGCGGCGTTTATTTGCGCTGGTCGCCAACTTTGACAACCAGTGTATATGATATGCTACTTTGTCCCTATATTTGCACTAGTGGCAAACTTTGATGCCCAGTGCATGTAATATGTGTAATAGCCGTGATAGCCTAGCGTTAGTTGCTTGCTTATTTATTTCCTTGTTGTCTTGTTTATTTGTTTGATTGTAGTCATTGCAGTTCTTTTTCCACGGTTAGCTAGTGGCTGCAATAACCTATTTTTTTAAACTAGGCCACAATAACCATGGGCTAATATTTACTGTAGTGACACTGGGCCTCCTACTGGACGTAGAAACAGTGGGCCTTCTACGGGCCGTAGAAACAATGGGCCTTCTACGGGCCGTAGAAACAATGGGCCTTCTGTGGGCCGTATTATCAATGGGCCTTATACAGGCCATATAATCGATTGGCCAAACATGGGCCAAACAGACCGCATTATGGCCGTAAACGGGCTAGAGTTGGAATCGTCCGTTCATGGACCGACCATAACGGGCCATCATTAATAGGCCGTATTTGATGATGCTATGAAATCGGCCCAACGTATTAGCCGACCACAAACGGGCCGACTATAACCATAGGCTGAATTTGGCCCACGAGCAGAAAATGACAGTAATGGGCCATAAGTAAACGAATGCTGGAAATGAGCCCAAGAATAAATGGGCTCTGAGAAGGCCGAAAGATAACATGGGCTGGAAACGGCCCAATGGAATAACGGGCTGTTAATGGGTATAAAGTGATACACTGTTCATTACGGGCCAGTTTCACCACGGGCCGTTAATGGGTGTAAAGTGATACACTGTTCATTACGGGCCAGTTTCACCACGGGCCGTTAGTAGGCCAAGAGTTACATAGGGCCTCATATGGGCCGAAAGACGTCATGGGCCATACATGGGCCAGAAGTGAAAACGGGGTGGAATCATATTGGATGGCCTAGATGACGCTACTGGGCCTAATTCGGATAGGGCGTAACGGGCCTTGGGTTAGCGGGTTGTAAATGGGCTATATGCGAACATGCCGTTAACAGGCTTTCCATGGGCCGGTCCGCCACCTTTTGACCAAGTCAAACGGGCCGGCCTTTTCACAGGAATGGGCCTCTGTTGGGCCATGCCACGTGTCGACGTATCATAGGCGCCTATCTGACCCACTGACGAGCTGACACAAGTTTCATCCGACCAATAAGAATTTTACATGTGGAAATTTCCCATTGGTCGGGGCTGTTAACGGGTTATCGGATCCAAAACCCGACCCGATAGCTTAACGGCGTTCCATTACGGTGGATGCCATGTGTCGGTCACCCTTGACAAAAGCACTTCTGTGACGCGCGATTTATCGTCATGGAAGTGGACACTTCCGTGATGATAATTTTGGTAATGTCATGGAACACTTCTACGACAGCACAGGTATGACTATCTTGATTCTGTCATAAATTTGTCATGGATGTACACGCATGACAAAAAAAGCGACCTACTGTGACAAACATGTATCATCACGGAAGTGTATTTTTTTGTAGTGAGAACTACTTTTGACCATATAAATTTGACATGCAAGCTCAAGAACAAGGTCACATAAGTAGCAAAAATTTGCAATGAATAAAGCACTAGAACAAAAACTAATTGGACCATTGGAGGAGTCACATACCAAAGAATAATCCCCCAAAGCAGTTTTGTGAATGGAGCTTTGAGCAAGGAGATCGAAAATGGCAGCAAGATGAGCTAGAACTTCGGGTTTGAGATGGCTAGTGATTTTTTGGGAGGAAGAAGGAGTGTGTGGTAGTTGGAATAAGTGGATGGGAGCCACCATGGGCCCACGAGGCAGGGGCGCGCCATGTACCCTCGTGGTTAGGTGCTTGCTCCCCCTGGTGTGTTCTCAGTGCCAGATATTCTCCAATATTCTAGAAAAAATCATATTTAATTTTCAGGGCATTTGGAGAACTTTTATTTTCGGGGTATTTTTTAATGCATGGATAATTCAGAAAACAGACAGAAAAATACTATTTTTTCTTTATTCTATATGAATAACAAAAAGTAAAAAGAGGGTACAGAGAGTTGTGTTTTCTAAATTCATCCATCTCATGCTCATCAAAAGGAATCCACTAACAAGGTTGATCAAGTCTTGTTAACAAACTCATTCCAAATTGCATGAAACCGGAGAATTTTTGAATAACACTAGGTTACCTCAACGGGGAAGAGTGCCTTATTAAGCAACAGTAAAGGAAGTAATGCAGATAAGGTTCATGATAGTGATACATCCTGTCTTGGTTTAGTGTTGGAGTTACTGGCCACTACCGCTTGCACAAGCTATTCAAACTCACTGTCTGAATCAGTTCGTTTCTTGAGTCTCAACTACAAGCTGAAAGACATCGATCAGCTGTGCTGCGACAAGAAGCGGAAGGACTGCGGAAGTCCCTGGATCATTCAGATGCATACTTTCTGGTGCAACAGCAAGCGTTGGAGGATTTTAGCGCCAAACAGGACAAATCTAATCAACTTGCTATGCTTATTGCCAGCATGGTGGATACCCAGGATAACGTTTCTTGAGATCTTCTGAAGTTGTTTCAGTTATGCTCTTGTTTTGCTACCGCGTTTATTTGCACTGGTGGCCAATTTTGACGGCCAGTGTATATGATATGCTGCTTTGTTCCCTATATTTGCACTGGTGGCGAACTTTGATCTCTAGTGGATGTAATATGTGTAATAGCCGTGATAGCCTAGCATTAGTTGCTTGCTTATTTATTTCCTTGTTGTCTTGTTTATTTGTTTGCTTGTAGTCATTGCAGTTCTTTTTCCGCGGTTAACTAGTGGCTGCAATAACCTATTTTTTAAAACTAGGCCACAATAACCATGGGCTAATATTTACTGTAGTGACACTGGGCCTCCTACGGGCCATAGAAACAGTGGGCCTTCTACGGGCCATAGAAACAGTAGGCCTTCTACGTGCCGTAGAAACAATGGGCCTTCTATGGGCCGTATCATCAATGGGCCTTATACGGGCCGTATGATCGATTGGCCAAACATGGGCCAAGAACAGGCCGCATTATGGCCATAAACGGGCTAGAGTTGGAATCGTCCGTTCATGGGCCAACTGTAATGGGCCATCGTTAATAGGCCGTATTTGATGATGCTATGAAAACAGCCCAACGTATTAACGGACCACAAACAGGCCGACTGTAACCACGGGCTGAATTTGGCCCAAAGCAGAAAATGACAGTAACGGGCCGTAAGTAAACGAATGCTGGAAATGAGCCCAAGAATAAATGGGCTCTGAGAAGGCCGAAAGATAACATGGGCTGGAAACGGCCCAACGGAATAACGGGCCGTTAATGGGTATAAAGTGATACACTGTTCATTACGGGCCAGTTTCACCACGGGCTGTTAATGGGTGTAAAGTGATACACTGTTCATTACGGGCCAGTTTCACCACGGGCCGTTAATAGGCCAAGAGTTACATAGGGCCTCATATGGGCCAAAAGACGTCATGGGTCATACATGGGCCATAAGTGAAAACGGACTGGAATCATATTGGATGGCCCAGATGACGCTACTGGGCCTAATTCGGATAGGGCGTAACGGGCCTTGGGTTAGCGGGCTGTAAATGGGTTGTATTCAAACATGCCGTTAATAGGCTTTCCATGGGCCGGCCCGCCAGCTTTTGACCAAGTCAAACGGGCCGGCCTTTTCACAGGAATGGGCATGTGTTGGGTCGTGCCACGTGTCGACGTATAATAGGCGCCTTCTGTCCAATGAGTGGTTGACATCTGTCCCAACAATGAGCCGACACATGTTTCCTCCAGCCAATGATGATTTTACACGTGGAAAATCCCCATTGGTCAGGGCTATTAACGGGTTATCGGATCCAAAACCCGACCCGACAGCTTAACGGCGTTCCGTTACGGTGGATGCCACGTGTCGGTCACCCTTGACGAAAGCACTTCTGTGACGTGCGATTTATCATCATGGAAGTGGACACTTCCGTGATGATAATTTTGGTAATGTCATGGAACACTTCTACGACAGCACAGGTATGACTATCTTGATTCTGTCATACATTTGTCATGGATGTACATGCATGACATAAAAAGCGACCTACTGTGACAAACACGTATCATCACGGAAGTGTATTTTTTTGTAGTGAGAACTACTTTTGACCATATAAATTTGACATGCAAGCTCAAGAACAAGGTCACATAAGTAGCAAAAATTTGCAATGAATAAAGCACTAGAACAGAAACTAATTGGACCATTGGAGGAGTCACATACCGAAGAACAATCCCCCAAAGCAGTTTTGTGAATGGAGCTTTGAGCAAGGAGATTGAAAATGGCAGCAAGATGAGCTAGAACTTCGGGTTTGAGATGGCTAGTGATTTTTTGGGAGGAAGAAGGAGTTGTGGTAGCTGGAATAAGTGGATGGGAGCCACCATGGGCCCATGAGGCAGGGGGCGCGCCATGTACCCTCGTGGTTAGGTGCTTGCTCCCCCTGGTGTGTTCTCAGTGCCAGATATTCTCAAATATTCTAGAAAAAATCATATTTAATTTTCAGGGCATTTGGAGAACTTTTATTTTCGGGGTATTTTTTAATGCATGGATAATTCATAAAACAGATAGAAAAATACTATTTTTGCTTTATTCTATATGAATAACAGAAAGTAAAAAGAGGGTACAGAGAGTTGTGTTTTCTAAATTCATCCATCTCATGCTCATCAAAAGGAATCCACTAACAAGGTTGATCAAGTCTTGTTAACAAACTCATTCCAAATTGCATGAAACCGGAGAATTTTTGAATAACACTAGGTTACCTCAACGGGGATATGCACATACCCAACAATAAGAATATCATATTTCTTCTTGACAGTAGGAAGAGGAAATTCAAAACCTCCAATAGTGATTGTTGAAATTTTTCCAATAGAATTGATACTGTGGACTTGAGGTTGTTTCCTCGGAAAGTGTACCGTATGCTCATTACCATTAACATGAAAAGTGACATTGCCTTTGGTGCAATCAATAACAGCCCCTGCAGTATTCAAAAAGGGTCTTCCAAGAATAATAGACATACTATCGTCCTCAGGAATATCAAGAATAACAAAGTCCGTTAAAATAGTAACGTTTACAATCACAACAGGCACATCCTCACAAATACCGACAGGTATAGCAGTTGATTTGTCAGCCATTTGCAAAGATATTTCAGTAGGTTGTCAACTTATTCAAATCAAGTCTACGATATAAAGAGAGAGGCATAACACTAACACCGGCTCCAAGATCACATAAAGCAGTTTTAAGAATAGTTTCTTTTAATGGAGCATGGTATAGTTGGTACTCCTGGATCTCCAAGTTTCTTTGGTATTCCACCCTTAAAAGTATAATTGGCAAGCATGGTGGAAATTTTAGCTTCCGGTATCTTTCTTTTATTAGTAACAATATCCTTCATATATTTAGCATAAGGATTCATTTTAAGCATATTGGTCAAACGCATACGCAAAAAGATAGGTCTAATCATTTCAGCAAAGCGCTCAAAATCCTCATCATCCTTTTTCTTGGATGGTTTAGGAGGAAAAGGCATGGGTTTCTGAACCCATGGTTCTCTTTATTTACCATGCTTCCTAGCAACAATGTCTCTCTTATCATAACGTTGATTCTTTGATTGTGGGTTATCAAGATCAATAGCAGGTTCAATCTCTACATCATTATTATTGCTAGGTTGAGCATCAACATGAACATCATCAGTAACATTATTACTAGGTTCATGTTCATTACCAGATTGTGTTTCAGCATTAGAAATAGAAATATCTTTGGGATTCTCAGGTGTGTCTACAACAGGTTCACTAGAAGCATGCAAAGTCCTATCATTTTTCTTTTTCTTCCTCTTAGAAGGACTAGGTGCATCAACATTATTTCTCTGAGAGTCCTGCTCAATTCTCTTAGGGTGACCCTCAGGATACAAAGGTTCCTGAGTCACTTTAGCTCCTCTAGTTGCAACTCTAACAGCAAAGTCAGTATTCTTACTATTCAATTCATTGAGCAAATCATTCTGAGCTTTAAGCACTTGTTCTACTTGAGTGGTAACCATAGAAGCATGTTTACTAATAAGTTTAAGTTCACCTTTAACACTAGCCATATAATCATTCAAGTGTTCAATCATATAAGCATTATGTTTCAATTGTGTACCAACATAGGCATTAAAATCTTCTTGCTTAACCATAAATTATCAAATTCATCCAAACATTGGCCAGCAAACTTAGGAGGAGGGATTTCAGCTTTATCATATCTATAGAGAGAGTTTACCTTTACCACCTGTGTTGGATTATCGAGACCGTGTGTTTCTTCAATAGGTGATGAATTAAGACCATGTATTTCTTCAACAGGCGGTAAATTCTTAACATCTTCAGCTTTTATACCTTTTTCTTTCATAGATTTCTTTGCCTCTTGCATATCTTCAGGACTGAGAAATAGAATACCCCTTTTCTTCGGAGTTGGCTTAGGAGTTGGTTCAGGAAGTGTCCAATTATTTTCAATAGTCAACATATTATTCAATAGAATTTCAGCTTGATCAACTGTTCTTTCCCTGAAAACACAACCAGCACACTATCCAGGTAATCTCTGGAAGCATCGGTTAGTCCATTATAAAAGATATCAACTATTTCATTTTTCTTGAGAGGATGATCAGGCAAAGCATTAAGTAATTGGAGAAGCCTCCCCCAAGCTTGTGGGAGACTCTCTTCTTCAATTTGCACAAAATTATATATTTCCCTTAAAGTAGCTTGTTTCTTATGAGCGGGGAAATATTTAGCAGAGAAGTAGTAAATCATATCTTGGGGACTACGCACACAACCAGGATCAAGAGAATTAAGCCATATCTTAGCATCACCCTTTAATGAGAACAGAAATAATTTAAGGATATAATAGTAGCGAGTTTTCTCATCATTAGTGAACAGGGTAGCTATATCATTTAATTTAGTAAGATGTGCCACAACAGTTTCAGATTCATAGCCATAGAAAGGATCAGGTTCAACCAAAGTAATTAACTCAGGATCAATAGAGAAATCATAATCCTTATCAGTAACAAAGATAGGTGAAGTAGCATAAGCAGGATCATATTTCATTCTAGCATTCAGAGATTTTACTTTCAGCTTAGCTAATACTCCCTCGGTTCCACAATACATGTCTTCCATTTGTCAAAATATAGATGGATCTAGACATGTTTTAGTATATAGGTACATCCATTTTTGGACAAATGGAAGTCAAGTATTTTGGAACAGAGGGGTAGTTTCTTAAGATCACTTCTATCATTGCAAGCTAAGAAGTCTCTAGCAGTTTCTTCATCCATAACATAACCCACAGGAACATCAGGCAATTCATATCTAGGGGGAGAATCCTCATCATAACTTTCATCAATATTATCAGTTTCAATAATTTCATTCTCTCTAGCCCTAGAAAGTTGTTCATCAAGAAATTCACCAAGTGGCACAGTAGTATCAAGCATAGAAGTAGTTTCATCATAAGTATCATGCAAAGCAGAAGTGGCATCATCAATAACATGCGACATATCAGAATTAATAGCAGAAGCAAGTTTAGGTGTCGCAATTTTACTCAAAACAAAAGGTGGATCAAATGCAGAGCTAGATGGCAGTTCCTTACCTCCCCTCGTAGTTGAGGGAAAATTTTTGTTCTTTGATCTTTCAAGTTCTTCATAATGATAAGCAGATATAAATCTCAAGTGACTCAAATAATAGAGCTATGCTCCCCGGCAACGGTGCCAAAAAATGTTCTTGACAACCCACAAGTATAGGGGATCGCAACAGTTTTCGAGGGTAGAGTATTCAACCCAAATTTATTGATTCGACACAAGGAGAGCCAAAGAATATTCTCAAGTATTAGCAGCTGAGTTGTCAATTCAACCACACCTAGAAACTTAATATCTGCAGTAAGGTATTTAGTAGCAAGGTAATATGATAGTAGTGGTAACGATAGCAAAAGTAACAGTAGCAAAAGTAATATTTTTGGGTTTGATAGTGATTGTAACAGTAGAAGCGGAAAAGTAAATAAGCAAAGAACAATATATGGAAAGCTCATAGGCAATGGATCGGTGATGGAGAATTATGCCGGATGCGATCGATCATTTAACAGTCATAACCTAGGGTGACACAGAACTAGCTCCAGTTCATCAATGTAATGTAGGCATGTATTCTGGATATAGTCATACGTGCTTATGGAAAAGAACTTCCATGACAACGGGGTCCTAATGGAAACTAAGGGATATTAAGGCCTCCTTTTAATAGAGTACCGGACCAAAGCATTAACACATAGTGAATGCATGAACTCCTCAAACTACGGTCATCACCGGTAAGTATCTCGATTATTGTCATATCGCGGTTAATGGATCATAACACATAATAGGTGAATATAGAATTGCAAGATAGGATCAAGAACTCTCATATATTGATGAAAACATAATAGGTTCAGATCTGAAATCATGGCACTCGGGCCCTAGTGACAAGCATTAAGCATAGCAAAGTCATAGCAACATCAATATCAGAACATAGTGGATAGTAGGGATCAAACCCTAACAAAACTAACTCGATTACATGATAAATCTCATCCAACCCATCACCGTCCAGCAAGCCTACGATGGAATTACTCACACACGGCGGTGAGCATCATGAAATTGGTGATGGAGGAAGGTTGATGATGACGATGGCAAAGGATTCCCATCTCTGGAGCCCCGAACGGACTCCAGATCAGCCCTCCCGAGAGAGTTTAGGGCTTGGCGGCGGCTCTGTATCGTAAAACGCGATGAATCCTTTTCTCTGATTTTTTTCTCCCCGAAAGTGAATATATGGAGTCAAGGTTGATGTCGGTGGAGCGTCAGGGGCCCCACGAGGCAGGGGGCACGCCCAGGGCGGTAGGGTGCGCCCACGTTCCAGTATTTTTTATATATTCCAAAATAATTCTTCGTTGATTTCAGGTCATTTCGAGAACTTTTATTTCTGCACAAAAATAACACCATGGCAATTCTGCTGAAAACAGCATCAGTCTGGGTTAGTTCCATTCAAATCATGCAAGTTAGAGTCCAAAACAAGGGAAAAGTGTTTGGAAAAGTAGATACGACGGAGATGTATCACCCAGCGGTCGCCAGGTCGCCAGGTCGCAGCCGACGCGGAGCGGGACCGATGAGGTCTTCTTCAGGCCTCCAACCCAGGAGGAGGCAGCGATGGCCACCGTGACCCGGTGCCTGCGAGGGCGGGCAGACCGGATCCAGGCCTTCGCCCAGGCCGAGGTCGAGGCGACGTAGGAGCTGGAGCGCACCGTGTTCGTAAATTTCCCTTGCATTCTTTTTTACGTTTTCATTGCTTCTTCTTCGTGGGGGCCAGCCAGCGCACCCACTCAGTGTAGCTCCCGAGATTCGGGCCAACTGTGTAGCGGTTGGGTCAAATCTTATCTTGCTGGCTTGTATTAATCATTGCTTTCTGCAGCAAATGGACTCCTACCGGGTCGACGTCTTCAACCGGCTCCTTGGGACGCACCCGCGTCTCAAGGAAAGGCTCGCCGCCAAGGAGGAGGAGCTCTGCTTCGTGGAAGGTACTTGTCTTGCATGCTCTTTTTTAGTGGGGGCACGCTAGCGCACCCACTGGGTGTTGCCCCCGAGATTCGAGCCAACTATGTAGCAGTTGGGTCGAATCTTAAAGTAGTACTTTGTTTCCGAGTCTGTCTTCTACAACCGAGGTGCTGTCTTGGAGGACCCGACTGATTCGGGCCGGCTTCCACTATGACTGGGTCGTTGTTGACGCCGGTCGGCTTGGTGCTGAGGTGGAGAGGGCGAGGGCGAGGGCGGAGGCAACGGGAGCCCGGCGGGCGCTCGATGAAACCAGCCGACTGTAGGAGCACCTGGGGAGCGACAAGGGCCGCCTTGAGGCCGAGGTGGAGCGCCTCAAGGCGGAGGCCGCCAAAGTTGTAACTACAAAAAAGACACATCCGTGACATTTTGGGCCGAACGAAAAAAAATTCTGTCATACATATGACACTTCTATGACGATAGTTGTGACAAAACCCGGTATCATCATAGATGTGGTGGGCTCCTACTTCTATGACAAAAAATCATGATAGAAAATGGGCTTTTCGTCCTGGGCGGGACGGAGATGCAGCTGCATGACATTCTTTGGGTTGTCCATGACGGAAAAAACCATGGCAGAAGCGAGGGGGAGGAAAATTTCGGGGAGTTCCCGGTTACGGTGGGAGGTCGGGGGCCGAGCGATGCGCGTTTCTCTCGTACACGTATGCGCGTGTGTGCGAGGTGTTGGCTGTAACTGAACCCGAGCGAGGCGTTGGGCTCTAACTAAACTCGAGCGATTGCACTGCAGGCTACGTGTTACTGAACCCGAGCAATCGATCGATGGCTGTTAACTGAACCCGATCGAGCGATTCCTTCGCTACTGCTGCTAACTGAAGCCGATCGATGGGATGAACAGTGAGCGTTGCGGGGGGTTTGGATGAACAGTGAGCGGTGGCGTTGCCTCTGGATGAACAGGACCCCGTGGTGTGGTGGATGGCTAGATGAACAGTAGACGGTGGAGGGGTGCCCGTGGAGGGGTGGATGAACAGTACCCGTG
>NC_041390.1:215205812-215231349 GCF_002162155.2 Triticum dicoccoides | reverse complement strand
GTGCCCGTGGAGGGGTGGTTGAACAGGACCCCGTGGTGTGGAGGGCTGGATGAACAGTAGACGGTGGAGGGGTGGTTGAACAGTAGCCGGTGGAGTAGCGCGCGGTGGAGGCTGGATGAACGGGAGCCCGTGGAGGCTGGAGGAGGTCAACGGTGGAGATGAACAATATCCTGTGGAGTCCCATTTTGCGGTACGCCACACCCCTCCCGATGAACAGGACCCCCGTTTCGACCGTAGCACTCCAACACAAGTCCGTTTCGTCTGTTTTGCGGTACGCCACACCCCTCCCGATCAACAGGACCCCTGTTTCGACCGTAGGAGGTCCGTTTCCTCTGTTTTGCGGTATGCCAGACCCCTCCCAATGAACAGGATCCCATTTCGAATGTGGCCGGTCGAACACAAGGCCGTTTCCTCAGTTCTGCGGTACGCCAAGCCTCGTTTCCATCGCCGGTTCCGGCCAAGCCCTCCCGATGAACACGACGCATTCCGTTGCCTCCTCATGAACACGGCGCATTCGGTTGCCTCCCCATGAACACGATGCATTCCATTGCCTCCCCATGAACACTATGACGACGCTGTTTCTCCGTTCCGACCCAGCCATGTACACGAGCCCTGGCCGTACGTATGCGCGAGTAGGCATTCGAGACCCCGCCCGTATGTACACATGCGTGTCCGTATTTTCTTTCTTGCACCCTGGCTGCTGTACGTACGTGTAAATGCTACGTGCGCGCCTCTACTACGACATGTGCGCGCCTCTACTACGACACGTGCGTGCCTCTACATCGACCAGTATGTACGTACACGTTCGCAACCAGAATGACAACGCTACGTACGCTTCGACCAGGTGGGTCCTGTCTGTCACGCACTTCCTTGCCTGCGAAGATGTAGCTGGTGGGTCCCAGCAGTGAGGGGGCGACTCATTTTTTTTGCCCGGACGCACTTCCTTGCGTGTGAAGATGTAGCTGGTGGGTCCCAGCAGTCAGGGGGAAATGTTTTTTTCGCGAAATACAGTGGCCCGTCCGGTGGGTCCCAGCTGTCAGGTGGAGGAATCATTATTTTCCGCGTAATAAGGAGGCACTTCCTTGCTGCGGCCGTGGACCCAGCTGTCAGCCTCTCCACGTACAGTCCACGTCCGATGGAAGTCGTTCCTTGACCATGTTGACCATGCCACGCCATGAGCACCAGGGCGGTGGACGATGGCGAGGCCTAAGAAGGGGACGACACGGAGGCAGGGAAGACTCGGCAGTTGTTTCCCACGCGGAGGGGAGTACGAACGTACGAGGGTTTACTGGTTCGTCTGCCGTTGTCGGAAGATAACAGCAGGTGTGGGTGAGTAGAGGGATGGCTAGGCCAGCGATGGGAGCATGGTCGGGTGGTGAGGCCTGCACGGCAGCACAGCCGGCCGCGAGAAGGAGGGAGCAGGAAGTCCCGCCGGCGCTTGTTTGAGCGGTTGGAGCAGGAAGAGCAGAGATTGAAGAAGCACGACGGCCATTGGATGGACATCCAATAGTCAGTGCTTGTGCGTCAACATTTTTTAGGAAAGCCTCAAATCTGTGGAAAACAGCATACAGCCCATCTGCCATTATTTCTAATAATTTACAGCCCATTTGCAAATTCTTAAGGTTTTTTTGGAGCCCATATTCTTTCTGTTAGCATTACAGCCCATATTGTGGCAACGGTTAAAAAATTATATGAAATTTTGCATATTTCGGTGCGGTCCGAACTGTTTTTAATCCCGAAATTTTGACTCACATTCAAACTGATTTTAAAAATAAATGTATATCAATATAAAATCCAACAAATTCTCCACGCACAAAAATTAATGTAATTTAAAATCTTGAAATGAAAAAAACGATATTTGAAACTAATTGCCGGTTTGATGTGTTTTAAAAATGTACAACCCATTTCTCATTACTGATAGGCCATTTTCTCGGCCAGCCGAATGAAAGCTCTCCTTGTCTTGAAAGATTTGCAGCCCAACAGGCCTGACAAAGCGACTTACATAGCAAATCACAAAAAAACTGGGCTGTGGCCGTGGACCCAACTGTCAGCCTCTCCACGTACAGTACTCTTCTGAAGGAAGTCCTTCCTTGACCATGTTGACCACGCCGCGCGGAGAGCACCACGGCGGTGGACGACGGCGAGGCCTGGGAAGGGGACGACGCGGCAGTGGAAGCCCGCGCGGAGAGGACTACGAGGGTTCACTGGTTCGGCTGCGGTGTGAGGCTGCCGTTGCCGCAGGGCCTGGCCAGCGGTGGGAATAGTAGGGGGCGGTGAGGCCTCTGTGGCAGTACAGCCGGCCACGGGAGGCAGGAGCATGCGGCACGACCGGCGCTGCTTTGGGCGGCTGGAGCAAGAAGACCATAGGTTGAAGAAGCATTACGGCCGCTGGATGGACATCGTACGGTCACTGGAGCTAGAATTGTTCATATTGACTAAGTTGACAAAGCCCTTTGTCCCCGTCAACTTAGTAGGCCCACAAGTCAGCCTCCTAGCAAGGTGGATCCCAGCTAGCCGGGGGAGTATTCATTTTTTTGTGCGTAATAAGGAGGCACTTCCGGTGGGTCCCAGCTGACAGCGGGGGGAACGTTTTTTTAGCGAAATACGGTGGCCCGTCCAGTGGGTCCCAGCAGTCAGGGGGAAACGATTTTTTTCACAAAATACTGGTGGCCCGTCCGGTGGGTCCCTGCTGTCAGGTGGAGGAATAATTATTTTCCGCGTAATAAGGAGGCACTTCCTTGTGGCTGTCGTGGACCCAGCTGTCAGCCTCTCCATGTACAGTACTCTTCTGAGGGAAGTCGGTCGTTGACCATGTTGACCATGCCGCACCGAGAGCACCAGGGCGGTGGACGACGGCGAGGACTAGGAAGGGGACGACTCGGAACCAGGGAAGACGCAGCAGTGGATGCCCACGCGAAGAGGAGTACGAGGGTTCACTGGTTCGGCTGCGGTGTGAGGCTCCTGTCGCCGCAGAATAACAGAGGGTGTGGGTTAGTAGATGGATGGCCTGGCCAGCGGTGGGAGTAGTAGGGGCGGTGAGGCCTCCGCGGCATCACAGTCGGCCACGGGAGGCAGGAGCAGCGGCATGATCGGCGCTGGTTTGGGCGGCTGGAGCAAGAAGACCAGAGATTGAAGAAGCACTACGGCCGTTGGATGAACATCGTACGGTAACAGGAGTTAGAATCATTCATATTGACTAAGTTGACAAAGCCCTCCATCCCCGTCAACTTGGTAGGCCCACAAGTCAGCCTCCCACTATGCTAGGTTCCAGCTGGCAGGGGGAATATTCAATTTTTTGTGCTTAATAAGGAGGCACTTCCTTGCGTGCGAAGATAGCTGGTGGGTCCGACATGTCAGCGGGGGGCACTTTATTTCGCGAAATACAGAGGCCCTTCCGGTGGGTCCCAGATGTCAGGTGGAGGAATCATTATTTTGCACGTAATAAGGAGGCATTTCCTTGTGTGCGGCCGTGGACCCAGCTGTCAGCCTCTCCACGCATAGTCTACTTCTAATGGTGTCATTCGTTGACCATGTTGATCACGCCGCGCCGAGCGCATCCAAGGTGGTGGACGACGGTGAGGCCCCGGACAGCAACGAGCCGGAGATGGGAAGACGCGGGAGTAGAGTCGCAAACAGAGAGGTGTACAAGGGTTAACTGGTTCTAGTGCGGTGTGGTTCGGCAGTCGGTGGAGAAGAACAAGAGGTGTGGAGGGGTGGAGGGATGGCCTGGCCAACGATGGAGTAGCGCTTCATAGCGAAGCGTGCTAAGCAGAGCTGCTAGCAGCAGGAGGCGGGAGGTGGTCCCGGCGGCGCTGGAGGAAGAAGACGAGAGATTGAAGATGGATGCCGGTCGTTGGATGTAAATCCAACGGCTAACATGTCAGAATCATTTGTTGACTAAATTGACAATGACTTGCATTGGCTTCGACCTATTGGCCCACATTTCAGCCTCCAAAAATGTGGCACGTATTCAACCCATTTTTTCAGAATTTACAGTCTTTTTTTGCGCAGTAGAATTTATAGTCAATTTGATCTTTCTTTTTTGAATTACAGCCATTAGCTGGGCAGGGTGAACAAATAATGTAGCGTCCATGCGGCCCGTTTATTTTATTTCCTAAAAAATTACAGCCCATTTGCACTTTCTCGAAATACATGATTTTGCTGGGCTGATTCTAATTATAATGTTGGGTTGGGCCAGCAATGTTATCAAAAAATAAAAAGGGGCTGAGCATTTTGTTATAAATATATTTAAATATTAAGTGATATTATTACATTCGTCCTTAAATCATACCAAGCTTTTGTACACAATCACTAGGATTTTTGTGCCAAAACAATCCAGGATTTTATTTGTTAAGAAATTATTTTTATAAGTTAATAAGATGTGAGATATTGTTTTCTTACATATGTAAGTATTTGTTAAATATATGATGATAATAAAAATAATATAAAATAACATATAAAATATTTTTTTAGAAAAACAGGGAGCATCTCCCCGGTTCCATTGTTGAGAACGAAACCACAATATATTCTGATACATCAGCTCAAAGTGCAGTTCGAAAGCAAAGGTAGAAAGGCTACAAACTAGGGGGGTGGATGAACAAGTTCTCTGAATAACACAAATCACCCGAGC
This sequence comes from Triticum dicoccoides, assembly GCF_002162155.2. Classification (NCBI taxonomy): domain Eukaryota; kingdom Viridiplantae; phylum Streptophyta; class Magnoliopsida; order Poales; family Poaceae; genus Triticum; species Triticum dicoccoides. The sequence continues at coordinate 215,226,719 of NC_041390.1, read as the reverse complement.
GGTGCCAAAAGCAGAGCGGATAGAGCACTCAAATGACACAAGGAGGGTCCAGCGAAGCCTTCATGTTCTTCAACCGAGGGGCCGTGTCAGCCTGCGGCGACCAGTAAGCAAGCGGAAACACCGGGCTGGAAGGCGTAGCATGGTGGATGTCCCTCTTTTTCGGCGCCAGGTGCGCATCATCTTCATCAGAGATCTTGAGACGAGCCCACGGGTCCAGCCCTAGAGCAGGTCGAGCCTTGTTCAGCCACAAGTGATCGCCAACGGTTTCTGGATGGATCTTGTTAGGGTTTCCACAAAGCTCATCAACTTGTCCTTGTCCGATCCGGAGGAGAGAATCGCCCAGTTCCTCACCATGTTCCTGATCAACCTCAAGACCCGCGAAATGGAAATCCAGGAGGTGTTACTGAAAATCATAGCATTTCTATATTTCCAGAGGCACCAAAGGACAGCTGAGCTAACAGTGTTTAAAACTGAGCACTTTTTGGTAGCAATCCAGAATCTGGCGACAGATTCGAAGGATGATCCAATCTGACTAGAGAAATATTCCTCAATGTGGGCCCAGAGATGTTTAGCAACTATACATTCAAAAAATTGGTGAGAACAAGACTCTTGTTCCAAGCAGTAAACACAATCAAGGGGTTTGATGATGTGTCTCTTCCTAGGGTTATCCCTAGTCATCAATTTGTTTTTGGAGAGAAGCCAGAGAAATACATGAATTTTAGGGGGAAACAAGAAGGGAATCCCATCAGGACCAGGAGCCCCATCAGGATAAGAGCTAAAAATGGCTTCCTTCACCTTTGTCTCTGAAAAAGGGGCTTCTAACAGCTCATTTTCAGCAGGAGAGACTTTTTCAGAAGCAGAGAAAAAATTGTTTTGTAGAGAGAACCCAGAAGGGTTTTCTTTTTTAAATAGTTCTTTGTAGAAGTCACTAGCCACTTTCAGCATCTCATCTACCTCAGTAACAGGGCCATTAGGGCCATCAAGGGAGTGAATGAGGGTTTTCATCCTCCTCTGGTTAGCTACTGCATGGAAGTAAGCAGTATTTCTATCACCCTCCTTAAAGTTCCTATCTCTAGACCTTTGTTTGGCTTTGATTTCTTCTTGAAGCCAAATTTTCTTGAGCTCTCCATGGACAAAGTTTAATCTATTAGTCTCAGCCTCAGAGAGGTCAGTGGTTTTTGCCTTAATATCTAGAGAATCAAACTCAAGGAGGATAAGCCTTTTGTATTTTCTAAGATTAGCTTCCTCATTGGACTTCCACCCTTTGATAGTTCTTCTAAATCACCTGATTTTGATCTCCCAGTTTTCTAGGGGGCAGCTGCTCCCAGTAGGCTCATTCCAGATTTTCCTGACTAGCTCAGTAAAATCTTCTCTAAGCAACCACCACTTTTCAAATTTAAAACTATTGCTCTTCGGAGTTTGGTTAAGACCAGAGTCCCAAAGCAAAGGAGTGTGGTCACTACCACATCTGGGCAGAGCTCTACAACTAGAAAGGGGAAAGAAACTATCTAATTTTGTGTCACAGAAAATTCTGTCAATGGTGGACATAATCCTGGAGCAGCACTTCCAACATATCTAGCAGAACTGTGGGTTTTCCTTCTAACAGGGCAATCCTCAACTTTATGGGTAACCGTTTTGCAGATAAAACAACTCTTGCGCATGACACATTTATCCAAATGATGCCCTGGTTCCCCACAGTTGTAGTAGATTGCCTCAGAGTATGCCATAAGGCCGAAGCAGGGGCAGGAGCAGTTTTCTGGATGTCCTATCTCTTCTTTTGCTGATTCTTGCCTTGAGATTTCCCACTGATCTGAGAGTCAGAACCACCAGAAGATTGATCTTGGGCAATTACAGGAGCCTGCCCAGATTGTGCCCCCACTTGGGGCGGAGGTGGGCTGTACCACTGCCCAACCGGTGCTCCCCCATTGTGATAGGGGAAATTCATCGGAGTTCCTGGTTCCTTCTCATCCTCCAGCCAGATGTTGTCTCTCAGGAAGCAGAAATAACCACCAGACAGCTCAATTGAAGCAGATTGCAAGCCTAATTTCAATCTTCTGCAGGTTTGGGGGAGAGGTAAGGTAGGGGATCCACCTGCTCCGCCTCCGGTGGCGTGCTGGTGGGCAGGAGTCCAGACAAGCATTCCCATCTCGCAGCACGGCGTGGATCTCCTGAGTTCACTTCTCCTTTCGCCCATCGAACGAACGCAATCGGCGGCTCAATGGGGTGGGGCATCCTGTGCTTCTCCGAGAAATCTCCTTCGAAGTAGATCCGCAGGGCTATATTTAGCAGCTCCGAATCCACATGATCCTTGCACATCCGAGCATCCTGCATGAGTGAGAGAACGGATTCGGTCCCTCCTCGACTTCCTCCCTCGCAGCTTCTTCCTCTGCTTCCCTCCATTCACGCGTGCACTGGGTCCAGGAGAGAGCGTTGTCGCGGATCCGCATCGCTCGCTCCCTCCATCTCCTCCCTCGAGTCTCCCGCAGCACCGCCGGCGCGACAGAGTCGAGCGGCTAGAGCATCCGTGGGAAGGCTTTGTAGACATGTGGGAGATGCATCTTGTACATCTGCTTGTCTTCCAGCCATTCCCTCGTGGATATGGCCGGCGACTCCATGGGGCGCGCGAGCGGACTTGCTGAGGGGGGCAGGCGCGCCCGGAGTCAGGAGGCGGGGGGTGGCGGCGAGATCTATGGCAGCGGCGAGGGTGGAGGTAGTGGCGGGGGTGGCGGCGAGGGTGGAGGTGGTGGCGGGGGCGAAGGGGATCGCGAGAGCGGTCATCTATTTGCCAATTATGTGAACTAAACAGTCAACATATAAAATAATTTAAATATATATAATATAGTTAGAAGGGAAACATAAGTTGGACCTGGCGTTCCTATTCTTATATAGAAAAATAGAACAGACCTCTGTGTTTTCTTCAAAAAAATACATAAATTGGGCTGCCAATAATAAAACCTCGGATGGGAGGTCCATAGGCCGGTCGATACATGACGGCCCTAAGAAAATACAAACAGGCCTATGGACCTCCCATCCGAGGACGTGGGCTGCGCATGTTAAAAATGAAAGCCTAGATGGGGCAGCCCAAAACCACGTCCAACACTTGCCAAAACTTCGTCCCTCGTTTTCTCTATGTTTCGCACACTCGACATTGTGTGGGCATTTTGACTGTGCATCATATGAAGATGTGCTATGCATGAATGTTGATCAGCATGATGTTAACTGGCTGGTAGTTCCATTTTCGACCATGAATAAAACTTCCAACATGACGTTAACCCTGTTTGAAAAGGCCGTGTTAATATAAATGCTCTGCCTCTGAAAGTTGAAGTTTCTTATCTGAAACTGAACTTGCAATTTCTTATCTGAAACTGAAACTTGTAGTTTCTTCTCTGAGAATCACATTGTCTGCACTTTTATACTCCTACGAAACTACATTTTTTTAAGTGCTAAAAATCGATATCTAAAATTCATAAAATACTTCATATGCTCAACACTGCAAATCTGAAATTCAAAAGACATTCATATCTGAAAGTACTCTCAAAATACACAACACAAAACACAATTCACAACCTGCAAATACTGACAACCCTAAGCTCCTCCTGACAATTCACAACATGCCCGACTATTGGGCTGGGGGGGCAGCCCCCTCCTATTCCTCGGCGGCAGACAGCCGCCCCATGAGACGATGTGAACGGCGAGGGAGACGATGGCGGGGAAGCATCGTCGGGCCAACTGCTTTTCTCCTCTTGTAGTTGGGTTCGGTCGACGAAGACTCCACCAGCTCGCTCTGGCAGGACACCCTCACAAACGGCACTCTGTAGATGCTCGATCCTTCAATCTCTGGTGGATGCCCCATCTGGGATCGATACTCCAACCACCGCTCCCTCATGATCGGATTCGGTGAATCTGTTTGCTCCATGGCCCAGAGGAGCAGCTCTATGTACTCCGGCGCGACTCCCTCTGGGAGTATCGCCGCCTTTTCGCTCTGCTGTAGATATTTGGCCATGGATGTCGCCGTCGCCGCTAGTTGGTCCTTGTTGTGAAACCAAGACTGTATCTCCAACATCCTAGCTAGCTTCACAGGGTCGCCGTCTGCGATCCTCACGTATCGGTTATACTCCTCCATCGATCTACTTCTCCACAGCACCTTCACTCGCCGACGGTGGTTTTTGAATGGAAGAGGAGAGGAGCAGCACTGGTTTTGGATTAGAACGGGAGAGGAGCGACGCTGGTTTTGGACTAGAACAGGAGAGGAGGGGCGGTGGTTTTGAAATGGAAGAGGAGAGGAGCGGCGCTGCATTTATATTGGAACAGGAGAGGAGCGGCGGTGGTTTAAGAGGAGAAGAGCGGAAGAGCGGCGCTGGTCTTGGAAGTAGTTTTTTGTTGTTTCGCGTATTTTGGGTCAAAGTTTGACCACGTACTGTATTTGACAAGAAAAATGTGAATGCATGTCACCAAAAATTGTATCGTTTGGTTCGTATCTGAATGTACTTTCAAATTATACTCCCTCCATTTTTGTATACAAGGCCACAAACTCATATTACAGGTACCAAGGTAAAAATCAATGCTATGTTGAAGTCAATGTTGCAAGCTAGCTTGTCACCTTGATTGTCGTGTTAATTAATGTGGTTTTTCTCTCCCAAGCACAACAAGCCAACCCTCTTACTCCTCATTGGTTGATTAATGTTGGGAATCCAAGCTAACCTTCTCACTCCCGCATGCACACAAGGGATATTAATGTCCTCGGGTGCTAGTACCAGGCAAACGCCATCATTTTTGCCTCGATTAATGTTAGTGGCCTTGTATAGTTGCAAATTGTAATTTTGATAGTGGCCTTGTATACAACGTATAACATATATTTTATGTGCGAAAATCATGGTCAATTATGACCAAGAATAAAAGGGAGACTAGTTAATGTGTAGTCGCTTTCTTAATTGAAGGGTAAATTGATTTTGATTTTGATCCAGTCAGAGCGCGCCGGCCCTCTCGTCCAATCCTAAATCGCTGCCGCACGCTCATCTCCCTCTTCTCCATTGCAAAACCACCTCCTCTCCTCTCCATCATCTCCATTCCAAAACCACCGTCTCACCTCTCCCTCTTCTATATTGCAAGACCACCGTCTCTCCTCCGTTTTCTAGACGCTTTGCTCCATGGCACGGGCGCAATCCATGGATACAAAATTAGTATACTATATACTATTTGAAAGTCGAGGGCGGGGATTTTCCTGCACGGTAGGCGGCGGGGCTGTTCCTCCTAGTTGGTTCGACAGAGACGCGAGAAGACGAGGGAGTAGGCTGCTGCAAACGTAGGGCTGTGTGATTTGACAGTGAGTTACTGCTGGACAGGTGGGGCCCTATGATTTGACTTGCCATTATCATTTTAACTGCGGCGCTACGACCGGCGTGAGTCTCCCAGATTCCTGACCACCTCCATACAGGTGCCTCTCCCAATGCTCCACCATGTAGTAGAGGCTGGCTCTTGCATGAGAGCCCACTTCTCCACTTTTTTCCTTGCCTCTCTTTCCTCCACATATGCAAAAATGCCATGTAAAGCGCACTATTGTACTTACTTTTACTTGCTCCTACAGGTGCTTAAGCTTGCCACATAAGCATAAAGTCTGATGTGGCAAGTTAATCAAGAAGAGAGAGACTAGTTTGGTGACCCAAGGAAGAAACGATGCTAAGCGCGTGTACCTAGGTGAAAAGACAATTTTGAGTCGATAGCTAATTAAATGAAGCAACTTAGCAACACCATTTCATTGGAAGAGGTCACTCCTTGGCAAATGCAATAAATACACGCGCTTAGCACCGTTTCTTCCTTGAGTACAAAGAAAGAGATAGAAAGGAGTAAAAAAATACACTTATAGCCAACCTTGTTGTAGTATGAGTGACTAAGTGATGACTATGTATGACATGCCAACATCAGATAGCCTAACACACCGTGTTAAATCTCCAAGGGCGCGACCACGCAAGTGACGCGACGGTCGTGGTAGGCGCGACCATGATACGAGCTGCTGGCAGCCCTTGGATCTGAGATCAAACGGTCGCATGCTAAGTTGCTGAAAATTTGCAGAATAACCCTCCAGGATAGGATATTCACCCATAGGTCTAGAATCACGCCATGCAACCGTTCGATCTCAGATCCAAGGGCTCTCGGAAGCCCGTATCATGGGAGAATGGAAGGCCACTACCCTGCCGTTCGCACGCTAGCAGTTCGCTCCTACTCGTCCCCGCACGTCCTTCAATACTACGGCGGTTCGCTCCTAGTCGTCCTGTCCATTCACATTACGGCAGTTCCACTAATCCTAACCCTCCTCCCAAATCCATGGTGTCCCAAATCTCCATGATCGGCGGTGAGTACAAGGTTAGAACCATCACCGTCGATGAGTTCGACGTCATCTACACCCGTTCTTCCACAATGGTGAAAGGATGCCTTTCTCGCTTCAGACGCATGTTCGAAGACTCAGATGATGAGTGGGTCACTGGGCTAGATGTTGAGTACACCATAGTCCTGGGACGAGAGAAGGATCTAAAGGACGAAGAGAGGAAGAAGCCCGCCGTGATCCAGGTTTGCGTGCATGACTTATGCATGGTCTACCACATGTGCCATGCCGACGTTGAGTGCCAGGATTTTAAGGACTTCCTCGAGAGGAACCTAGTCAAATTCGTTACTGTAGACTTTGGTAATGACAAAGAAGTCCTGCATCGGATAGGCCTCGTTGTAGGAAACACCTTCGACCTCCAGAAGAATCGGCTGGTGTCCTCTCGTCAGCCTGCAATGCCGACCCTGGCAGGAGCCATGGCTCATCCTTCGTACGGTAAAATGGAGAAACCTCATTACACGTTTCATCGTCATGCATGGCAGCAGAATTTACTAGATATAGACCACATCCACTATGCTGCAATGGATGGCTACCTTTGCTTCAATATCTACAAGGGTTGGATGAAGAGCAACATCCAAGTGTGCGGTTCAAGCAAAGAAGTATCGGCCAAGAGGAAGAGGGACAAGGACGAAGTCGAGGACGTGGACGAGGACTCCGAGTAAGGTGGCAGTGTTGTTGCTCATGGTGGTTCTAATGCAGTGTCTACCGGAATAGTTGCAAAGTTTAATTTCAGATGTGCTTAATTTAATTTGAGGGGTGTGTTGTGCTGAGCCCCCAGCCGAACTATGTTATGTTTCTTCTTGTTACTTTAACTCTTCAGTACGTACATACTAGTATTTCTTACATTTCATCTTTTAGTTGGTATAGTACTACCACTCGTTTCTTCACATTATATACATACAATATATATGGCCAACATCATATAGCCAGCAGTTTAGTTGTCAAAGAATTTCAGGGTGCTTAGTTTTGTCAAAGAATTCCAAGATGCTTAGAGGGTGCTTGGATCCAAGGGACTTATTTTAGTCTGACTAAAAATAGTCTCTTTAAGAGGCTAAAGTTCCAAGAACCCCTGACTAAAGAGGGGCTAAAACTAGTCTTGAGACTAAAAAAATTTAGTCAGGGGTACCCCTACTAAAATGTGGATTAGTCCTCTCTCTACTCATTTAACTCCTCTCCTTTAACACACGCGAGTTCTGGATTGGAGGGTTTGGAGGATAATACATGCTCATTAACTTGATTTTAGCCTTTTTAGTATTTGGATCCAAGCATGGGTGAGGCTAGCATGTTTTAGTCCCACTACTTTTAGTCATGGGACTAAAACGTATCCAAGCACCCTCTTAGTTTTATTTGAGGGGTGGGTTGTGCTAGACACCATTATTGTGACTAGCCTTTTAATAGTACTATATGCATAATTTGGCGACGAGCGCTCTCTATATGTACCACCTTTTTTTAATTTCAAGTTTTGCTCCATGGCACAATCCATCGATACTATTGTTGTACAAAAGTATACATTTTTAAAAGGCTAGAGGGCGGGGCAGTCTAGCTTGGTCGGTTTCACGAGAGGCGAGGGCCTTTGTGATTTGATGGCTCATTACTGTTGGAAGGCGGGGCCTTGTGATTTGACTGCTCGTATAAATGCGCCGACGACCTGATCGAGGAGGAGCAAAGAACCGTGCGGTATACTCAAGTTTTCCACTGGAGTAGTACTGCGACGGAGGAGCACGAAACACGGCAGCCCAGTGCCATATGGCGATAAAAAATGATCTAATTTGCTAGTCATCTCATTGTTAGCATTGTTCAATTCATTCCCTCAAAAAAACATTGTTCTATTCATGCCTCGCAGAGGACGTGACACGTGCGGTGAAACACCCGAAGCAAAAGATGAAACACAGGAGCAAAAGAAGAAGGAAGATTATCACCCCAAATGATCTAATTCGCCGCAGAGTCGTAACTGCTTCTTCATCGCCTCCATGACCTCAATCTCCTTGCGCGTCTCCTCCGCCATCTTCATCATTGTGTCCATGACGCAGCATTTCTCGACGCGAGCCTTCATCATCTGTTCCACGGCCATATTACGTACCTTGACAGCAGTCGGGTGCTCGATGCGGAGCTTCGCCAACTCTTCCTTCTATTCCATGGCGAGGGCCTGTAGCATCTTCATCGAGGAACTACTATTCTCATGCAGCTTCTTCCAGCCGGCGTTCTTCTCCTTCAATAGGTCGATCTCGTGGCAGAGCTTCGCATTGTCCTCCCGAAGTCACAGGATTTCGCCGGTCGCCTTCTTCTCCGAGGCAATGCTCTTCTTCAGCAGCATCACCATGCCGGCGGTCAACTCCCCCTACTGATTCAGCTCAACGGACATGTCGTCGAGGCTCTCCTTCAGCAACTCCATAAAGCCTTGGATGAACTCCTTCTGCTTATTGAGCTGATCGGGCATGCCGTCGAGGGATAATGACTCCAGCTCCGCCGGCTCGGCATGTTCACCTTCGCGGCTAGGGCGCTCTTGGGAGCCATCGCCTGCCCGTGAGAGATCTTTCGAGGTCTCTGCGTGGCGGCGAGCCCTCTTTTTTTCCGCAGCCTTGGTTGCCGCTCCCTTGTTACGAGTAGTTCTCGACCTAGAGCTCTGCTCACCGGCCATGGCAACGACGGATGAAGAAGAAGCACTTATGAGGAGGAAAGGTAGAGTGATTTTCGGTTAGGTAGTTCCCCTTTTTATATCCTAAGTACTAGCACTAGTACTAATACCTGCATAGTGGGAACACGTTCAGGTTTGGTACGTACTACTAGTAGGTGTGAGCAGGCTTTCGAATGTGATGGGAACAAGGTAAAGATTAATTGATGGTTTTGGTTTCGAGGCCCGAAACGGCTCCCGATGAGTTTAGAGAAACATAAATTTCAAGTACTACACTACTCAAATGCGTAAATATTATGTTATTGTCAAAAATTGGCACAAAATACGAAGGAGACCAATGGAAGTACTACTAGCAACCCATGATTTAACTACTCGCATGCGCGCAGTGGAGTAATAATGTCTTTCTTCCGCCCTCACGTCCACTCAATTTGCATGCACTATATTAATTGACCATCAATGAAGTGAACGACTTTACATGCGTCAAATTATCACATGGGGTGGATCTTGGTACAAAATTGCATCCGCCCGTCTACCCGCGTGTGCGTGCGAGGAATGAGTGCGTGCATGGCGTGCGTGCACATCTTTGCTTCGTGCATGTACCGTCAGTATGGCTCAGGGAGGACGAGTACATTCTTCTGGAACCAGCAGCACGTCACTGTGATCAATCCACGCAAGGAGGTCGCGACAACGCCTACACATGTGCCACGTGGCTTCATGAACTGTAAGAGAGACACTGTGTAGCGTGCCATTGGTATTCTAATTTACGTGTTTTGCACATACTCGAAGTACTAGTAAGGTACACGTGCATTGCACGCATCAGATTTTGCAACCAAATTATGAATAAATACCACACTATAGCATGTAAGCTCTGAGTCATATATGCGTGATGTAGCCCTTGGTTTAATTCTTATAGTTCATCTCATTCAAAATCAATTAGTTTTTATAAAAAAGCTAAGAACGCGGGAATAGGAAAAACATGGGATTATAGTGGAATGTCGTCTTGAATCCTATAGGATTGTACGAGTGTTTAATTGTGCATAGAAAAAACGCAGAATTCTTTCAAAGATGTTTGAGTGGATGGGATGTTTCCTATGAAATCTAGTGCAAATGAATCATATGGAAAAATTCCTATGGTTTACAATCCTACGAATCAAACAACCAAGATAGGAAAAATTCCTAATGATTAGAATCCTCCAAAATTCCTTTGAGAATCCTTTGAATCAAAGAAGCCCTTAATCTATTCTATGATTCATGGAATTGTGCATTGTAAAGCATAAAGTAAAAACAAATAATGGCAATTCAACTAGAAAAAAGTTTGGGCAGTTATGATATGGAAGATTCTAGAACAAAAGAGAACCACTGTTGTTTTGAGGTTTGTGCATTATGCTTAAGTTCAACCATGGGTCTGCTAGATTGTACATGTGGCAAAATCTAGTGGGGGGCTAGAAGATGGTGCGAGGGGCCGAGTGGAGGGAGACTATGAAGGAATGCACAAGTGTGAGATCGATATTTAGAGAGAGGGGGCGAACACGTGCGCTGATGCGCGCAGTGGCGGAGCCACGAAAAATAAATGAGCTAGGGGGCCAAGCATTGCTAATCCTTTACGAGGAGGGTCAATTCATGAACTTAAACCATTTTTAGCAGCAATTGTCTAATGATCACATTCATATTAGCCTTGATATATAGTGATGTTAGGGGGGGAGGGGGCAGGGCCCTTACTGCCCCCTATCTTCGCCATTGTGCACGCGTCTGAGAGATGAAGTGGAAGGCATGGATGATGAGAGGGGGACGTTGGATACATAATTAATGTGGATGTATTAGCTATATATGTTAATCCTATATAGAGAGGTATAGATTGATCGATGTGGACGTGGGAAAGAGGGTGAGACCTCACTGGATATATCGATTGATTGGTTTGTGTGGAAAACTATGAAAGACCTAGCTATATACACACATACATAGAGGAACATCGATTGTTGCGCATCCACGCGTGAGAGATAAAGAATGCCCGATATGATGGAGAGGGGGATTTCTGTTGGTGTGTGCCGTCATGGGAGACTGACCTGAAGAAAAAGATTGCATGCATGCGATGGATAATGCCGACTGGTAGTGTGTGTGCATGCATGCACGAGAGAAAGTTAGTGGTACAATTATAAAGAGAAGACTACTGTGTGGGTGTAAAAGAATAGCTGAATGGGTGAGGTAACAATTAATGTAAAGTTGAATTCAAATATTTGAATAAGAGATCCTGATGTTTGAAACCCATGCATGCATGAATATAACGGAGATCTGCGCGGTGTGGTTTGGAAACGAGCTTGTTGTAATGTATACACATTGAACAAGGTCAGACTGATTTGAATTTGAGATACCGATGGCAGACATCATTTGGCCACGTCGCATCCGTGCATGGACACACTATTCTAATTGGAGATGATGGGCGGCTTTTGCATCACATATCTATATCTATACCCCTATATATATTATATTTTATATTCTTTTTATATTGTGTGCGGGTAACTTTAACTTTGAAAGATGGTCGTTGGATGAGGCGAATCCGACGGTCCAAAGATGGCAAATTTGAGCACTACTGGCCGTTGGATATCATCTAGATTCCACTAGATTTCGCCACATGTATAATCTAGAAGACTCCATGGTTGAACGTAAGCATAATGCACAAACATCAAAACACAAGCACTTCTTATTTGTTCTAGAATCTTCCGTATCAGAATTGCCCAAATGTTTTTCTACATGATTTTCCATTATTTGTTTTTACTTTATGTCTTACGACGCACAATTCCATGAATCTTAAAATAGATTAGCTTTCTTATAAAAACTAGATGATTTTGAATGAAATGAACTATAAGAATTAAACGAACATCTACATCATGCATATATGACTCAAAGCTTGCATGCTATAATGTGGTATTTATTCATAATTTGGTTGCCAAATCTCATGCGTGCAATGCACGTGTACCTTACTCTAGTCTAAATGGTGTTTGTGTGTGTTGAGGTGCAAATTGTCTTTTTTGGGTACACGTTAAGCTTGTTCTTCCAAAATTTCAAGCCGCGCCTTGTTATGCCAAAAAATTCAAGCTAGCGTCTCTGTCTATCATGCTGCGAAACTCCCGCTTCTTCAACCCGCGCCTTGTTAGCCCGAAATATTTAAGATATATCTTTGTCTCGTTGTGCTCCGACAACTCCCTCCATCTCAACTCGCGCCTTTGCTATTCCGAAATTACAATGCGCGCGAAAACTCCCACCTCCTATGAAATCCCGACATGCAAAATGTCCGTGGTACCCCTGAACCGAAAGAACCGCCTCAAATCGGTGGGGGTACTTTCGTAACTTAACCCACATTTCAGACAAGCGCGTCTCTAAACCATGGTTCCCCACTACCATCCCATCCGCCCACCCATTTGTACACCGAGGCCGTGAAAACCCGCGACGAAACCCCACACCCTACTCCGTCTGCCACCCAGACGGAGCCTCTTCCCCGACGACGTCGTCCACAGCAACACCTCGACGTCCCTCATCCACCGTACTGGATGAGGATCCGTCGTCGATCTCATCGTCCCGCCGGTTCAGCCACCCCGTCCTCCACCTCCAAGGAGCTGCCCTGACATTCCCCTCGTCTTTCGCGCCACCTCCATTCCCACACCGCCATCTTCACCTGCACCACCAAAAGAGCATCATCATCACCGTTTCCTCAGATGAAGTTGTGGCCTAATCGGCGCCACCAAAGAGGTTGTACACTAATCGCCGCATTTTCTTCTTGATTCGATCTCACGGTGCTGCCGGCGCTCGGTCCCGAGCTGACACGGTGCGGCTCCATCCAGGGCGGCGTCGCTGGCCACTTCCTCCACAGCGTCGCTCCCTCGGCGGCGACGTCCACATCAGCAGGACCTGTTGCTGCTTTAGATCTCGCTCGCGTTGCTGCTCTGCTCTTGCTCTCGGTCCCCTGCCTGGTCTGCTCTTGCTATTGCTGTTGCTCGCGCTATTGCTCTCGCTCTCGCTCTTGCTTGCGATGCTGCTCCGATTTAGCTACACTTCACTCTAATGCCGCCGGGGTGAAGGAAGAACCAGCCGTAGCGGGGAGGGGGGCTCACCGGAGAGGTACCCCACTATCTATCTTAGGGTTCAGGATGGGGGCGGTGGTCGCCGGCGGTGGCGGGGCGGTGGCGTGAGGATCGCCGGAGAAAAAGCTCAGCACTGGGGGGGCCTAGAGGGATGGCCGGGGCGGTGGCGGACCGGCGGTGGGGAGTGTTTTCGGGGCGGGCGGGGCGGCGCACCGCCGGTCGCGGGCGGCGGGGGGCTGCTGTTTGGTCGGCTCAGGGGGTGAAGGTTGAAGATGAACCGCAGGCCCTTGATTTCGTATCCAACGGCTACAAAATCAACTGACCAGAGATGAAAAAGTCAGTCGATCGACATGTAGCCTCACCTTGCTAGTGCGTTTAGTTTCGACAGCAAAACTCAATTTCGATAGTTAAGTTCAGTTTCGACAGTTAAGTTCAGTTTTGACAGTTAAATTCAGTTTCGACAGTTAAGTTCAGAGATGAGTGGTTGATGTATTTTACATCTAGCACTTTGTGTTTATGTATTTTACGTCATGTATTGGAGATGCTATTAGAATTCCACTCAGGTTAAAGTTGTTCATTGTCTCTCTTGTCCTGCTTCAGCCTCGGCGTCGTACAACTCACCGGAGCTGCTCCAACGACGAAACCCTCCATCACAGCGGAGTAGTACCTCGGGCTCCATCTCCAGACGCCTAAGATCTTCTTCCCCTCCTCCGACAGCCAAGTCAGCCGGAGCATCCTCACCGGCCAACCCAATCACGCCAAGATCGACATGGCTTCGCCAAAGAGGTTGTACACTTGTTGCATCTCTTTTTTACTCTACATGTTATATATATTGTCCACTAAGCACTCGTAGTAACGGGAAATACTATTATTTTATCCTACTATATGACAAGCAGTGAGGTACCAGGCAACTTAGCTATCCGTGATGGACTCTCTTGAACGCCATCATTATTTATCTCTACGCGTTTGAGCTGTGCATTTGTCGATGGGCCTGGGAGATGAGCTAGTATGGCAGTGGCCTGGGTCCAAAGTAATAGAAGTAGCACAAAAACATTTTTTTAGTGTAGGATTTTCCTTGCTCAAGCCTGCCTACTAGAATCACCAGTGCTTGAAAGGAAAAGTGAATGAAAAACATTGGAATTGGAAAGTTTCCTATGGTACTACTTTTCTTGAATTTGGTGCAAAGGAATGGAGCAAAGGAAAAATGTAGGTTTTGTTCCTTTAGTGTCTCGTTGAAAGAAAAACTGTAGGAATTCTAATTTCCTCTTCTCCTCCTTTTCATATTCCTATTCATCAAGCACAAGACTAAGAGATAGTAGCATAATAGCATTATAACTGTACATTTTCTTGTGGTTTGACTTAATCACACCCTGTTTTTTTGCATCCTGTGATCTTCCAATTGTTGTGAATCAAACACCCAGATTGGCAGAAATCCTGTGTTTTTAAATTCTCTATTTTGCACGTGCATTCCTATCCTATTCCTGTCTATTTCCTATCCATGCATTGTTAGAATCCTCAAATTCAAACAAGCCCTTACTCAATTACTTCTGTTACAGATATGTGTCAAAGAAAACCTTGTGTGGTTTGTCCTGCTCCTGCGGCGTTGTGTTCCACCCCAGCTCAGCTGCTCCAATGACGGAAGGGTTCACCACAGCAGGGATCCGCTCTCTAGACTGTCTTTCACCGCCTCAGATCTTCTTCCCCGCCGCCGGCAGCCACGGCAACTGCTTTACCATCATCAACTGAGCAGATGACCTTGAGGACTACACGGGTCCGCAAGAGAGGTCGCACTCTTCCGTGTCTGCTTACGTTATGTGTCGCTTAATATGATGACATGCTACATTATCATCGTGTTCACCTATTAGAGTCCGAGTCAGGTCCAAACTAATGCTGAAACTTGAGTTTTTAAATGGTTGTGGGGTACATATTGGGGCAGCAATCAGTACTATCTGTCTACTATCTGGTTAATCTCCGGTGTCTACTATGAGTTTCATCTTGGGTGCAAACAAACATTAAAGGAGCCATTATTTGTATTTTTTAACTAAAGCTATTATCTGCCTGCTATCATTGGTTTTGGGTCTATCCATAGTTTGCTACCATCACTCTGGATTTGTGCATGCACTCCTTACATAATCTCACTATGTTTTATTCCTATGCATGCCGGTTATTGTACACAATGGAACTGATCATGTAGAGCAAAAGAGACGAGCCTTGCGTGGCAATAAAATTTCATGCAGACGTCGTTCCATGGTGGCCGCAAAGGCAGCCCCCCCTCCACCCATTTCGGATCATAATCAAGAGGAAGATAACTGTTATGAGGGGGATCCAGAAGGAGAAGACCAATCCTATTTACCCCATGAGGTCTTCGCTCTAACTTGGCATGTTGATGTTGGTAATATCATGCATATGGTGCCTTGCATTGCTTACTGTATACATTAAAGATGTCATCTACTTAGTTTAGACATGCTTTGTGTCAATGCCATCTGTTTAGTTTCTTTATCGTATATGTGAATCATGCAATGCCATCTTGTCTAGCCAGGCATCATATATGTGAATTTTGCAATGCCACCCTGGTTAGCCAGTCATCTTATATGTGAATTATATCATGCCATCATTTTTTATTACGTGTTAAATTTGTCAACAATTTTAGTACATTCAATTACTCTTCCTGTGCATCAGCCATTTGGCACGGTCATGGAAAAATCTGGAGTGGAAACAAGGTCTTCAGAGCAGACAATGCTATCTGACGAAGCGCATGTCTTGCTGGTTACCGATAGCTCCTAAGAGGAGGATTCAGAGATAGATGACCAGTCATATCCCCCCCCCTGAGCTGCATGCCCTAACTTGGCAGGGTTATGTTGCTCATATCACTGCAAAAAAACACTTTCATGATGATACATGTTTGTCACAGTAGGTCGCTTTTTTTGTCATGCGTGTACATCCATGACAAATTTATGACAGAATCAAGATAGTCATACCTGTGCTGTCGTAGAAGTGTTCCATGACATTACCAAAATTATCATCATGGAAGTTTCCACTTCCATGACGATAAATCGCGCGTCACAGAAGTGCTTTCGTCGAGGGTGACCGACACGTGGCATCCACTGTAACGAAACACCGTTAAGCTATCGGGTCGGGTTTTGGATCCGATAACCCGTTAACAGCCCCGACCAATGGGAAATTTCCACGTGTAAAATTCTTATTGGTCGGATGAAACTTGTGTCAGCTCGTCAGTGGGTCAGATGGGCACCTATGATACGTCGACACGTGGCACGGCCCAATAGAGGCCCATTCCTGTGAAAAGGCCGGCCCGTTTGACTTGGTCAAAAGGTGGCGGACTGGCCCATGGAAAGCCTGTTAACGGCATGTTCGCATATAGCCCATTTACAACCCGCTAACCCAAGGCCCGTTACGCCCTATCCGAATTAGGCCCAGTAGCGTCATCTAGGCCATCCAATATGATTCCAGCCTGTTTTCACTTATGGCCCATGTATGACCCATGACGTCTTTCGGCCCATATGAGGCCCTATGTAACTCTTGGCCTATTAACGGCCCGTGGTGAAACTGGCCCGTAATGAACAGTGTATCACTTTACACCCATTAACAGCCCGTGGTGAAACTGGCCCATAATGAACAGTGTATCACTTTATACCCATTAACGGCCCGTTATTCCGTTGGGCCGTTTCCAGCCCATGTTATCTTTCGGCCTTCTCAGAGCCCATTTATTCTTGGGCTCATTTCCAGCATTCGTTTACTTACGGCCCGTTACTGTCATTTTCTGCTTGTGGGCCAAATTCAGCCCGTGGTTACAGTCGGCCCGTTTGTGGTCCGTTAATACGTTGGGTTGTTTTCATAGCATCATCAAATACGGCCTAATAACGATGGCCCGTTACGGTCGGCCCATGAACGGACGATTCCAACTCTAGCCCGTTTATGGCCATAATGTGGCCTGTTATTGGCCCATGTTTGGCCAATCGATCATACGGCCCGTATAAGGCCCATTGATGATACGGCCCATAGAAGGCCCATTGTTTCTACGGCCCGTAGAAGGCCTACTGTTTCTACGGCCCGTAGAAGGCCCACTGTTTCTATGGCCCATAGGAGGCCCAGTGTCACTACAGTAAATATTAGCCCATGGTTATTGTGGCCTAGTTTAAAAAAATAGGTTATTGCAGCCACTAGTTAACCGCGGAAAAAGAACTGCAATGACTACAAGCAAACA
The DNA here is from genome assembly GCF_002162155.2 of Triticum dicoccoides. Taxonomy (NCBI): domain Eukaryota; kingdom Viridiplantae; phylum Streptophyta; class Magnoliopsida; order Poales; family Poaceae; genus Triticum; species Triticum dicoccoides. The sequence goes on along the minus strand of NC_041390.1, from coordinate 215,209,410 downwards.
AATAAACAAGACAACAAGGAAATAAATAAGCAAGCAACTAATGCTAGGCTATCACGGCTATTACACATATTACATCCACTAGAGATCAAAGTTCGCCACCAGTGCAAATATAGGGAACAAAGCAGCATATCATATACACTGGCCGTCAAAATTGGCCACCAGTGCAAATAAACGCGGCAGCAAAACAAGAGCATAACTGAAACAACTTCAGAAGATCTCAAGAAACGTTATCCTGGGTATCCACCATGCTGGCAATAAGCATAGCAAGCTGATTAGCTTTGTCCTGTTTGGCGCTAAAATCGTCCAACGCTTGCTGTTGCACCAGAAAGTATGCATCTGAATGATCCAGGGACTTCCGCAGTCCTTCCGCTTCTTGTTGCAGCACAGCTGATCGATGTCTTTCAGCTTGTAGTTGAGACTCAAGAAACGAACTGATTCAGACAGTGAGTTTGAATAGCTTGTGCAAGCGGTAGTGGCTAGTAACTCCAACACTAAACCAAGACAGGATGTGTCACTATCCTGAACCTTATCTGCATTACTTCCTTTACTGTTGCTTAATAAGGCACTCTTCCCCAATATTCTGTCAGCATTCTAAAAGAAGAAACAAGCAGACACATAACAAGTTTAGCATGTACTAGTATATGAAACTCATTTCGATGAACCAGTTCATTAGTAAGGTGGACATGATTAAACTACCAAGTCTTCTATTGCCAAGTACTAGTACATAATAAAAGCATCAAACAAACATATTTCTATGTCCTATGGTAGCAATGGAATCTTAAATTAGAACAATTGTTCTTCAGGTTTAGGCACTTGTTCTACATGAACAGAGTACAGTAAGACGCAAGAATATAATACTTAAAAATAGAAAATGAGCTCATAGACCTTACCACATTCTTGGTTTGGGACCAGTACAGAACAAGGTGTTCCCAGTCATCGTCCAGTAAATGTGTCTCAGGAGAACGTAAGGGAATTTGATGAGTTTCTTTGTCGATGAAGTACGTTTTCTTCAGGTAATTCCGATACTGCCACCAAGCATTCTTGAAGATAGCAGAGGTATTAGCACAGTTACCTCATCCTGAGTTTCCAAATCGGTCCTTCTCTATAGAGAAAAATGGGAAATTTTGTTGTATTATAACCATCATGGAGGTAGGATGTATGGGACGAAGCAAAGTAATTGCCATGAATAACATTACTTACACATAACTCCTGGACAAACACCTGCAACTGGCATTTTCCTTCATCTTCAGTATAATATTTCCAAGATGGGAAGATACGCACATACGATTTAACAACATCAAATGCGATAGATGCTAAACTACGACTAGGTGGTTGTGCTTCCTCCACAGGAATAAGCGTACTAACTGGTGGAGTTGGGGTTCGCCGTGATAGTACTGGCCCTTTGGGCGCTGGAGCTGCCTTACTAACTGCTCTTGTTTGGGAGCTCTGTGGTGGAGATGGTGTTGTGTCAACAGGAACTAGGTTACTATCGGCTGGGGTTGGGGTTAGATTGGGTGAAGCTGGTTCTCTGTCCATCGTAGTAGGGGTACAATCTACGAGAGTTTGGGTTATGTGTGGTAGGGCTGGTTCTTGTGCATGTACAACCGGGGTGCTATCTCCACCAAGAGGTAGCACTATTTTATTTGAAGACCATGTTTTTAGTCCGCTAGATACTGGCATCACCCACTCCAATTCAAATGGCTGATAAACAGGAAACATAGTTGAATGTACAGACATTGTATGAGAGACAGATGCAATAGACAGTGTGGAAAAAAGAGGGCATGAAATAGTTGACATGTATATTGTTTAAATAAAATGGATAGCATGACATAATTTCACATATATGATGTCTATCTAAACTGGATAGCATAGCATAACATAATTCAAAGATATGATGAATAACTAAACATGATCGTATGACATAATTCACCTACATGTTATCTAAGTAATCAGGATCGCATCATTTAATTCACATATGTGATTTATATGCTAAACAGAGGGCATTCGATATGATGTCTGAACTAAGAACATGGTGTTGAATATTGTGTATATGATGTCTAAACTATGCAATGCAAGACACCGTATGCATGATATGAGCAGTATAACCGTGCCAAGTTAGAGCATACACCTCAGTGGGGGAATAGCACTGGTCATCTGTCTCTGAATCCATCTCTGAGGAGCTATCGGGACCCAACAAGAGATCTGCTTCGACAGGTAGAACTATCTTCTCTGAAGGCCTTGTTTTCACTCTAGATTTTTCCATCTCCCACCCAAATGGCTGATTCACAGGAAGAGTAGTTTAATGTACAAACATTGTCGACAAATGGAAATGTAATGAAGAAAAGGATGGGCAAGATATCATTCAAATATATGATGCCTGGTTAAACAGGATGGCATTGCACATTTCACATATATTATGGCTGGCTAAAAGACATGAGACTGCATAATTCCCATATATGATATAGAAACTAAACAGGTGGCATTACAGAACATGTCTAAACTAAGCAGATGACATATATGATGTCAAAAGTTGGAACTGCAAGGCAACATATGCATGATATGACTAACATCATCATGCCAAGGTAGAGCAAACACCTTGGGGGTAAATAGGAGTGGTCAGCAGCGTCCGAATCCGCCTCAGAACAGATATCTTCCTCTGGATTACAATCTAGAGAGGGGTGGGGAGGGTTTGCCATTGAACCCACCATGGAGCGATGTCTGCATGACATTGTATTGCCGCACAAAACTCTTCTCTTTTTCTCTACATGTTCAGCATGACTGTGTACAATATCTGACATGCATACGAAAAAAATATGGTGAGATTATGTAAGGAGAGCATGCAGAAATTTAGAGTGATGGTAACAACTAGTGGATCAATGTTTTGATGAACCAAAATAGCCCTAATGGATCGACATGAATGTATAGTAATAAGTGATGCAACAAGTGTACAACCTCTTTGCCGTAGCCGTGTCGACCTTGGCATCATTGGGTTGGTCGCTGAAGCAGTTGAGGCAGAGGTGGCTGTCGGAGGTGTGGAGGAAGATCTGAGGGCGATGTAGACGGCGTCCAGGGCACTGCTCTATTGTGACGGATCGTTCTGTCGTTGGAGCAGCTCCGGTGAACCGTAAGACGTCAAGGCTGAAGCAGCACAAGACAGACATCGTCAATCTCAAGTGGGATTGTAATAGCATCTCCAATAGATGATGTAAAATGGATGTAAAATTAACATCACCAAAAACCACATGACTACAACAGATGAGGTAAAAAATGTTGACTCTGAACTTAACTGTCGAAACTGAAATTTACTGTGGAATCTGAATGCTACTGTCGAAACTGAACGCAATGGTAGCAGAGAGGCACTTGACATGTAGTTTAGGAAGGGCCTGCAGTTCATCTTCAACCTGCACCCCCCTGAGCCGCCAGCCACCACCGGCCGAACCGCCGGCGCCAGTGCCGCCTCGCCACCCCAAAACAACTCGCCACCGCCGCCCCGGCCAGCCCTCTAGGCCCCCCGCCCCCACCCTGAACCCTAAGATAGATAGTGGGGTACCTCTCCGGCCAGCCCCTATCCCTGCTGCGGGTGGTTCTTCCTTAACTC
>NC_041390.1:215203444-215205638 GCF_002162155.2 Triticum dicoccoides | reverse complement strand
TCAGTCGACTGAAGTGTGGCTTAATCGAAGCAGAGCAGCAGCACGAGCGAGGGGAGAGCAGCAGCAGCAGCTGGGCGAGCGAGCGATCGAGCGAGAGCCAGAGCAGTAGCAGCAGATCCGGTTGGTATGGACGCCGCCGCTGAAGGGGCCTCGCACTGGGGGAGAGCCGCCGTGGAGATGTCGCCCGCGGTGCCGGCTTCAAGGTAGCCGCTCCATGGGGGTGCGGGATGGAGCACTGTCGGTGCCGGGAGGTCGAGTTAAGGAGAAGGTGTGATGCGATGAGTGTACAACCTCTTTGGTGGCGCCGAGTAGGCCTCGGCTTCGTCCGAGGAGTCGGTGAGGATGCTGCGGTTCCGGTGGAGCAGGTTAAGGCGGCGCTGTGGGGATGGAGCAGCCGCGATAGACGAGGCGATCGTCAGAGCAGCTCCTTGGAGGTGAAGGACGGGGCGGCTGAACCGGTGGGACGGCGAGATGGACGACGGATCCTCATCCGGGGAGGTGGATGAGGGACGTCGAGCTGTTGCGTTGGACGACGTCGTCGGGGAAGAGGCTCCGGCTGGGCAGCGGTGACATGGCGGACAGAGGAGGGTGGGGTTTCGCGGCCAGAGCGGAGAGGTTATGGCGGCCTGGGATTTCGAATGGCGAAAAGGGGGCGATGGGAGGGGGTGAAGCATGACTTACGAATGCGCTTGTCCAAAATGTAGGGTGTGTTACAAAAGTACCCCCCACCGATTTGAACTAGAGGCCCTTTCGGCTCAGGATTAGAAGGGGGATTTTGCGTGTCGGGATTTGGCAGCTGGAGGGAGTTTTCACGTGCGTTGTAATTTCGGGATAGCAAGGCGTGGGTTGTGAAGGCGCCTGTTTTGGGAGCACAATATCTGAATTTTTGGGATATAACAAGACGCGGGTTGAATTTTAGGGACAAGCCTAATGTGTAGTAATATTGTACTTGTACGTACCAAATCAATTCGCACTTCCCTCAACCAAAAAGAAAATGAAAAAAATAAAACTATTCACACCACACAAAGAGAGAGTCTTGCCCCGTTTTACTATACAAATGCTATTCAAAGCTACTCCCTCCTTCCATCTATATAGGGCCTAATGTGTTTTTCGATGCTAACTTTGACCAAATATTAGAGCAATGATATATGACATGCAACTTACACAAAGCACACCGTTAAATTCGTCTGTGAAAGGTTCTTTCAGTGATATAATTTTCACATTGTGCATGTCATGTACTATTAATCTTGTCAATAGTCAAAGGCGGTCTTAAAAATTTCATTACGCCCTATATAGATGGAAGGAGGGAGTATGAATCCATGTTATGTCCGATTAAATTTATTCGCTTGCTGTATAATGCATGTAACCTACTCATACCAACATTTTAGTGCATTCCAAATGTCTATACTACCGCTGCAATTCGAACTAAATTTGAATTCGTTTCTCTATTTCAATAAGAATCTACAATCATGATTGTTGCCAACTTCAACCATCATAGTTTCCTTGCTATCCGCCAGATATAAATCAGACGGCCTATAATGCAGGATGGGAGGCACACCATCATCAACAACTCCGTTTTTTATAAGAGTAGAGATAAAACATATTAAATGTAGTATACCATGTTCATAACCACACCATGTGTATCACCATTATATATATTCACACATCCGTCGGTTTGAAACACTATGATAAATTCTACAAATATCCGAATTCTCTTTTTATAATGAAGTATATATGATCTCTATTCGTCTTTTACACCCACACAACCCTGTTATCTTTGTAGCTAGCGCTAACTTTCTCTTGTGCATGCACACGCCAGCATCCCTCTCACCCTCCCTAAGCATTCCCTAGCTCCATCGTGCAAATTCGTCTTTTCACTTTAGGCCGTTCACCCACGGTGTGTGTAGGCCCCCCAGCTCCTTCTTTACGGCACACATCGATCGATATGCCTCTCTAGCTAGGTGTGCCTAGCACAAACACAATCTTCCCCTCTTCTCTTGTCACCGTCCATGCCTCACTCCCACCACTCTTTTCATCGTTCTCGTACTCGCACACTCCTCCCCCTCGATATAGTATGCCTCTCGTACCACCTCCTACATGCATCCCTCTCTCTCTATCCTTCTCCTCGTGCCTCATTTGCTTCTAACACACACATGCATGTATACCGATTGATCTCCCAACATATACCTAGATC
>NC_041390.1:215200273-215203195 GCF_002162155.2 Triticum dicoccoides | reverse complement strand
CGACATACCTCACAAGTTATGTCTCTCGTTTATCTTACAAAGGGCGATTGATCTTCCTATGTAGTTACGTCTGAGCCACATCGTCCCCCCTCATCATTCGTGCATGCCTCCTGGCCCGCCTCTCACACGCACGTGCACAGAGAACAAGCAGCCATCTCCTCTCTTATTGATATTGCGGGGGTGCCCTCCGTTTGTCTAGCAAGCCTATCCCACCATTTGTTAGAAGAAACTCCACTACCACCCCCTCCAACACTCTAGCTCTGTCTCTCTCCCAACCTTATTCATCTCCAGCACATATGCATTTATGCCGATCGATCTCCCTTAATACATGAGGCAGATCGATCTCCTTAATACATGAGGTAGGCCTCTCTCCTCCTCCACACATATACCAGCCATTGTACCACTATAGTTAATTGGGCCTCCCTCTTCCCCCACCACACACCGATAGTCGAGCGCTGCAGGTAGGTATCCATGCCACAGAGACAAACTGCACATGTCCCATCTCACGTTCCAGTAGGCCAGCCACTCTATATCTTTGACGTGGGCACACACAAATTCGGTGGCACTCTTTATCGATCGTGCGCGCGCACACACACACATCATCATCCCTCTCTTCGATTCTATGGACACCTCAAGCCGATGATACCTCCACTCTCTTCTCGTGGATCGCCCCCTCTATATATATGTTATATCCAGGACTCTATTTCACACACATTGCATATGTTAAATTTTGTGATTGACCCCCCCCCCCCAAAAAAAACTCTCAAGAACCCACACACTATATCTCTCTAGGTTTGTATCTCTCTCACACAACCCCGCGTAGGTGGTGTACGTATACAAGAAGAGAATAGGTGCACCGTGCACGTACTCACGCTTCGTGCCCAGCCACACCCGCGCGGGTACACGGTGGAGCTCATTTCTCCGCAGAAGCTGAATTTGTTTTTGAAACATCAAGTGGCCAGAGACTCGAAAACTTATTTGCCCATTAGTGACTTGTCAAGGCAGTGGATTTTAGTTTGTACGATAATGCTGCATCCACCTAAAGTAACGAAAGTTCTTACGTAAACTTCCTAGTAATTCCCTCTTCGTAGGTGCAGCATTACTCCTAACATTTGTAATATCAGTTTGAAACTTGTAATATTGCCGTGTCCTATTCCTGCGTTTTCAAAATCCTGCGAATCAAATAGGTCCTGATTTGGTGATGATGTTGTGCCTCCCATCTTTCACCAATATCCGTCGGATCTAGATCTGACGCATACAAACCAAGCTTCTCCATTTTTGCAAAAAGATGCCCGCACTTGTTCCCTATTTACAAACAACTCCTTGTCTCTCACAATCTAGGAGTAGAAGGCCATGGAAAAATCTGGCGCGATGGCCGCTGCCGAAGCCGTCGACCCCCAATCTTGGTGTTTCGTGCAATGCACGGGCATCTACGCACGGGAAATTATGTCGAACAGGGCTAGTTGTAAGCAGGCTAGCTCTACAGCCATGATGATAGTGACTGCAGACGGTGAGGCTGACTATGGTATGCCGAACACGGCGCCTATACTCAGGTGTCATCTCCGGCGCAGGGTCTTGTCACTTCACTGTGAGGAGCAGCACATAATAATTTGACCAACGGGTAGTACAGTGCTAGTACTCCTACTACTACATTGGTAGTACTACTAGTAGTAGTAGTAGCACCATCGTCTGGATTTAGGAGTACTACCACGTCCACCGGCACCCAGGAACGTCTCCAGGTAGTATTTCTTGAGGCCGCCAGGGCGAGGGGCCGCTTGGACGACAACTTCGTCTTCTTGTTCGGCGAGGTCCTCATCGGTTTCCTCGACAAGTTCACCGTTGTCAAGAAGCTTGCGGACGACTTTGATGTAAGCCTCCAGCCGACGCGGCCAGGCTCTGCGATGCCCGCCACCCTCAACGGCCACTATGGTAACAACCTCTTCGACACACTAGTGGCCCTGCGACTGCCCGCCGTCGCACCGGAGAATGTCCACCTCGAGGTCGCGCTCGCCACACAGCGCCTGGCGCAGCAAGACAACATCGACATAATCACCCACGTCTACGCGCAAATAATCCACAAGGACTACTACATGCAAGAGGAGGACGATAGGACGCTGGCCTTCTTAGAGCGCAGGGCAACCTCGGACGGCACTGTTCAGAAGCACGTTGAGCTCGCCGCCAACGCCGCTGCTCCTCACATGTCGGTTGGTGTAACATCCCAAATTTTCAAATTGGAATGTTATACACTAGATCATCATTGCATATCATATTTCATTGCATTTTGGTTGATCCTAGAAATTCTACGCAACTCAAGGACCCTCGGAGAGAGTTGGGGATTTCATTATTTTCATATTTGAGTTTTTTCAAATTTTGAAAATAGGATCATTTGATTTTATTTATTTCATCTTCAGTTATTTCTATTATGAAAATTATGAGAGAGGGAATAAAATGACTTTCCCAAAAAAAGAAATATTGAAGGTTTAATAAAAAATCAAGTAAGATTTTATTTTGGTTTTATTTGCTATTTTATTTGAATTTAGGAAAAATTGCATTTAGAGCAAAATAAATGTTCATCCTGTTCTAAATATTTTATTTAGACGGAGAAAATTGTTTTGGCATTTTTAGAATTTTATTTATTTTTTCTAGAATTTTTTTAGTCGCGGTGAAACTGTTTAAAAAAAAGAGAGAGACCCCGTGCCCGACTGGGCCAAGGGCCCAGCCGAGCTGGCCGGCCCAGCCAGCCGCCGCCGCCGGGTCGGGACAGAGTCCCGACCAGCGCCGCCGCTGCCCAAGTCCAGTGAGGACTCTGCCTCCCGAGGCCGACCCCTCCCCCAAGTCGCCTCTCCCCGCCCCCTTTATAACCGCCCCCCTTGCAGCCCCACCGCCGCCGCCCCCCGCCTTGCAACCCACACCGCCGCCGCC
>NC_041390.1:215186936-215199907 GCF_002162155.2 Triticum dicoccoides | reverse complement strand
TGCCGCCACGCCGCGCCGCCTGCAGCCGCCACCCCGCCACCTCGCGCCACCCGCCGCCCTGCCGGAGTCTCGCCAGAGCGCCGCCGCCGAGGTAGCCACCGGACGGTTTTTGAGAAAAAGTCGTTTCGGGTTTTTTTGAAAACCCTAGTTTTCGTTTTTTTAAATAGATCGGTTTTTCTCCGGTTTATTTATTTAGCGAGCGTTCGCTCGTTCGTTCGTTTTAACAAACGCGTTTTTCGTTTAGTTCCTGTTAAAGAACGTTCGTTCGTTAACCTGTTCGTCGTTTTTCTTTTTCTCGGATTAAATCCGCGATTTTTCTGATCGTGATTCCTCATCTGATGTTCGTTTTAGTTTAAATTTTCGCCCGTTTGTCGGAATCAGGCGATTCAAGCGCTTGGAGTTTCGTCTCGAAACCCTCTTTCCGTTTAACAAACTCAAACAAGTTTTTGCCTCAGTAAAAATTTGCCCTAGTTTCAGATTAGTAAATGAAGCTTATTTCTTTTGCCGTTTGTCTTTAGTTGCTTCGTTCGATTTGATTCTTTTGCCAACTGGAGCTATTAAGTTGAACAATCTGGTTAGATCTCTTATTCGAGTTTTACCTGTGCATTAGATGAGTACTTATTGTATGCTTGTTTGTTTGCGATAGAGTACCCGGAGTGCGCCGCTTGCTACTTCGAATCGCTAGGTTTCACGGATCATCAGCAAGGCAAGTAACACTTTGATCATACCTCATATTACCCAGTTTTACTGCATTAGATCAACCCTCACACATTGCATTGTTTTGGATCTAATTAAATTGTGGGTCTGGGAAGTAGATGAGGTAGTACCTATTACCTGTTATTATCAAACCTTTGGGAGTTACTTCTACGTTTGCTTATTATGCCATGCTATGCTAGTAGACGTGGATTGGGTGAGTGTATCAATGACAGATGTGAGATTGTTAAATTAATGGTTTATCTAAGGTGGCAACTTAAACACACATCTGGGTGGATTGAGGCACCTGGGTATTCCAGCGATTGCCTGTTTTCTTTTGGACCGCCACCCAGGCTCAAAGGGATCACGAGATTATTCATGCTAGAAACTTCCATGTGCAGCCACAAGCTAATATGGGCTCTAGCATAGTTGACTAAGTCGTGCGAACTCTTACAGTGGTAGACTAGCAGATGTACGGGATGTAGGTTGGTACGGTCTACCCGATCGTAAGGTGCTAGCGCTTCTGAAAGACTATGTCTCGGTCATCCGTTTCTCAAACACCATGTAGTGCGAGAATCCCAACGGAGGAGATCGACTCTTGTGGGTAAAAGTGCGCAAACCTCTGCAGAGTGTATAAACTAATCATGGTTAGCTGTGTCCCCGGTTATGGACATCTTGAGTATCTAGTACTTGGATTATCATGTGAATCTCATCATGTTACTCTAAAATTAATTTTGTTGGGTTTTTAATGATGATGCTTAATTGGGATTGAGGATGCTGTCAACCATTCTCAATGTTTAACAACTACCATGATAGTTAAACAAAATTTATTCCTTTGCAGTAGGGAAAAATTGGCTTTACGCAAAAACGGTAACCATAGAGCTTCCCACCAGCCAAATATGCATATAGAATAGTGTCGGTGTCAAAACCGGCGGATCTCGGGTAGGGGGTCCCGAACTGTGCGTCTAGGCCGGATGGTAACAAGAGGCAAGGAACATGATGTTTTACCCAGGTTCGGGCCCTCTTGATGGAGGTAAAACCTACGTCATGCTTGATTAATATTGATGATATGGATAGTACAAGAGTAGATCTACCACGAGATCAAGGAGGCTAAACCCTAGAAGCTAGCCTATGGTATGATTATTGTATGATGAAGTTGTTGTACGGACTAAAACCCTCCGGTTTATATAGACACCGGAGAGGGTTAGGGTTACACAAAGTCGGTTACAATGGTAGGAGATCATGAATATCTGCATCGCCAAGCTTGCCTCCCACGCCAAGGAAAGTCCCATCCGGACACGGGACGAAGTCTTCAATCTTGTATCTTCATAGTCCTGGAGTCCGGCTGAAGGTATAGTCCGGCTACCCGAACACCCCCTAATCCAGGACTCCCTCAAATAGCCTTATCCTTTTATCATTCTCCATGTGTTACATTGCCAGCATATTCCATGTGCTGACCCGTTTCGGGCTGTAACGTTAATGTTGCAGACTTTTCAGACGACGAGTAAGGTGCTTTAGGTCATGGTTCTATACTCAGTGATGCCGTTGGAGTTGATGGACTCACTTATCTTCCAAGCCTTCCGCTGTTATCGTTATTAGATGGCCTTAAGCCATATTTATTGTAATAAGTTCTCTTTTGAGACACTCGATGTAATAAGTGTGTGATTGCTACTCTGTTATAAATCCTTCAAGTACTATGTGGTGTCAACATTACTGATCCAGGGATGACACCTGAGCACAGAGATTGGACCGTTTGAGGTCTGGTCGCTACAAGATGGAATCAGAGCACACGCTGACTGTATGACACGACCACTAAGCTAAAGCCCTAGATCACTACTCTCTCTTCTCATTCTGACTCCTCATCTTTGCTAATCTTTTAGGATGGCGGATGCAAGGAACAAGTTCACGCAACCGGATGAAGATACATGTCACATCCCTAGCTGCTGGTAGTGCTCTAGGCTAGCTTCATGTTTGCATCATGTTTAAATTTTTGCCTAAAATTGAAATGGGGATGTTCAAACCCTAGCATTAAATCAACTCAACTAGGGTGAATTAAAATCTTTTCAATAAACCCAAAAGGTTCCTAAGAAAAGTTCATGATTTCTGGTTAAGGTGGAAACCTCTGCCAAAAATGATGATTATATTCTTAGGTCATTTTTGGATTTTTGAATTAAATCATATTGTATTTGACTTTGGGCATTTAAATACTATAAATAATTTAAATGCTCAAATAAATGTTGGAAATTGATAAGGGTCACTGAAATAATTCAGAAAGAACCCATAATTATTTCCAGGATTTTATAAAATGATTTGATATTTTAAAACAAATCAAAAACAAATTGCAGAAATAGAAAAATATAAAACAGAATAGAAATAAAAGAGAGGAGAGAAACCTTACCTGGCCTCACCCGTGCAGCCCACCAGCCGGCCCAGCTTCCCCCCCTGGCCGGCCCAGCCCACCCGCGCCTTCCCTGTCGTCTTCCTCCTCGGACAGAAGGATGAGGGCGTGTGCCCGACGCTCGCCGGCACGCGCGCGCGCCACCTTCCCCCCTGCTGGCCACCTCCTGCTTCCCCCGGACTCCCTCGATGCCCCGGACGAAGCCACGCAGCTGCCCCGCACCGCTCTCACTCTCCCTCGCCCTCCTCTTCTCCCCCTGCTCTCTCTCCCTCTCACCCGAGAACCACCGCCGCCGCCGACGGGCATCACCGTAGCCACTGGCCTCCCCTCGCCTCCCCGACCCGCTTCCGAGCTCCGCCACAACCCCCTCCACCTCCTCGTTGAGCTACGGACCTCCCGGACGTGCTGCAACGCCGCCACCATCGCGTTTCCGTCGCCGGCCACCGAAGTTCGCCGCGGTAAATTCGCCACCTCCGCCGCCTCCCCGAGACCACCGAGCTGCTCATCGACCTCGCTGTGAGCTCCTCTTCCATTTCCCCTTCTCCCCGCGCTCGTTCCCGCACTCCAGCCGCCTTCTCACCGGAGCCGATTGCTCCTCGCCGCCGGTCATGGCGCTGCCGTGGCCAGGGTCACCCCAGCTAGCGCCCGAGCACGTTACCGAGTTCGCCGCCCTCCCAGGAGCCCCCAGAGCCTTTCCGTTTCCCCTCTAGTGCACCGCAGCTCCGCGTTCGACCTTGGCCGAACTCCGGCGGCCACCTAGGTCGACGCCGGCGCCGATTCCGGCCGCCCCGACCCCAACCGACTCCACAGGAAGACGCGGCGCCCTCCCAGCTACCCGTAGAGCCTCTCCGCCGCCCGAATGGTCGCCGGAGGAGCGATCCCGAAGCCCTCCGCCGTGCCTGTTGCCGCCGGCGTTGAGCCGCCGGCCTGTTAGGCCCGCTGACCAGGGGTTTGACCCCCCCTGGGTCGATGACAGGTGGGGCCAGCCCCCCTGCTAATTAGTTTAGTCTATTTTAACTAATTACCCCCTCTGCTGACACTGACATGCGGGCCCAGGCTCTAATTAAATTAGGTTAGTTAGTTAGTCACTGACGTGTGGACCCCACACGTTTGGTTTGACTCTGGGCGACCCAGTTGACCTGCTGACGTCATGATGATGTCAGGCTGACGCAATAAGTATTTCTGGATTTAAAAATAATCAGGAAATTTCAGAAAATGCCTAAAACTTCAATAAATCATAGAAAATTAACCGTAACTCCAAATTAAATAATTTATATATGAAAAATTATCAGAAAAATTCAAGGAATCCATCTGTACCATTTTCATGCATGTTAGAACAACTTATAGCTGCTGTTTAGCACAAATCAATTAAATGGCATTTGAATAATCACATATGGGGTTTAAATTTGAATCTTATATTCAAACCAACTTCATTTAATCTGTTGCTAGTTGCATTAGCTCAAAACACATTCATTTTGCCATGTCATGATCATGCATCATATTGTGCATTGCATTGATTGTGTTCCCTTCTGTGCTGCCGGTATTTGTCCCCTCTCGATAGACATGATACCGATGATGTGATCGTTGACACTGATGAAGACTCAATGTTATCTTCAGAAGTGCCAGGCAAGCAAACCCCCTTGTTCATTCCGATACAATCCTACTCTCTCGCTCCTGCTCTCTTTTACTGCATTAGGACAACAACGATTCATCTGTTACTTGCTGCGGTAGCTGAACCCCTTTATCCTTTGCATGACCTATCATTCCACAGTAAATAGATGAAACCCACTAGTATGAGTAGGAATTGTTTGAGCCCTGTTGTGCCTACTCATTCATGCTTGTTTGTCATGCCTGCTACTGCTTAGAGTTGAGTCAGGTCTGATTCATCGGGGATGAATCAGAGGCGTGTGAACATGTCCTACTGTGTGTGAGCTAAGTGTGTGAACACGATTTGGTAAAAGGTGTCGGTGAGAGGCCATGTAGGAGTACATGGTGGGTTGTCTCATTGAAGCCGTCCTCAGGAACTGAGTTCTGTGTTTGTGATCCATGATTCAGCTACTACCATACATTGGGCCCTGAAATATGACCCCGCTCGACTTCTTAATCACCCTTGTCCTCTGTCCAGGAGTTGCAAGTAGTTTCTGGTGTTTGTAGTATGCTGGAGGCCGTGGACAGCGCTGACCGTAGGGGTGGGCTGTGATGCGGTAGGCACGTGGCCGGGTACACCGGGCGCCCGTTTGGTGTCACGGAACCCTGTTCACATCGTTTGGGGCTGTGAGCGAAACTCCGGCCGGATCTCCTCATGGATGGAACCCGAATAGGCAATAAACCTGGACTAGAGACTTGAGTGTTTAGGTAGGTCGTGGTCTACACCCACGTCGGCTTTCGCTTGAAGTCTGCCGAGCACATGTCGTGTGCAGACGCTAAGTGGTGGAAACATGTATGAAGAAGTACACCCCTGCAGGGTTAACATCATCTATTCGAATAGCCGTGTCCGCGGTAAAGGACTTCTGGGTTGCTTATATCAGTTCATAGACAAGTGAAAGTGGATACTTTAAAATGCGCAAGATAAGCGTGAGTGCTATGGATGGCGTTCTCGTAGGGAGACGGGAGCGGATCCATAGTGGTGTATTGATATGGTGAATATGTGGACTCGTGTGCGCCACCTCAAAAGAGTCGCTTGCAGTCGTAGTTTAGGATAGCCACCGAGTCAAAGCTGGCTTGCTGCAGTTAAACCCCACCATCCCTTTGTTAAAAATGATGCATATGTAGTTAGTTCTGATGTAAGTCTTGCTGGGTACATTTGTACTCACGTTTGCCTATTTTATGTTTTTGCAGAGAGACTTCAGTCTCACTAGTAGTTCCACGTGGACTTCGATGTTTAGCTTGTTACCTCAGCTACGATCTTGTGCCCTCGGCAGGATCTGATAGATAGTCAGGCTTCTCGGCCTTTTTCATTTATAGATGTCTGTACCCAGACATGATAGCTTCCGCTTGTGCTTTGACTTGTATGCTCTGATTGTTAGGTCGTGAGACCCATGTTTGTAATATCTCGCTCCTCGGAGCCTATTGATTAAAATACTTGAGTTGTAGAGTCATGTTGTGATGCCATGTTGTATTTGCACATATCGAGCATATTGTGTGTATGTTATTGAAATGCTTGGTATGTGTGGGATCTGACAACCTAGTTGTTTATCCTTGGTAGCCTCTCTTACCGGGAAATGTCTCCTAGTGTTTCCACCGAGCCATGGTAGCTTGCTACTGCTCCGGGACACTTAGGCTGGCCGGCATGTGTCCTTCTTCGTTCCTGTGTCTGTCCCTTCGGGGAAATGTCACGCGATGAATACCGGAGTCCTGTTAGCCCGCTACAGCCCGGTTCACCGGAGTCCTGCTAGCCCAGTGCTACAGCCTGGATTCACTCGCTGATGACCGACATGTTCGATGCTGGGTCATGAATGCCTGTCCCTGTAAGTCTGTGCCACTTTGGGTTTACGACTAGCCATGTCAGCCCGGGCTCCTTATCATATGGATGCTAGCGACACTGTCATATACGTGTGCCAAAAGGCGCAAACGGTCCCGGGTAAAGGTAAGGCGACACCCGTGGGAATACCGTGCGTGAGGCCGCAAAGTGATATGAAGTGTTACATGCTAGATCTATGTGGCATTGAGTCGGGGTCCTGACAGCGTTGGTATCAGAGCTTGACTGCCTGTAGGATTACCAAGCCAAACTGGTCGAAGTTGAGTCTAGAAATTCTTTAGTTATATAAGGGAATTGATTGTGGGATGGAACGTAAGGCTCTTTTTACTCCTTATACCTCATGGCCTTCTGATCTGAGTCATCATCTTCTCTTCTACGGGGATTAAGAACTAGGCTTTCTCTTCTTTCTATCAGGATCATGTGTTACTAATCCGTAGACTTATAAGATTGTTGGATTTAAGCTTGAGTTCAGTTTCTACTACTTCCGTATGTTAATTGTTGATCTCGAAACCTTGATATCGTGCTTCTGAGTGGTTATGCCACCATTTTGTGAATGTCTCAAATCTTTTTGAGCAATTATAGCCGTTATGCTGTCCGAGTCATCCCAGGTTTCTAAATAGTCCGATGCATTTGCAAATCCCTTCCTTCTGTTTCCGATGTTCCCATGGGCCAGATTAACCACACTAATCGGTGTGTTGAGGTAATTATTGCCTCGACATATATGTTGGAATTATTATTATGACCCTAAGTGCTTAGGGGATCATCTAGTGGTCTAGCCATGATTTGTGTCCTAGTGTGAAGATTCTGGCCTTATTTCTCGGAAGCATCCCGTGATGCTACTTAGTAGTAGGTATTCTACTCCTGGGTTCTGAACCGAGATTCACTCTACCTACTTCATGTTGATAGTAATTGCTAGTGCCTTTAGGATATTAGTAACCTTTGCGATAGTCCTTGAAGTCCGTGGTATCTTCTTCTTCCAAATACCATGAACTACTTATGGCAGATGTTTATTGGATCAAAAAAAATCACAATTAGAGTACTCTTGAGGAGTTCTCCATTCATAAATCGTGACTCTGCCAGTTCTACCTTTCTGCATGGGTTATCCGGAAGAAATATGTTGAACTTGGTTCGACATACTAATCTATGCATCCACAACTCAGAAAATTATATGTTCCTTTGAGTTGCTCTCTTTTGTTGCATTTTGACCCTCGTCTATCAATTGATAGTCAAGAGTATGCATGCATTCGTTTATCGACGCCTATTACCCTTGTGGTCCGTCAAGCCATTCTGTCCTGAATGACTTGGAGAAACAAACTCCAGTACCTCATTGATATCTAGGATTGGGTCAAGTAGTTGTATTCCGCAGATCAAATGACAATCCAGCTTTTGGTTCTGCTCTACCTTGGAGTATTACATATTTTATATCGAGATTGTTATAGGAATTGCACACCATCCCATGAACTCTTGGTACAGTGATACTTCTTGCCATCACTGTTCATTCCTCGGCCCTCGTGCTGATGCAACCGGAATACCGACAAATGAATTGTGATGTGTGAAATCAATACTGCTAGCAACTCTGTTGCTTGGTAGTTAAAGGATAATAATTTCATTCTTAGTATGTTGGTTTCGAATCATCCTTCTAAGACTGATCGTGCTACCTAGTCCTTATTTCGGTGCACCCTTCGATTGATGAGTTAGGATCTTGTCAAGTCCTCACTCATTTGATCATATCGTCTTGCCCTCAAAAGCAAGATTGTTCTCGAGCTTAGTAACATACCGGTGGTTCGTGATTTTCCGAATATCTTCTTGAAAGTATTACCAGGTTGTCACCTGACTGCTATGTTGAGCTCGTGATCAAGTCGGTTTCTTGTGAACCACCTTCTCTCCAAGAATCGGTGTTAGATATCCCTGAGCTAGTTGGTTAAGCTAAACAACAACTTGGAGAGTTGGAAGATAAAAGCTTGCCTGACTTAGTTCGTTCCAAAGGGATATTCTTGTGTAGTGTGTGTTGAAGAAAGATGATATCTTCATCGATTGGTCCTTGTGATCAGTTGCTGGACTTATTGTCTTATCAATCCTTTGATTTGAGTGTGGGCTATCGTCAAATTAAATCAGTACCAACGATGCTCGTAATGTTGTCTTATTCGTGGTTGATCCCTCGAGCATACACCATTACATCTTTGGTCTGACCAAGGCTATCACCGTGTTCACTTAACTATGGAATTCTTTTTAAAAAGGAAACCTAGATGAATTGTTGTTGAGCCCATTGACAACATCCTTGTCTTCTCCATAATTTTGCTGAACATTAAGCTAGTGTTGGAAACTTTTGAAAGCATTTGTTCATGCTAGCTCATGAAGCATTTGTTTGGATGAAGGTAGTGACTTCCTTTAATTCATGTGCATCTGATGCAAGTTGCCGCCGTGGATTCGAGAAAGTCAATGTTGCTTTCTTTGGAATCATTCCAAATCAGTCATGCACACGTGCGAAGAATGCTGTGGTTTGAAGACTTGCAACCTTCAATCTATATGTATCCCTAGCACACCAAGCCACTGATTGATTTGTTCAAGGAGAAGGAGTTCCTTCATAAGAGCTAATCCGGACTTATGTAAGGACTTCGATACCCTCGTTGATGGTTCCCCCTCCTGAACTCGGTAGTGTTTTATTATAAGACTACCACGTGGTCATGTTTGTCTGGGACAACGTGTTCACATGTTAGTAGCAGAACCAGCTCATGTTTTGGAGCTTGCTATCGTAGTTCATCTCCCGAGAATCCCGCAACGTCATCTCGTCGATTTGTGTTGCAAACCTTCATTTTTCTTCCTAGACTCGATGGGTCTGGAATATCCTGACACCAACCAGATCTGAATCTCAGGCAGATATGATGGTTGGAACATTTCCCAAGAACTATAATATCGGTCCCTCGAAAACCGGTAAAGTGGATGTCGTGGCCAACACATCCAGCCGGAAGACCTGTTATTATAATATCTTGATTGATGAAGTTGACCACCCCCCCATAGGGATTTCGTAGGATTTACTCCCTAGTTGCCCCTATGGATTTTTGTGTTCCCGAAGTCCGACCTTTTACTTGATGTTTTAGATATCAAACCATATCTATGAATGGGTTATACTAGCACATCAAGGAGAACATTAGAAGCGGAGTGCTAAATGTCTCTCGGTCGATCATCCAGATTTTATTTGCTTGGCCTCGCTAAGGTGAAATCTGAGAAAGTGTTATCCTCCTTCGCATCTGCATCGTCCATCGCTATTCATCATGGTAGTATGTTGTGTTGTCAGCACCCTTGACGCGGTTTGTTGATAAAACCTTGATGATTATGGAAATGCTCAAGTTCTTGAGAGCACGCACAAGCACTACGTGTTATCATCATCTCTAACTGGGATTCCTCTCAGTTTCCTCGGCAAATGCTATGACCTTTTCAAACAGTGAATTCACTCTTTATTGTTGGGTTCTTCCCCAGTTACCAGAATCATTCCTAGCATTTGCATTTTGTTCCCAGCTTGCACCACCAATGTGCCATTCTACCATGGGTCTCTTCCATTTCCGGTGATAAGCAAACTCATCCATTACGTTGTCTTCAACAAGGTAATCCACATCATCCAAGTCCGAGTATGCCATTCTACCGACCCCCTCCAAACGATCGCTCGAGAATTGTCTTAGGCTGGTTCAAAGAGTTTCAATGATCTATGAATCAAAAGTAATTCTTTTTGCCACTTAAGGAAATATCTCTACGAGTCACCTTCCCTAAGGTGTATCGTTATGGTATTATGGCAACTCAACTCCTCGCTACGTGGACAATCGTTTACCACCTTCTTAGGTGTGGAATCGTTCTCTACCTAGTGAACCTTCGTCATCCGTTTCTTTCCACCCCTCTTGATGTGTATCTCGTGTCTAAACCCTAGAGATGGTCCTATGTCTCATTCCGTGAGTTGTTCGATCTTCGAGAAGATCGACCCTTCTAGGGTCTTTCCTTTCCCCTCGTGGTCATCATAGCTGGAGTTCTCAGAGCAAGACGACAAGACAAAGTTGGTGTTCAAATCAACGTTCATTTGAAGTGCAACCTGGATCGTGAAGATTGTGCTAGTTTGCGTTCCCCTTTCACCCTGCCCTACGCTTGAATCTCGAGACGAGATTCTTGTTTAGTGGGGGTGAGTTGTCACATCCCTAGCTGCTGGTAGTGCTCTAGGCTAGCTTCATGTTTGCATCATGTTTAAATTTTTGCCTAAAATTGAAATGGGGATGTTCAAACCCTAGCATTAAATCAACTCAACTAGGGTGAATTAAAATCTTTTCAATAAACCCAAAAGGTTCCTAAGAAAAGTTCATGATTTCTGGTTAAGGTGGAAACCTCTGCCAAAAATGATGATTATATTCTTAGGTCATTTTTGGATTTTTGAATTAAATCATATTGTATTTGACTTTGGGCATTTAAATACTATAAATAATTTAAATGCTCAAATAAATGTTGGAAATTGATAAGGGTCACTGAAATAATTCAGAAAGAACCCATAATTATTTCCAGGATTTTATAAAATGATTTGATATTTTAAAACAAATCAAAAACAAATTGCAGAAATAGAAAAATATAAAACAGAATAGAAATAAAAGAGAGGAGAGAAACCTTACCTGGCCTCACCCGTGCAGCCCACCAGCCGGCCCAGCTTCCCCCCCTGGCCGGCCCAGCCCACCCGCGCCTTCCCTGTCGTCTTCCTCCTCGGACAGAAGGATGAGGGCGTGTGCCCGACGCTCGCCGGCACGCGCGCGCGCCACCTTCCCCCCTGCTGGCCACCTCCTGCTTCCCCCGGACTCCCTCGATGCCCCGGACGAAGCCACGCAGCTGCCCCGCACCGCTCTCACTCTCCCTCGCCCTCCTCTTCTCCCCCTGCTCTCTCTCCCTCTCACCCGAGAACCACCGCCGCCGCCGACGGGCATCACCGTAGCCACTGGCCTCCCCTCGCCTCCCCGACCCGCTTCCGAGCTCCGCCACAACCCCCTCCACCTCCTCGTTGAGCTACGGACCTCCCGGACGTGCTGCAACGCCGCCACCATCGCGTTTCCGTCGCCGGCCACCGAAGTTCGCCGCGGTAAATTCGCCACCTCCGCCGCCTCCCCGAGACCACCGAGCTGCTCATCGACCTCGCTGTGAGCTCCTCTTCCATTTCCCCTTCTCCCCGCGCTCGTTCCCGCACTCCAGCCGCCTTCTCACCGGAGCCGATTGCTCCTCGCCGCCGGTCATGGCGCTGCCGTGGCCAGGGTCACCCCAGCTAGCGCCCGAGCACGTTACCGAGTTCGCCGCCCTCCCAGGAGCCCCCAGAGCCTTTCCGTTTCCCCTCTAGTGCACCGCAGCTCCGCGTTCGACCTTGGCCGAACTCCGGCGGCCACCTAGGTCGACGCCGGCGCCGATTCCGGCCGCCCCGACCCCAACCGACTCCACAGGAAGACGCGGCGCCCTCCCAGCTACCCGTAGAGCCTCTCCGCCGCCCGAATGGTCGCCGGAGGAGCGATCCCGAAGCCCTCCGCCGTGCCTGTTGCCGCCGGCGTTGAGCCGCCGGCCTGTTAGGCCCGCTGACCAGGGGTTTGACCCCCCCTGGGTCGATGATAGGTGGGGCCAGCCCCCCTGCTAATTAGTTTAGTCTATTTTAACTAATTACCCCCTCTGCTGACACTGACATGCGGGCCCAGGCTCTAATTAAATTAGGTTAGTTAGTTAGTCACTGACGTGTGGACCCCACACGTCAGGTTTGACTCTGGGCGACCCAGTTGACCTGCTGACGTCATGATGATGTCAGGCTGACGCAATAAGTATTTCTGGATTTAAAAATAATCAGGAAATTTCAGAAAATGCCTAAAACTTCAATTAATCATAGAAAATTAACCGTAACTCCAAATTAAATAATTTATATATGAAAAATTATCAGAAAAATTCAAGGAATCCATCTGTACCATTTTCATGCATGTTAGAACAACTTATAGCTGCTGTTTAGCACAAATCAATTAAATGGCATTTGAATAATCACATATGGGGTTTAAATTTGAATCTTATATTCAAACCAACTTCATTTAATCTGTTGCTAGTTGCATTAGCTCAAAACACATTCATTTTGCCATGTCATGATCATGCATCATATTGTGCATTGCATTGATTGTGTTCCCTTCTGTGCTGCCGGTATTTGTCCCCTCTCGATAGACATGATACCGATGATGTGATCGTTGACACTGATGAAGACTCAATGTTATCTTCAGAAGTGCCAGGCAAGCAAACCCCCTTGTTCATTCCGATACAATCCTACTCTCTCGCTCCTGCTCTCTTTTACTGCATTAGGACAACAACGATTCATCTGTTACTTGCTGCGGTAGCTGAACCCCTTTATCCTTTGCATGACCT
>NC_041390.1:215153404-215186926 GCF_002162155.2 Triticum dicoccoides | reverse complement strand
CCCCCCTGCTGGCCACCTCCTGCTTCCCCCGGACTCCCTCGATGCCCCGGACGAAGCCACGCAGCTGCCCCGCACCGCTCTCACTCTCCCTCGCCCTCCTCTTCTCCCCCTGCTCTCTCTCCCTCTCACCCGAGAACCACCGCCGCCGCCGACGGGCATCACCGTAGCCACTGGCCTCCCCTCGCCTCCCCGACCCGCTTCCGAGCTCCGCCACAACCCCCTCCACCTCCTCGTTGAGCTACGGACCTCCCGGACGTGCTGCAACACCGCCACCATCGCCGTTTCCGTCGCCGGCCACCGAAGTTCGCCGCGGTAAATTCGCCACCTCCGCCGCCTCCCCGAGACCACCGAGCTGCTCATCGACCTTGCTGTGAGCTCCTCTTCCATTTCCCCTTCTCCCCGCGCTCGTTCCCACACTCCAGCCGCCTTCTCACCGGAGCCGATTGCTCCTCGCCGCCGGTCATGGCGCTGCCGTGGCCAGGGTCACCCCAGCTAGCGCCCGAGCACGTTACCGAGTTCGCCGCCCTCCCAGGAGCCCCCAGAGCCTTTCCGTTTCCCCTCTAGTGCACCGCAGCTCCGCGTTCGACCTTGGCCGAACTCCGGCGGCCACCTAGGTCGACGCCGGCGCCGATTCCGGCCGCCCCGACCCCAACCGACTCCACAGGAAGACGCGGCGCCCTCCCAGCTACCCGTAGAGCCTCTCCGCCGCCCGAATGGTCGCCGGAGGAGCGATCCCGAAGCCCTCCGCCGTGCCTGTTGCCGCCGGCGTTGAGCCGCCGGCCTGTTAGGCCCGCTGACCAGGGGTTTGACCCCCCCTGGGTCGATGACAGGTGGGGCCAGCCCCCCTGCTAATTAGTTTAGTCTATTTTAACTAATTACCCCCTCTGCTGACACTGACATGCGGGCCCAGGCTCTAATTAAATTAGGTTAGTCAGTTAGTCACTGACGTGTGGACCCCACACGTCAGGTTTGACTCTGGGCGACCCAGTTGACCTGCTGACGTCATGATGATGTCAGGCTGACGCAATAAGTATTTCTGGATTTAAAAATAATCAGGAAATTTCAGAAAATGCCTAAAACTTCAATAAATCATAGAAAATTAACCGTAACTCCAAATTAAATAATTTATATATGAAAAATTATCAGAAAAATTCAAGGAATCCATCTGTACCATTTTCATGCATGTTAGAACAACTTATAGCTGCTGTTTAGCACAAATCAATTAAATGGCATTTGAATAATCACATATGGGGTTTAAATTTGAATCTTATATTCAAACCAACTTCATTTAATCTGTTGCTAGTTGCATTAGCTCAAAACACATTCATTTTGCCATGTCATGATCATGCATCATATTGTGCATTGCATTGATTGTGTTCCCTTCTGTGCTGCCGGTATTTGTCCCCTCTCGATAGACATGATACCGATGATGTGATCGTTGACACTGATGAAGACTCAATGTTATCTTCAGAAGTGCCAGGCAAGCAAACCCCCTTGTTCATTCCGATACAATCCTACTCTCTCGCTCCTGCTCTCTTTTACTGCATTAGGACAACAACGATTCATCTGTTACTTGCTGCGGTAGCTGAACCCCTTTATCCTTTGCATGACCTGTCATTCCACAGTAAATAGATGAAACCCACTAGTATGAGTAGGAATTGTTTGAGCCCTGTTGTGCCTACTCATTCATGCTTGTTTGTCATGCCTGCTACTGCTTAGAGTTGAGTCAGGTCTGATTCATCGGGGATGAATCAGAGGCATGTGAACATGTCCTACTGTGTGTGAGCTAAGTGTGTGAACACGATTTGGTAAAGGTAGCGGTGAGAGGCCATGTAGGAGTACATGGTGGGTTGTCTCATTGAAGCCGTCCTCAGGAACTGAGTTCTGTGTTTGTGATCCATGATTCAGCTACTACCATACATTGGGCCCTGAAATATGACCCCGCTCGACTTCTTATTCACCCTTGTCCTCTGTCCAGGAGTTGCAAGTAGTTTCTGGTGTTTGTAGTATGCTGGAGGCCGTGGACAGCGCTGACCGTAGGGGTGGGCTGTGATGCGGTAGGCACGTGGCCGGGTACACCGGGCGCCCGTTTGGTGTCACGGAACCCTGTTCACATCGTTTGGGGCTGTGAGCGAAACTCCGGCCGGATCTCCTCATGGATGGAACCCGAATAGGCGATAAACCTGGACTAGAGACTTGAGTGTTTAGGTAGGTCGTGGTCTACACCCACGTCGGCTTTCGCTTGAAGTCTGCCAAGCACATGTCGTGTGCAGACGCTAAGTGGTGGAAACATGTATGAAGAAGTACACCCCTGCAGGGTTAACATCATCTATTCGAATAGCCGTGTCCGCGGTAAAGGACTTCTGGGTTGCTTATATCAGTTCATAGACAAGTGAAAGTGGATACTTTAAAATGCGCAAGATAAGCGTGAGTGCTATGGATGGCGTTCTTGTAGGGAGACGGGAGCGGATCCATAGTGGTGTATTGATATGGTGAATATGTGGACTCGTGTGCGCCACCTCAAAAGAGTCGCTTGCAGTCGTAGTTTAGGATAGCCACCGAGTCAAAGCTGGCTTGCTGCAGTTAAACCCCACCACCCCTTTGTTGAAAATGATGCATATGTAGTTAGTTCTAATGTAAGTCTTGCTGGGTACATTTGTACTCACGTTTGCCTATTTTATGTTTTTGCAGAGAGACTTCAGTCTCACTAGTAGTTCCACGTGGACTTCGACGTTTAGCTTGTTACCTCAGCTACGATCTTGTGCCCTCGGCAGGATTTGGTAGATAGTCAGGCTTCTCAGCCTTTTTCATTTATAGATGTCTGTACCCAGACATGATAGCTTCCGCTTGTGCTTTGACTTGTATGCTCTGATTGTTGGGTCGTGAGACCCATGTTTGTAATGTCTCGCTCCTCGGAGCCTATTGAATAAATTACTTGAGTCGTAGAGTCATGTTGTGATGCCATGTTGTATCTGCACATATCGAGCATATTGTGTGTATGCTATTGGAATGCTTGGTATGTGTGGGATCTGACCATCTAGTTGTTTATCTTTAGTAGCCTCTCTTACCGGGAAATGTCTCCTAGTGTTTCCACCGAGCCATGGTAGCTTGCTACTGCTCCGGAACACTTAGGCTGGCCGGCATGTGTCCTTCTTTGTTCCTGTGTCTGTCCCTTCGGGGAAATGTCACGCGATGAATACCGGAGTCCTGTTAGCCCGCTACAGCCCGGCTCACCGGAGTCCTGCTAGCCCAGTGCTACAGCCTGGATTCACTCGCTGATGACCGACACGTTCGATGTTGGGTCATGGATGCCTGTCCCTGTAAGTTTGTGCCACTTTGGGTTTACGACTAGCCATGTCAGCCCGGGCTCCTTATCATATGGATGCTAGCGACACTGTCATATACGTGTGCCAAAAGGCGCAAACGGTCCCGGGTAAAGGTAAGGCGACACCCGTGGGAATACCGTGCGTGAGGCCGCAAAGTGATATGAAGTGTTACATGCTAGATCTATGTGGCATTGAGTCGGGGTCCTGACAATACACCCTTTGGACGTCATTTGAAGGAAGTTACAAGATACCTGAACATAGGAGTACCAAGCTTCACCAGAACCTACAACTCCACTTTACCTGAGGATGAGCGCTGGATGATTCAAGTTCAAGTTCCAGGAAGGACGTTCATGCCATTCACTGAGCCCATAGAGTTTTCTTATGATGCACCAACCTGGAGTCTAGGAAAGAGCATGGCAGCTCACATCGCCATGGGATGCATTGGAGAAGTTTACCGCAATGATCTCAAGGATACAATCTACCAAATTTGTGGGTACCGAGATGAGCAATGGGAGATGATTGTAACGCCCCGAGACCGATGTGCCAGGTGTCCTCCAGTTATTCGCTGTTTTTGCCTTGTCTTTGCTTGCATGTCATGCATTGCATATCATGTCATCATGTGCATTTCATTTGCATACATGTTCGTCTCATGCATCTGAGCATTTTCTTCTCATTGTCCGTTTTGCAATCCGGCGCTCCTATGTCACCCGGTGTCCCTTTCTACCTTCTTTTCATGTGTGGGGGTTAAACATTTCCGGATTGGACCGAGACTTGCCAAGCGGCCTTGGTTTACTACCGGTATACCGCCTGTCAAGTTTCGTGCCATTTGGACTTCGTTTGATGCTCCAACGGTTAACCGAGGGACCGAGAAGGCCTCGTGTGTGTTGCAGCCCAACACCCCTCCAAAGTGGCCCAAAACCCACCTAAACCCTCTCCATCATCTAGAGTGTTCGATAACGATCGCGTGGCCGAAAACCGCACCTTATTTGGACTCTCCTAGCTCCTCCTATGCCTATATATAGCCCCCCTCCGAAATTCACGTTTTCCTTCTTCCCCGAAACCCTAGTTCTCCACCTCGCGCGCCGCCGGACACTTCTCCTCTGCCAACGGACATGTCCGTTTCGTCCCGCCGCCACGTCCAGCCAACCCGCGTGCGACATGTGTCGGCCGGACGCGTCACTCCGACGAATCTCAGCGCGCCAAGTCAGCTTCGCCGCCCCGCTCGACCTCTCCCGCATCGCCACCTGTCACTGTCGCGCCCTCATCTCTCCTTCGCCGCCGCGGGCCCGCGCGGCCCAGATCCGGCCCGCGGGGCCCGAACCGCCCGCGCCTCCGCCTGATGAGGCCGCGCCATCCGCGCGAGGGAGCCGCCCGCTCCAGCCTCGCTTCGCCGCACGCTGTCTCGTCGTCGGCGCACTGGTCACCGCGTCGCTTCGCCATTGCTCCGGCCCCCCCGCCGCCGCCAGGTGCTCACCGGCCACCGCGGTACCTGCCGGAGTCGTGCACCGCGCCGCAGCCGGCCACCGCCGCCTCCATCCGCGCCTCCCCCGGCAGCTCCGGCGACCCCTCCCCTCCATCTCCGGCGAGATCAAGCTCTTCCGGCGACGTCTCCGGCGAGCCTCGGTTCGCGTGCATGAACCCTAGATCTGAGATCTGAGAGAGGTTGACTTTTTCCCTAAGTCCCCGATTTTTCCATGTTTCATATGCACATGTTCATCGCATTGTAACTTTGCATCCGTAGATCCGTTTTGCGCGTATAGCATATCAAAATGTTCGTCTCAGAGAGCACATCATTTCATCTCATTGCATCATTTTCATTTGAGCTCATCTTGATGCCCAAAATGCTGTTGGAAGAGAGCTATTTGAGTTAATTGTCAGATTTGCTGCTCCAATTAGATATTTGTCATTTTTGCCATGATTATTGTGTGCATGATATGCCCTGAGCTCTTCATTAGTTTTGTTATATGCTTTGCCATCTTTCCAGAGGTGCAACCCATGTATTTTTGTGATGTGTGTGGTGACTAGCACAAGCTTGCAAAGTGGTGCTTTCGTAATGCTGATTTCAGGGACTTAGCAATTCCACTAAGTCTTTGATCTGTTTATTTCATTATGCCATATGTACATGTTGTTTCCTAGTGATCCGTGCCTCTTTTGAGGATCTTCAGTAAGGATGTTTTGTCAATCTTGTAGTGCTCTATCCATCCATGTCTTTGTTTGCAATTATGAAGGACCCTAGCTTGAGTCAATCGAGCTCTACTTTTGTCATTTCGTGAATCTGGGCAGATTGTCTACATGTTAGCAATTTTTCCGGGGATGTTGTAATTGATCCGTGCATGCTATGTTATTGTTCTTGCCATGTCTAGCTTGTATAATGTGTATTCTTGATGGGTGTATGCTTAGATTGTGATGACATGATCTGTAGTGAGTGCATCGAGCTCGTAAACATGCCTACTTGATATCTGATTTGCATGTTCCAGTTTTCACTAAGTCTGAGAGTCTGATTATGTTTTTGCCATGTTCACATGCTTGCAATTGTATTTTCTACTCCCTTTTGGCTCAAGGTCACTAAGGGACTTTTGTTAAGCTCTTTGAGTAGCTCCATGCCATGCTTTGCTTTGCCATGTTAGGTTCCTGTAGCATCTAGTTTTAATGCTTCAAAGTGTGCTACCTGATCTCAAATTCCAGGCTTGTGTTAATTTCACTAAGTCTGAAATCTGTTTACCAATTGCACTTTTTCCATGCTTGTTTGAACCTGTTAGTGGATGAATTGGCCGTAGCTCAGTGTTCCTCTTTTGGTAAGCATTATGAATGGATCCCTGCCATGTATTTTGTTGCCATGTTTGGGTGCTGTAGCATGTTCATCTTGTTGCATTTAGATGGCTACTTGCTGTATATCGCAGACCGGTGCCATATTTGAATGACTTGCCATTTCCAAACCATGACTCCGATTCCGGTGTTCTTTATATCGTTTTCAAGCGATTTCATCTCACCTTTCCAGTGGCACACTTGTATTTCCAGGTTGAGTCCAGGTTCATTCATTCCCTTACAAATCATGCATATGCATCGCATACCGCATCCCGCATATCATATCATGTTCATGTGTGGTTTCTTTACTATGTTGTGTGCTTCTTTCCGGTGTTTGCTTCTTTGGGTTGGTTCCGGTAACGTCACGTTTGTGAGGATCCGTTCATCTACGCCCGTTTGTCTTCTTCATGGACTCATTCTTCTTCCTTGTGGGATTTCAGGCAAGATGATCATACCCTCGAAATCACTTCTATCTTTGCTTGCTAGTTGCTCGCTCTTTTGCTATGCCTATGCCGCGATACCTACCACTTGCTTATCATGCCTCCCATATTGTTGAACCAAGCCTCTAACCCACCTTGTCCTAGCAAACCGTTGTTTGGCTATGTTACCGCTTTGCTCAGCCCCTCTTATAGCGTTGTTAGTTGCAGGTGAAGATTGAAGTTTGTTCCTTGTTGGAACATGGAGATGTTGTTCCTGGTTGGAACATGGATATTTTGTTGGGATATCATGATATATTTTATTTAATTAATGCATCTATATACTTGGTAAAGGATGGAAGGCTCGGCCTTATGCCTAGTGTTTTGTTCCACTCTTGCCGCCCTAGTTTCCGTCATATCGGTGTTATGTTCCCAGATTTTGCGTTCCTTACGCGGTTGGGTTATAATGGGAACCCCTTGACAGTTCACTTTGAATAAAACTCCTCCAGGAAGGCCCAACATTGATTTTACCATTTTCCACCTAGCCTCTTTTTCCCTTGGGTTAGGCCAGCCCAAGGGTCATCTTATTTTAAACCCCCGGGCCAGTGCTTGTCTAACTGTTGGTCCAACCCAGAGCACCGTGTGGGGCCGTCCCTTGGCAACTTGGGTTATGTTGGCTCCCATATGCTTAGCTTATCCGGTGTGCCCTGAGAACGAGATATGTGCAGCTCCTATCAGGATTTGTCGGCACAGCGGGTGGTCTTGCTGGACTTGTTTTTACCATTGTTGAGGATGTCTTGTAGAACCGGGATACCGAGTCTGATCGGAATGTCTCGGGAGGAGGTCTATTCCTTCGTTGACCATGAGAGCTTGTCATGGGCTAAGTTGGGACACCCCTGCAGGGTTTTGAACTTTTGAAAGCCGTGCCCGCGGTTACGGGCAGATGGGAATTTGTTAACGTCCGGTTGTAGAAAACCTGAAGTTAACCTTAATTAAAATGCATTAACCGCGTGTGTAACCGTGATGGTCTCTTTCCGGCGGAGTCCGGGAAGTGAACACGGTGTTGGAGTTATGTTTGACGTAGGTTGTTCTAGGATCACTTCTTGATCATAGTTTCTCGACCGTGCTTTGCCTTCTCTTCTCGCTCTCATTTGCGTATGTTAGCCACCATATATGCTAGTCGCTTGCTGCAGCTCCACCTCATACCTTTACCTTACCCATAAGCTTAAATAGTCTTGATCGCGAGGGTGCGAGATTGCTGAATCCCCGTGACTCACAGATACTTCCAAAACCAGCTTGCAGGTGCCGATGATGCCATTCTAGGTGACGCAACCAAGCTCAGGAGGAGCTCGATGGAGATCTTGTCCTTTGTGTTGTTTTCGTTCTAGTTGATCAGTAGTGGAGCCCAGTTGGGGTCGATCGGGGACCTTTGTCGCATTTGGGGTTCTTCTTTTATTTTGGTTCCGTAGACAGACCTTGAGTGTATTTGGATGTTGTAATTCTTTATTCATGTATTGTGTGGAGTGGCGATTGTAAGCCAACTATGTATCTCTTTCCCTTATGTATTGCATGGGTTGTGTGAAGATTACCTCACTTGCGACATTGCTTTCAATGTGGTTATGCCTCTAAGTCGTGCTTCGACACGTGTGAGCTATAGCCGCATCGAGGGCGTTACAATGATCAACACCAGGAAGGACAGATCAATTGCAGCTTTTGTCCAGGAGTTGAACCAGCACATTCGACATCAGGAGAACCAGATGTGCGCCAACATGATAGATCTAAAGAAGGCAAGAACAAGAATCAAGGAACTGGAGGAAGAACTCAAGGCTACACGTGAAGATTATGAGGAGGAAATCAAAGTATTGGTGGAGAAGAATGATGATCTGATCAAGAAGATTGGAATATTCATGGGAGATCCTACACCAGTAGAAGAAGACGAAGAACCCAAGGAGATTTGCCCGGAAGACTACATCATCATCGACGACACCGACTCAGACCCAGATGATAGCGATGATGACTATGTGGATGAAGCTGGAGCAGATATCATCGAGTCTGCCACCGAGGAATATTTTTAGTAGACCACCCCATCAGTAGTAGTAGTCCACCATGTAAATATAGTAGTCCGAGCACTTTCGCGATAGTTAGATCGATTGTATGCTCTTGTTTGATTGAGTGAAGTGAATTGTTTGCTTTTGCCTCATGTGCATATGGGTAGTGTTTTCTCTCTAGACCCCTCTCTATTCTTAAATCTCATCCTTTCTAAACCCTCAGATGCCTCTGAGACGTGACCCCGGTTTCACCTTCCCACTGGAGCCCACCCAGTTGGTCTAGCAGCGGAACACATTGATGCAGTTGCTAGTCCAGAATCAGAATCAGGGGAACAACAACAACAACCCACCACCACCACCACCTCCTGTCGATCACTTAGCCCGTTTTCTTAGGCTGAATCCGCCGGTGTTTTCCAGTAGCACCGAGCCGATAGTAGTAGATGATTGGCTCCGCAAGACAGCAAGGGAGTTGACCACGGCAAGATGCACAAATGCGGAAAAGGTGAAGTTTGCCGCACATCAGCTTGAAGGACCCACAACATCATGGTGGGAGAATTTCACAGCCACTTTCCCTGTCGACACTATCACATGGGACCAGTTCCAGCGGGCTTTCCATATTGCCCATGTTTTAGCAGGAGCTATGGCCATGAAGAAGCAGGAGTTTCGCAATTTGCGCCAAGGAGGAAGGACAGTTGGCCAGTATGTGAAGGATTTTAGTAAGCTAGCACGTTATGCCCCAGATGACGTGCCACGGATGCGGCCAAGCAGGAGAAGTTTCTAGAAGGACTGAATGATGAGTTGAGCATGCAGTTGATGGTATCAACCTTCAATAACTACCAGGAGTTGGTAGATCGTGCTCTCATGATTGAAGGGAAGCAGGAGCAAATTGAGAACCGTAAGAGGAAGTATGGACAAGGGAAGTACAATTATGGAGCTCAACAGAAGCCACGTTCTACCCCTAGACCGGGAGGACATTTTCAGCATACCCATGGAGGAGGTAGCTCGCACAATCATAATGGCACCAAGACTGGTAATGGGAATGGGGGAAGCAACGGCCAGAACCGTACAAACCCATCAACCCCAGCCAAGAGAGACCTAAGCCAATTCACTTGCTTTAAGTGCCAGAAGACTGGACATTATGGCAATGAATGTCCTGAAGCCCCGAATGGAAATGGCAATGGAAGCTCTGGGAAGAAGCCGAACCCTTTCAACAGGGGACAGTTGAACCACATAAATGTGGAGGAAGTTGAAGCCCAGCCCGATGCAGTAATAGGTAAGTTTTTGGTTAAGTCATTTACTGCACTCGTTATTTTTGATACTGGTGCATCGCATTCATACATATGAAGGGCATTTGTGGATAAGTATAAACTACCAACCCAAGCCCTTAGATCACCCATGATAGTAACTTCGCCTGGAGCAGAGTATATGGCTAGTCTATGGTGTGATCGGTTACCATTAAGGATTGGTAACTACGTTTTTCCCTCAGACCTAATAGTATTGGAATCTCAAGGACTGGATGTGATATTAGGCATGGATTGGTTATCAAAGTATGAAGGAAATATTGAATGTGCCAGTAAGTCAATTTTGCTTACCACGCTAGAAGGGAGAAGGATCAAGTATGTATCCCGACATGTGCCGAAAAGGACTCAAGTAAATTGCTTAACAAGAGTTGTGCAGGAGGAAGTAGTAGTGGTAAAAGATTTCCCTGATGTATTTCCAGAAGAATTGCCAGACATGCCACCGGATAGAGATATTGAGTTTTTGATTGAGCTTTTGCCAGGCACAGGGCCAATATGTAAGAGACCATATAGGATGCCCGCAAAGGATTTGATGGAGATTAAGAAGAAGATTAAGGAGTTACTAGATAAAGGTTATATTCGCCCAAGTTCTTCACCTTGGGGATCGCCAGTACTTCTAGTGGAGAAGAAGGATGGATCGTTAAGGATGGTTGTTGATTATCGAGGATTGAATGAAGTAACCATCAAGAACAAGTACCCACTACCGACGATCAATGATCTGTTTGATCGATTGCCAGGAGCTAAGGTATTTTCCAAGATCGATCTGTGATCAGGGTACCACCAGTTGAAGATTCGAGAACAGGATATACCCAAGACAGCTTTTACCACCAGGTATGGGTTGTACGAGTATACCGTTATGTCATTTGGTCTGACTAACGCCCCTGGATATTTTATGAACATGATGAACAAGGAAATTATGGAGTTTCTGGATAAGTTCGTTGTAGTGTTCATTGATGATATCCTGGTATACTTGAAGAACGAAGAGGAGCATAAGGAGCATTTGCGTTTGGTACTTGGAAAGCTCAGAGAACATCAGTTATATGCCAAGTTTAGCAAATGCGAGTTTTGGTTGAAGGAAGTTGGATTTCTCGGACACGTTATATCCGGAGAAGGTATAGCAGTAGATCCCACCAAGGTTGACACTATGACAAATTGGGAAGCCCCAACAACAGTTGGAGAAATCCGGAGTTTTCTTGGACTTGCAGGATACTACCGGAGATTCATTGAAAATTTCTCGAAGATTGTGAAGCCTATGACGGAGTTGTTGAAAAAGGATACCAAGTTCATATGGACTGAGGAATGTGAGGCCAGTTTCCAGGAGTTAAAAAAACATTTGGTTACATCACATGTGTTGATTTTGCCAGATCATACCAAGGATTATGAGGTGTATTATGACGCTTCACGTCAAGGACTTGGAGTAGTGCTTATGCAGGAAGGAAGAGTTGTTTCATATGCCTCACGACAGCTTAAGCCTCGTGAGTTGAATTATGCCACACATGATTTGGAGTTAGCAGCCGTAGTGCATGTGTTGAAGACCTGGAGACATTTTCTCATTGGAAATCATTGTGAGGTGTACACGGATCACAAGAGTTTGAAGTACATCTTCACGCAGAAGGAGTTAAATCTCAGGCAAAGGAGATGGTTGGAACTCATCAAGGATTATGATATGAGATTGCATTATCACCCTGGAAAGGCTAATGTAGTAGCAGACGCGTTGAGCCGTAAAAGTCATGTCAACACCTTAATGACGGGAGGTTTACCAAGAGAGTTAGCCGAGAAACTTCGTGAGCTATGTTTGGAGATAGTTCCGAGAGGCTATGTAGCAACATTGGAGATTTAGTCTACTTTGATGGATAAGATCAGAGAAGCCCAGAAGACTGACAAGGAGATTGCCTCTATAAAGGAGAAAATGAGCAAAGGAAAAGCTAAGGGATTTTGTGAAAATGAGAACGATACCTTATGGTTTGAAGACCATGTTTATGTGCCTAATGATTCAGAGATCAGGAAGTTAATTCTGCAAGAGGCCCATGATTCACCCTATTCGATTCACCCAGGAAATACCAAGATGTATCTAGATTGGAAGGATATTTTCTAGTGGACCAGAATGAAGAAGGATATTGCGGAGTATGTAGCAGTTTGTGATGTATGTCAGAGAGTAAAGGCAGAGCATCATAAGCCAACAGGATTGCTACAGCCATTGCCGATACCCGAACGTAAGTGGGATAAGTTAGGCATGGATTTTATTACAGGTTTACCCAGAACTCGTTCAGGCTATGACTCAATATGGGTTGTAGTGGATCGTTTGACGAAGGTGGCTCATTTCATTCCAGTGAAGACTACCTATACTAGTGCAAAGTTGGCAAAGATATACATGACCAGAATCGTATGTCTGCATGGAGTTCCAAGGAGCATTGTATCAGATAGAGGAACCCAATTTACCTCAAAGTTCTGGAATCAGTTGCATGAAACCTTGGGTACCAGATTGGAGTTTAGTACAGCTTTCCATCCATAGACAGATGGACAGACCGAGAGAGCCAACCAGATTTTGGAGGATATGCTAAGAGCTTGTGCGCTAGATTATGGATCTAGTTGGGATGCGAATTTGCCATATGCAGAGTTCTCTTACAACAACAGTTATCAATCCAGTTTGAAGATGGCCCCTTTCGAAGCCTTGTACGGAAGGAGGTGCAGGACCCCATTGTTGTGGGATGAAGTTGGAGACCGCCAGTTGTTTGGACCAGATCTGATTAAGGAGTCTGAATAGAAAGTGAAATTGATTCGCAATAGGCTCAAGGTAGCTCAATCCAGGAAGAAGAGCTACGCAGATTCTAAATGCAAGGAGGCAGTTTACGAAGTGGGAGACCGAGTTTATCTTCGAGTATCTCCCATTCGAGGAGTTAAGCGCTTTGGAGTTAAGGGAAAGTTAGCGCCACATTTTGTAGGACCATACAAAGTTTTGGAGCGTATGGGAGAAGTAGCCTACAAGTAGGAATTGCCCGAAGGATTGTTAGGAATTCACGACGTGTTCCATGTTTCCCAGTTGAAGAAGTGCCACGCCGAGATGGCTAATATACCGCTGAGAGATACAGTACCACTGGAAGCGATTCAGTTGGACAGTGATTTGACCTATGAGGAGGAACCAGTCAAGATTTTAGAGTATGCCAGTCGAGTCACCCACAGCAAGGTTATAAAGTTTTGCAAAGTTTAGTGGAGCCACCACACGGAAGATGAAGCCACCTGGGAATGAGAGGAAGAATTGCTGAAGGACCACCCTCACCTAATTTCTAGCCAACCCGAATCTAGAGGGCGAGATTCATCTTAAGGGGGGTAGGTTTGTAACATCCCAAATTTTTAATCTGGAATGTTATACACTATATCATCATTGCATATCATATTTCATTGCATTTTGGTCGATCCTAGAAATTCTACGCAACTCAAGGACCCTCGGAGAGAGTTGGGGATTTCGTTATTTTCATATTTGAGTTTTCCCAAATTTTGAAAATAGGATCGTTTGATTTTATTTATTTCATCTTCAATTATTTCTATTATGAAAATTATGAGAGAGGGAATAAAATGACTTTCCCAAAATAAAGAAATATTGAAGGTTTAATAAAAAATCAAATAAGATTTTGGCTTTATTTGCTATTTTATTTGAATTTAGGAAAAATTGCACGTTTTTAAAAATTGCATTTAGAGCCAAGTAAATGTTCATCCTATTCTAAATATTTTATTTATACGGAGAAAATTGTTTTGCCATTTTTAGAATTTTATTTATTTTTTCTAGAATTTTTTAAGTCACAGCAAAACTGTTTAAAAAAAGAGAGAGACCCCGCGCCCGACTGGGCCAAGGGCCCACCCAGCCGCCGCCGCCTACCGCCGGGTCGGGACAGAGTCCCGACCAGCGCTGCCGCCGCCCGAGTCCGGGGAGGACTCCGCCTCCCGAGGCCGGCCCCTCCCCCAAGTCACCTCTCCCCACCCTCTTTATAACCGCCCCCCTGCAGCCCACACCGCCGCCGCCGCCCTCCTGCAGCACACACCGCTGTTGTCGTCGCACGCCCCCAGCGCCGCCGCCGCATGCAGCCGCTCCCCACCGCCTCACGCCACACGCCGCCGAGGTAGCCGCCGGCCGGTTTTGAGAAAAAGTCGTTTTGGTTATTTTTGAAAACCCTAGTTTTCGTTTTTTAAATAGATCAGTTTTTCTCTGGTTTATTTATTTAGCGAGCATTCGCTCATCCATTCATTTTAACGAACGTGTTTTTTGTTTAGTTCCCTTTAACGAACGTTCGTTCGTTAACCTGTTCGTCGTTTTTCTTTTTCTCGGATTAAATCCGTGATTTTTCTGATCGCGATTCCTGATCCGATGTTCGTTTTAGTTTAACTTTTCGCCCGTTTGTCGGAATCAGGCGATTCAAGCGCCTAGAGTTTCGTCTTGAAACCCTCTTTCTGTTTAACCAACTCAAACAAGTTTTTGCCTCAGTAAAAAATTGCCCTAGTTTCAGATTAGTAAAGGAAGCTTATTTCTTTTGTCGTTTGTCTCTCGTTGCTTCGTTCGATTTGATTCTTCTGCCAACCGGAGTTCTTAAGTTGAACAATCTGGTTAGATCTCTTATTCGAGTTTTACCTGTGCATTAGATGAGTACTTATTGTATGCTTTTTTGCTTGCGATAGAGTACCCAGAGTGCGCCGCTTGCTACTTCGAATCGCTAGGTTTCACAGATCATCAGCAAGGCAAGTAACACTTTGATCATACCTCCTATTACCTAGTTTTACTGCATTAGATCAACCCTCACACATTGCATTGTTTAGGATCTAATTAAATTGTGGGTCTGGGAAGTAGATGAGGTAGTACCTATTACCTATTATTATCAAACCTTTGGGAGTTACTTCTACGTTTGCTTATTATGCCATGCTATG
Source organism: Triticum dicoccoides (assembly GCF_002162155.2). NCBI lineage: Eukaryota > Viridiplantae > Streptophyta > Magnoliopsida > Poales > Poaceae > Triticum > Triticum dicoccoides. The sequence goes on along the minus strand of NC_041390.1, from coordinate 215,172,119 downwards.
CTAGTAGACGTGGATTGGGTGAGTGTATCCATGACAGATGTGAGATTGTTAAATTAATGGTTTATCTAAGGTGGTAACATAACACACATCTGGGTGGATTGAGGCACCTCGGTATTCCAGCAATTGCCTATTTTCTTTTGGACCGCCACCCAGGCTCAAAGGGATCATGAGATTATTCATGCTAGAAACTTCCGTGTGCAGCCACAAGCTACTATGGGCTCTAGCATAGTTGACTAAGTCGTGCGAACTCTTACAGTGGTAGACTAGCAGATGTAGGGGATGTAGGTTGGTACGGTCTACCCGATCGTAAGGTGCTAGCGCTTCTGAAAGACTATGTCTCGGTCATCCGTTTCTCAAACACCATGTTGTGCGAGAATCCCAACGGAGGAGATCGAGTCTTGTGGGTAAAAGTACGCAAATCTCTGCAGAGTGTATAAACTAATCATGGTTAGTTGTGTCCCCGGTTATGGACATCTTGAGTATCTAGTACATGGATTATCATGTGAATCTCATCATGTTACTCTAAAATTAATTTTGTTGGGTTTTTAATGATGATGCTTAATTGGGATTGAGGATGCTGTCAACCATTCTCAATGTTTAACAACTACCATGATAGTTAAACAAAATTTATTCCTTTGCAGTAGGGAAAAATTGGCTTTATGCAAAAACTATAACCATAGAGCTTCCCACCAGCCAAATATGCATACAGAATAGCCTTATTCTTTTATCATTCTCTATGTGTTACATTGCCAGCATATTCCATGTGCTGACCCTGTCGGCGTTCTGGGAACGGGGGTCCCCAGACTTGCCTGCCTGCGGCCTGCGGCGTGGCTCAAAGGGGGGCCCAGCATAGCCCATCTTCATCAACACAGACCCAAGACCCTCGCGAGGGGCCAAGCCTCGCGGGGTGGACGACACAGAGCTTCCTCAGGCACGGCCTCACCATGCTGGCTCGCGAGGAGGCGGAGAGATCAAGGCGGGTTGCCTCACGAGGTGCCTGTGACGCAAGCCATGACGACCAAGGGCGCCAGGCGGGCGCCAGCCCGCGCAATGTCCTCCTTTCCCCTTTGGTGCAAAGGGGGCAAGCGCAGCCGCGGGGTACCGAGGCATCAGGCAAAAGTTGCCATTTCGGTGCAACAAGACCAAGACCAGGAGGACTACAAGACAGAGGTCATCGTGGAGCCCAAGACGGCATCACCACCAGAGCTTTGTGCAGGCGAGGACCAACTTTAGTCAGGATAAGTGTACCAGATGTTCCCCTTCAAAATGGCCAATTGTTGGCGCCCTTCCCGCTCAATATTTGGGAAGAGGCCCAGGGCCATTGCCTATAAATAGAACCCGCCACCCACAGGGAGGTGGGAGATCGAGATCGAGGATCAAGGGTCGGACCGAAATCAGAGAGAGAAGGTTGACTGAACTCCTCCTAGCAGTTCGTCCCCCCCAGCAAAGAACAGACCCTCGCGAGGTTGTTCTTCCTAGTATTGTTCATCATCATCAGCCCAAGAGGCAATCCACCACACCACACACTTGAGTAGGGTATTACACCACAACGGTGGCCCGAACCAGTATCAACCCTGTGTCTCTTGTGTTGTTCTTTCCACAGCTTAGATCTTAGCGAGGCAGAGGGGTGCAGGTAGGTAGGAGGCGAAATCTCCGTGCGCACCCCAGTGTTCGAACCTCAAGGGTCTGCCGGAACCCGAAATCCAACATTTGGCGCGCCAGGTAGGGGTGCGCTGGAATTCATCTTCCACCATCCTGTTCTCCTCCGACCATCGCGCCCATGTCTGACGCTCGTCGGGCCCGCGTCGAGCGCCGGGCCGCTCTCGCTTCCCGCGTCGCCCAGACGGCTCCTATCGGCGGGCGTCCTCGCCGTTCCCCGTCACCTGCCATCAACGCCGCCACCGGCCTGGCGGGGGACGAGCAGCAAGCATCGTCTCAGCATCCGTCAGTGCGGCAAGACGGCCGCACCAGCTGGTTCTTCGTCCCGCGCACTCCGCGCACCCATGGAGGCTCGAGCTGCGCTCATCGCGGCAAACGAGCTCCTGCGCTACCGTCCCATCGACGACGTCTACGAAGAATGGCTCGACCGCGTCGCTGAGCTCATCCGCGCCGCAGGGGGATCTCCTGTGCCGTCCGTTCCGCTGCACCGCACCCCGCCCCGCGCGGGCGATGAAGCTCCGGCGGTGCCCCGGCCGCCTCCTCCTCAAGAAGGCGCCATGGCTCCAAGGCGCGTGGTCCCTGGGCGGAACCTGCTCCGTCAGGTGCTAGCGCGGCAAGAGCAGAGCTGCCAAGAAGTCCCTCGCCCGCAAGAAGCTGCCCGGGCGCTCCCTGCTCCAGCATGTCGCGACCATGCTCCTGCTCCCGCATGCCAAGACCCCGCGCTGCTCCCAGCTGCAGTGCGTGGGGACATGAAAGACCAAGCTCTCCGTCACCCGAGGCCTCCCGTGGCCACAGCAGGCTGCCGTGCCTTCACCACCGAGCTACACAGCGTCGCGTGGCCCGGCAAGTTCAAGCCAAACCTGCCTCCTCGTTACGATGGCACAGCCGACCCTGCGGAGTTCCTCCAGCTCTATGAGCTGGGCATCGAAGCTGCCAACGAAGACGAGAATGTCATGGCGAACTGGTTTCCCATGGCGCTCAAGGACGGGGCCCGCAACTGGCTCCTGAACCTGGCTCCAGGCACGATCTCCTCCTGGGACGAGATGCGCACCCGCTTCATCGCCAACTTCCAAGGTACTCGTGACCGGCCACCCGCCGTGAGCGACATGCGCCGCATCAAGCAACAACCCGGGGGGACCCTGCAGAAGTACATCCAGCACTTCAACAACGCACGCCTCAAGATTCTCAAGGTGACTGAGGAGGCCATCATCTCAGCCTTCTCCGACGGCGTGCGCGATGTCAAGATGAAGGAGGAGCTGGCGATGCAAGAAGACCTGTGCACTTCCTTGGAGCTGTTCAACTTGGCAACCAAGTGCGCCAGGGCTGAGGAAGGGCGTCTCTCCCTCCTCGAGCTGCCTGCCGCAGACCCAGAAGAGAAGAAACCCAAGGCCAAGGATGTGAAGCGCAAGGGGGCTGCCGTGCTCGCGGCAGAACCAGACACCAAGCGGGGCAGAGATCAACCCGAACCTTCCAAGGGCAGTCGATACTGTGTGTACCATGACCTCCACACCCACAACACCAACGAATGTCAAGAGCTCCGAGCCGTGCGAGAAGGAAGGATCGGCCGTCGCCCCGACCACGGTGACCGGGGCTACGGTCGAGGAGGAGGAAGGAACGCAGGACGCTGGGAAGACCGTGGCCCGCGCCAAGGGTGGCGCGATCAACCTCGCGAGGATCGCTGGCAAGATCCGCCTCGCGAGGGAGACTGGAGGGATCAGCCTCGTGAGGATCGCCCGCAAGGCAACGCAGGCCTCCCTCCGTTGCCGCCGCAGCCAAGGAGAAACTAGGACCGCCACCAGGACGAGGGGGCTGGGGGCTTCCAGGAGCCGCGCGCGATCGCCTGCATCCTGGGCGGGGCTCAAGCCCCAGCCTCTCAATGCATCTTCAAGCAGTTCGCCCGTGAAGTGAATGCAGTCCTCCCCAAGCTCGAAGCCACGCGCCCTCTCAGGTGGTCGGCGTGCGCCATCACGTTCAGCTCAACAGATCAGCTCAAGTGTGCGGCTACAGCCGGAGTCCTCCTGATGCTTTGTTCCCCAATCATCAGCAACATGGTGGTCACCAGGACCCTCATCGATGGCGGGGCAAGGCTCAACGTCCTGTCCGTGGAAACATTCAACAATCTCCAAGTGCCCTACAACCAGCTTCAGCCAACCAAGCCTTTCTCCGGAGTCACCGATGGCTCCACGGTCCCGATTGGGTAGGTCCGCCTCCCTGTCACCTTCGGGGCACGCGACAACTACCGTACCGAGCTCATCGACTTTGATGTCGCTCACATTCACCTGCCGTACAACGCCATCCTTGGGTACCCATCGCTGGCCAAGTTCATGGCCGCAACTCACCACGGCTACAACGTCCTCAAGATACCAGGAAGTGGCGGAGTCATCACGGTGCCCTGTGAAGAGAAGGACGCGGTGTGTTCCCTGGAGCGAGCCTTACAGGCCGCGTCACTAGAAGACCCAGATCGCGGAAGCAGGAGGCTTCCCGAGACCGCCCCCAAGAAGAAGAAGACATCGTCCGGCCCGGCCCCTCAGGAGGCAGGCCCCTCTAGGCCTGCGCCTGCCCAGGGGGAACCTCCTTCCATCGCATAGGAAAGTGCGCCCGGCGCCCTCCTCAGGCAGGGCTCGGGGGCTCTCCCCTGGAGGGCCACCGACCTGGCTAGGGTCACGAGGGAGGCGCTTGGGCACGACATGGAGGCGTGCTTCAAAGCACGTTTCCCTCAAGAAGGAGTAAGGCAAGGAGAGCCAGACCCTCAGGAGTTCGTCAGCAAGGCCATTCAGGAGCTACAGGAGTCAAGAGTCATGAAAGGCGGCCGCCGCCTACCAGCAGTGGCTCCCCATCCAGGCGAGGATGGTGGGCTGCGCGTCTGCATCGACATACCAGGGCTCAATCGAGTCGCCTCTCTGGAGCGCCTCTGGCCCTCGCGAGTGGGGCGCTGCGGAGGTCCACCCCACAGCTACGTTCGCATGCCTTACGGCTTGCCGAACGCGGCTGCCACGTACCAGCGCCTCATGAGGGGCATCATGGAGGCACAAGAGGCCAGGCGTTCCGCAGCCCTGGCGGAGATGGAGATGGTCCGCGAGGAGCCACCAGCGCCTCCGGAGCCTCCCGAGGCCCCTAGGCCTGGGGGCTCGTGAGGATCGGCTTCCGCAGCCCACCGGGTCTGCTACACCAACAGTCCTCCGTCCTCAACATCATCAGTTGACATCTTTCAAGTTTCATTTCCAGCTGGGAGCGCCCCCCCCCCAGGGCTGCATTATTCCCAGGCCGCGTGGGTCCGTCCCTGAGGGATGTATCCCTTTTATTTCATGTTGTTAGCTTACCTTGTTTGGGGCGCCCCTCAGGCCGCATCATCCCCAAGTCGCTCGGGCCTGACCCAGTGATGTCCGCCTTCCCAGCATCTATTTGAATGAATCCACTCCTTCACGGCTAATGTGTTTGACCTAGTTGCCTGCTCAACTGACGCCAACTGACGGAACTGCTCCCAAACGGCACGACGCTTGCGCATGGGTCCATCCCTGCAACACCGACAAACCTGAATGGCTGAGCTCTGGCCGCGGTAGCCCTGCATGGCGCCACCTCGTCAAGCCTTCAGTGCCTCATCGCCCCTCGGAAGCAACCAACAGCTGACTGCCAATTGTCATGGCAACCCCTCGTTCTTTCTATGATGGGTTTATAGGATCTCCTAAAGGAGCCGCGTCAGGTGAGGCCCTTGCAGTGTCTCCTTCACTCTCATCCGCGCGAACCTCTTGCACATTAAAGGGGGGGGTGCCTGAGCATCGCGACTCAGGGCTCCTACTGGCTCTCCAGCCCTCACCCTCTGGCCTTGTCCACGGCATCGCGACCTGGCATACCAGCGACGGCTGAGACTCGCTCGAGGGCCGGGACCCGAGGACGTAGAGTAGAAAGGGGAGCAAAGGCGAGAGGGGAGGGACACGCGAGGACCTCGCCGAGCAACCTCACGCCTGCCGATGCACGGACCCGGCGACACACCAGAGAGCGACCCCTGATTCTTGAGATAAGTCACCACCCAGAAGCACCAGCTACCGTGGCACCATCCCCGCACCTAATGCAATCCCGTGTTAGCGACGCCGCTCGCCTTTCTCACTGAACAATGGCTGCTTGAGCGCCAAAGGGGACCTCCTGAGCATCACGACTCAGGGGCTCTTACCGGACCCCGGGTCGCTCACCTCCTGGCCTTGACCACGGCATCGCGACCTAGCATACCAGCAACGGCTAAAGCTGCCTTGGGACTGGGACCTGTCGGCGCAGAGCACCAAGCCCTCGTGAGGTTCGAAAGGGAGAACTGAGCTAAAACGGAATGAGCAACTCGCACAATTCTACGACAAGGGTTATATTAACAAAACAGGATCACATGCACCTTACAAGCCCCCACGGGACGCGTCTTTGATTCCTCGCAGGGAACAGATCCTAAAAGGACGCTAACTACGCGCGCCCCTGCAAAAGACGCCATCATCAACAGTGGGCCGTCAAGCACCGGTGCCAACCCCATCCAGATCAGAGTCGGCGACGGCCTGACGAGCCCGCCCTGCTCCAGGAGCGGCACTGGCTCGGGGGCTCGTAGCTGTCGTCGCTCATCTCCGGAGTCGCGAAGAGCTCGCCGGAGTCGCTGGAACTTCCGCTGCCTCCGCCGCCTGAGGAGCCGCCAAGGGAGCGGTCGGCGGGCCCAGTCCTTGCCATAGCAGGGTCCCGACCACCTCTCTCGGGGCAGCACTCTAGCCGGCGCCCGTTCGCATCGAAGACCTTGAAGAACATCACCGAAGCACCGCCGTACTCCAAGTGGATCGTGAAGGCGCCTCTTGTCCTGCAAACCCGGGCGATCTCGCTCCAGCCTCGAGTCATGAAGACCTCGCCCGGAGCAACGACCGCGACCTCTACTTCGGTCGCGAGGGTGCTGCAGCTGGCGTGCTGCAGCCAAAGCTCCAGGAGTTCTCCCTGCGGGATGATGGAGGCGAAGAAGGGAGGAAGGCGAATCCAAGACCGAGGAGGCATGGCGACACGGAGCATGAACTCTCGGGAGGAGCCCTCGGTGTGGACCCCAGGGGGGACGACCCACACCTTCGTGACCCGTCGGCGCCGCCCATGGCGATCGGCATCAACTCCTTCAGGGCCCTCGATGTGGGCGTAAAAGGGAAGCGGGAACCCCGGCGATGCCCGCTCGCACCAGGGCCTCGACACCACCTGATGGGCCCCCTTGTCCCGGCCCCGGAGGGCGAGCCGTTTCTTCGGCGGGAGCGGGTCTGGTTCCTCTCGGGGAGCCTTTCCATTCTCTGTCGACGAGAACCGGCGGATCGGAGCCATCGCAGCAAGACGAAGCAAGGACCAGGAAGAAGGAGAAGCAAGGAGGGATGGACTGGAAGGGCGTGCGCCATTCCGTACTTACGGCCGGCGAAGGCCAACTGCCAACCTCCACGATCGCAGGTAATCATGACCCGCTTTGCATGCAGGGACTTGTCCGATCCGCGCAGTTGCCGAGGCGCCATGGGGAAGTGGAGACGCCCACGTCCAATCAACCGCCACGCGGCGCCCAAGACCGCGGGCTGTTAGGGCCCGCGGTGCTTCGCTCTTGCCCTTCCGCCTCCCTGCATGGCCAAGTCCGGGCGCGCCTTGGGCCCGGGGGCTACTGTCGGCGTTCTGGGAACGGGGGTCCCCAGACTTGCCTGCCCGCGGCCTGCAGCGTGGCTCAAAGGGGGGCCCAGCACGGCCCATCTTCATCAACACAGACCCAAGACCCTCGCGAGGGGCCAAGCCTCGCGGGGCGGACGACACGGAGCTTCCTTAAGCACGGCCTCACCAGGCTGGCTCGCGAGGAGGCAGAGAGATCAAGGCGGGGTACCTCACGAGGTGCCCGTGAGGCAAGCCATGACGACCAAGGGCGCCAGGCGGGCGCCAGCCCGCGCAGTGTCCTCCTTTCCCCTTTGGTGCAAAGGGGGCAAGCGCAGCCGCGGGGTACCGAGGCATCAGGCAAAGGTTGCCATTTCGGTGCAACAAGACCAAGACCAGGAGCACTGCAAGACAGAGGTCATCGTGGAGCCCAAGACGGCGTCACCACCAGAGCTTTGTGCAGGCGAGGACCAACTTTAGTCAGGATAAGTGTACCAGATGTTCCCCTTCAAAATGGCCAATTGTTGGCGCCCTTCCCGCTCAATATTTGGGAAGAGGCACAGGGCCATTGCCTATAAATAGGACCAGCCACCCACGGGGAGGGGGAGATCGAGATCGAGGATCAAGGGTCGGACCGAAATCAGAGAGAGAGAAGGGTGACTGAACTCCTCCTAGCAGTTCGTCCTCCCCAGCAAAGAACAGATCCTCGCGAGGCTGTTCTTCCTTGCATTGTTCATCATCATCAGCCCAAGAGGCAATCCACCACACCACACACTGGAGTAGGATATTAAACCACAACGGTGGCCCGAACCAGTATAAACCCTGTGTCTCTTGTGTTGTTCTTTCCATAGCTTAGATCTTAGCGAGGCGGAGGGGTGTAGGTAGGTAGGAGGCGAAATCTCTGCGCGCACCCCAGTGTTCGAACCTCAAGGGTCTGCCGGAACCTGAAATCCGACAGACCCGTTTCGGGCTGTAAAGTTAATGTTGTAGACTTTTCAGACGATGAGTAAGGTGCTTTAGGTCATGGTTCTATACTCAGTGATGCCGTTGAGGTTGATGGACTCACTTATCTTCCAAGCCTTCCACTGTTATCGTTATTAGATGGCCTTAAGCCATATTTATTGTAATAAGTTCTCTTTTGAGACACTCGATGTAATAAGTGTGTGAGGTCTGGTCGCTACAGTTATAAATCCTTCAAGTACTGTGTGGTGTCAGCATTACTGATCCAGGGATGACACCTGAGCACAGAGATTGGACCGTTTGAGGTCTGGTCGCTACAGTTGGTAACCCGGCACACTAGGGCATGAGGATGTCGTTGAACGTTGATGGATTCGTATGTATTTTTATCTTTCCGTCAAATCCATGTAGTAGTATATGATACTACAGTAATTATCTTTGTTGGATGGCTGAGAAAACAGGAGGGAGAACAGATGGTTTTAGCATGGACTCCAAGAAAATTGGTGTCGGATGGGACTCGTGTGGGTGGTGTGTGCCGTACTGCTAGACGTGAATGCTACTGAGTTATGGCCCATGCCACCCCACTATATCGAGCCTATGGCCCTGTTTGGATACTCTAACACAGTTAGAGTTAGAGTTATTTTCTAATCCACTCTAACCCAAATAAGCACCTCTCCACCAGGATAGTTGGGTTAGATGAAACTAACCCACTCTAACCCTCCCTGTTTGGATACTTTTGGGTTATTCGAGCCTTCAACTAACCCAAACTAGCTCTAACCCCATGATCCAAACAGGGCCATATCGAGGTACGTAGAACAAATTTCCTACAGTCCGTGCTCAGCCCTCCTCTATCTATCTTCTCAGCCAGCCAGCGGATGCGCAGAGCCCATCGTTTGTTTGCTCACATGCGGCCCCACATGTCAGTGAACACGCAAGAGAACCCACTGAACCTGCACATCTTTCACCTCGACGTGCTGGTGATCAAAAACAAATCCAATAAAGATCTTCGGTGGCCTCTTTTGGAGTTACTCAAGAGTAGTAAGATTCTATTTACAGTTTAACCCAAGATGCACATCTCGTGTCTTCAACTACCACTCTATTTTCTTTCATGACACGACCTGGATGCTGGATGTCCCACGTGTCAGCAAAACGAGGAAGAAGCCAACCAAATCTTCGGTTCTGCTATCGGATGAGATTAGTGCACTTGTTGATACTCCTACTAGAATAGAGGCTAGACATGAGACTAGATGCGAGGAAGCAACGTCTACTTCTTTACACTCGAAGAAGAAAGAAGCACACAAGATCGAGCCTCCGCAGATCAACAATGAATGCATCGAGAAGGCACTAATCCAACTCACAGGAGTAGTAAAATGTATTCTTGTGGTTCTTGTTTTCTTCGGTCTTGCTTTTCTAGTCAAAATTATCGTTGGAGTTCATGCAAAACGGAGGTCCGTTTGGGGTCGTGCGTTGGAGTTGGCCTTACAAGTGGGACCGCGGTTAAGGAAACCGACTATCGGCAAACCCCCACCTCGCCCGCCGCGCGATGGCTGAAGTTAGAGAAACAACAAGGTTGAAGAGATTGCTCTAGCACGGACTCCAAGAAATAATATGGTGTCAGATGGATGTCGTGGTGGTGGCGTGTGCCATACTCCTGGACATGAATGCTTGTTCTGGCCCATGCCACCCTACTACTCCTACTACTTACTCCTACTAGTATATATATAGTATACTAGTATCGAGGATACAACGAACACATTAACATATGGCTACAGTAAAAACACCCGCCCGATGCGCGAAGCATGTGAAGCTAGTACAAATTTAGAGAAGCGACTCGAAATCCATTCATAAATTTAGTAAGTTTATCACATGCATATCATTTTATTACATACAACAGGTCATCAACCCACATCGACAATGAGGATACATTATAAATACTAAAGTTTTTGCCACACAATAAATAACAAGCCATGAAATGAACTTCAACTCAACCATTCTGCGGCGTTGGAAACACTTGCTTTGAACCACAAGTGATTCTCTAGGATGGGCCATCTGTTGTCGATCTGGAGACCAACGCAGGACCGATCATCCAGGCTAAAGCAGCCTACTATATTAGTACGAGTGTAGGGAACCACCCAAATGTCCGAGGTATAGACACAGTTGCTTCTCATAAATGTGTCAACAGCAGTTGGATTGCCTTTAACCATCATCGGATAGTTTTGTCCAAGGAAGAGCGAGTTTTTTCCAAGACTATCAATTCTGTGCCAGGGAAAGGAGTTCGCGCTAGCACACTAGTATCCATCCCGAATACCATGCAACGGGTGTTGGAATAGGTCCGGAGAGTGCGACTATGCGAGACACCTGCTTCCTTAGCAGTAATATCATCAGTGCGTTGTATACACATAAGAAGAGGTGATCCATCGGAATTAGTTGCCAGGCGCCACAGAGTATATCGGCGCTGCTCGTCCTCATGCTCGTGATCATCACCATCGTCATCTCCCCCTTGGTTATAAAATTTTTCAAGTTTAGGTGGTGGGATGTTCATAGGACCTTGGAAACACAAGAAGAAGGTTAATTAGTAAAGGGAAACTTGCTAACCCGCATGCATGTGGATGAAACAATTATAATTACGATGGAAGACAAACGTACCGAAACTACTAGGATGCCATGCAAAAACAGTGCCACGAGTGGTGGCAGCAAACACAAGGCCCTCGTATTGAATTGCATCACAGTACTCATCCGTGTACAGAAACTAATTTTTGAGCAATATCCATCGAGCCGAACCACGAAGGACGGCAACAAGCTTGCTGAAGATAGCAACAACTAGATAGTTGTTGTAATTCCAAGAGCGATTGGGAACTCGACAAATTGCTATCTTCCGTAGAAGACAGTCACCATGATTGTATTTGAACGTGCGTACATTACCGGTGTGCTCAACCTCTGGGCAGTGTGCTGAGATTTTTGGAAGTGGAACCCAGTGACGAGTGTACACATTCACAAGTTCCCACTCGCAGTTGGACCCAATGTAAACAACCCAATCTCCATTTGCGCCCGCCCAAGCCTTGCCCTTGAGCGATGGCATCTTAACATCATACATATCATTATCAAGCGGCATCAACTGGCACAGGGCGAGGCCTCCGTCGTGCTGGCGCCAGTCATCAGGGTCACGGCGAAGAAGATAGGGGAGATCAAACCGCTCCTTGACTCTTGGCTTCTTTGTAATGATGTTATTAGTTGAGTCGAGAATGGGCTTGAATGAACCTGCCATGCTAGCCGAGGTGATGACGTCGCACCGATCAATGAGTTCCTCCAGCATGTCATCTTTCAGATCGGGGCAAGAATAACGGGGTCGTTTCCGGCATGTGCCCTCCATGGAGAAGACGATCGAACAATGGCAGAAGAAAGGGTGAAGGGCTGAAGGAACATGGAGGAGGGAGAGGAAGAGCGTGCGACAGTAGTTCCAAATCGAGAGGGAAAGGCGAAGAGTCGGTGGACGGTTGCGAGTTTGCCATGGTTCATGAAGAGGCGCCCCAGCCTACACGTCCGTTTGGAAATACTCCTACTACTCGCCGTCGTCTCACTGATATGTTGGAACGGGGCCACATGTCAACGAAACATGGTGTGTAATTTCTCGTGCAAAATTTGATCTGGCCGCGTTCGCTCGAGGTGTCGCATTAGTTATCGACCGTTATTTTTTTAATGGCGTGCCGATCAGTTTTGAAGCATGACTAACTGGTACTGTACGTGGAGAGGATGACAGCAGGGACCCGCCAAGGTCATGGAAGTACGCAAGCAAGTGCCTCCTTATTTCAAGCCAATAAAAAAAGGCTCCTCATAGTGGATTTCGGACATCCGGGTCCCATGCCATTGTCAACGTAGTCAATAAACGAGAGAATTCCACAACAAGCGGCTGACACCAGGGACCCAGCAGCTCGCCCAGTTATTTTTGTTTTGGGTTAATTTGATAAATGCCACTCCAAATCTGGTGTATCCGAGAAATGCCACTGCAATTTCCAAACTTTGAAAAATGCCATTTCATGCCATTTCTAGTGGCATTTTTTGAAGTCTGGAGTGGCGTTTTACAAAGTTTGCAAACTGCAGTGGCATTTTTCAAAGTTTGCAAAAATTGCAGTGGCATTTTTCAAAGTTTGGAAATTGCAGTAGCATTTTTATGAATCGCCATAATTGGAGTGGCATTTATCTAATTTGTTTTTGAGACGGAAGCAGTGTGTCAACTGGGCTGTGCGGGACACTCTGGCCTGTCTAGACAGCCATTTCTTTTATGTTTACCACAGACCAGCCCAGTAGTTTTTTTTTCTTTCTGAAAATGGCTAGCCCAGTTCTTTTGTGATTTGTCAAGTCAGTCGCTTTATCAGGCCTGCTGGGCTGCAAATCTTTCAAGACGAGGAGAGCTTCATTCGGCTGGCCGAGAAAATGGCCAACCGGTAGTAAGAAATGGGTTGTATATTTTTAAAACACATCAAACCGGCAATTATTTTCAAATATATTTTTTTCGTTTTGAGATTTTAAATTGCATTGATTTTTATGCGTGGACAATTTATTAAATTTTATATTGATATACGTTTATTTTTAAAATCAGTCTGAATGTGACTCGAAATTTTGGGATTAAAAATAGTTCAGACCGCACCGACATATGCAAAATTTCGTATAATTTTTTAACCATGGCCACAATATGGGCTGTAATGCTAACATAAAGAATATGGGATCCAAAAAACCCGTAAGAATTAGCAAATGGGTTGTAAATTATTTGAAATAATGGCAGATGGGGTATGCTGTTTTCCACAGATTTGAGGCTTTCCACAGATGGCATCTATACTGTTGGATGTCCATCCAACGGCCGTCGTGCTTCTTCAATCTCTGCTCTTCCTGCTCCAACCGCTCAAACAAGCGCCGGCGGGAATGCCTGCTCCCTCCTCCCCGCGGCCGGCTGTGCTACCGCGCAGGCCTCACCGCCCCATCGTACTCCCATCGCTGGCCTAGCCATCCCTCTACTCACCCACACCTGATGTTATTCTCCGGCGACGGCAGACGAACCAATAAACCCTCGTACAGTCATACTCCCCTCCGCGCGGGAAACAAAAACAACGACCGAGTCTTCCCTGCCTCCGTGTTGTTCCCTTCCTAGGCCTCGCCATCATCCACCGCCCTGGTGCTCTCGGCGTGGCGTGGTCAGCGTGGTCAACGACCGACATGCATCTGAAGTGGACTGTACGTGGAGAGGCTGACAACTGGGTCCACGGCCACACGCAAGGAAATGCCTCCTTATTACACGCAAAATAATGATTTCCTCCACCTAACATATGGGACCCACCGAAACGGACTCTGTATTTTGTGAAAAAAAACATTACCGCCGCTGACAGCTCGGACCCACCAGCTATATCTTCGCATGCAAGGAAGTGCCTCCTTATTATGCACAAAAAAATGAATACTCCCCCTGCTAGCTGGGACCCAGTATAGTGGGCCTACTAAGTTGATGGGGACGAAGGGCTTTGTCAACTTAGTCAATATGCACGATTCTAGCTCGACTGACCATACGATGTCCATCCAACGGCCGTAGTGCTTCTTCAACCTCTGGTATTCTTGCTCCAACCGCCCAAAGCAGCGCCGGTCGTACTGCCTACTCCTGCCTCCCGTGACTGGCTGTGCTGCCGCAGAGGCCTCACTGCCCCCATACTACTCCCACCGCTGGCCAGGCCATCCCTCCACTCCACTCACCCACACCCCTTGTTATTCTGCGGCAACGACAACGCAGCCAAACCAGTGAACCCTCGTACTCCTCTCCGCGTGGGCATCCACTGCCGCGTCTTCCCCGGCTCCGCGTTGTCCCCTTCCTAGGCCTCGTCGTCGTCCACCTCCGTGGTGCTGTCGGCGCGGCGTGGTCGATGTGGTCAACGACCGAATTCCATCGGAAGAATATTGTACGTGGAGAGGCTGACAGCTTGGTCCACGGCAACCGCAAGGAAGTGCCTCCTTATTACGCGGAAAATAATTATTCCTCCACCTCATAGCAGGGACCACCGGACGCCCACTAGTATATCACGAAAAAAAAAATCCCCTGACTGCTGGGACCCACCCGACGGGCCACCGTATTTCGCGAAAAAACGTTCCCCCTGCTGTCAGCTCGGACCCACGGAAGTGCCTCCTTATTATGCACAAAAAAATGAATACTCCCCCTGCTAGCCGGGACCCAGTATAGTGGGCCTACTAAGTTGACGGGGACGAAGGGCTTTGTCAACTTAGTCAATATGCACGATTCTAGCTCGACTGACCGTACGATGTCCATCCAACGGCCGTAGTGCTTCTTCAACCTCTGGTATTCTTGCTCCAGCCGCCCAAAGCAGCGCCGGTCGTGCCGCCTACTCCTGCCTCCTGTGGCCGACTGTGCTGCCGCGGAGGCCTCACCGCCCCCATACTACTCCCACCGCTGGCCAGGCCATCCCTCCACTCCACTCACCCACACCCCCTATTATTCTGCGGCGACGGCAGCGTAGCCGAACCAGTGAACCCTCGTACTCCTGTCCGTGTGGGCATCCACTGCCGCGTCTTCCCCGGCTCCGTGTCGTCCCCTTCCTAGGCCTCGTCGTCATCCACCGCCGTGGTGCTGTCGGCGCGGCGTGGTCAATGTGGTCAACGACCGAATTCCATCGGAAGAATACTGTACGTGGAGAGGCTGACAGCTTGGTCCACGGCAGCCGCAAGGAAGTGCCTCCTTATTACGCGGAAAATAATTATTCCTCCACCTCACAGCAGGGACCCACCGGACGCCCACTAGTATATCACGAAAAAAACATTTGCCCCTAACTGCTGGGACCCACCCGACGGGCCACCGTATTTCGCGAAAAAAATGTTCCCCTTGCTGTCAGCTCGGACCCACCGGAAGTGCCTCCTTATTACGCACAAAAAAATGCATACCCCCTTGCTAGCTGGGACCCACCTTAGTGGCAGGCTGACTTGTGGGCCTACTAAGTTGACGGGGACGGAGGGCTTTTTCAACTTAGTTAATATGCATGATTCTAGCTCCAGTGACCGTACGATGTCCATCCAACGGCCGTAGTGCTTCTTCAACCTCTGGTCTTCTTGCTCCAGCTGCCCAAACCAGCGTCGGTCGTGCCTCGTGCTCCTGCCTCCCGTGGCTAGCTGCGATGCGGCGGAGGCCTCACCGCCCCCTACTACTCCCACCGCTGGCCAGGCCATCCCTCTACTCACACACACCCCCTGTTATTCTGCGGCGACGGCAGCCTCACACCACGACGAACCAGTGAAACCTCATACTCCTCTACGTGTGGGCATCCACTGCCGCGTCTTCCCCCGCTCCGCGTCGTCCCCTTCCTAGGCCTCGCCGTCGTCCACCGCCCTGGTGCACTCGGCGCAGCGTGGTCAACGTGGTCAAGGAACGGCTTCCATCGGACGTGGACTATACGTGGAGAGGCTGACAGTGGGTCCACGGCTGCAGCAAGGAAGTTCCACCTTATTACGTGCAAAATAATTATTCCTCCACCTGATAGCGGGGACCCACCGGACGGGCCACCAGTATTTTGCGAAAAAAATCTTTTCCCCCTGACTGCTGGGACCCACCGGACGGGCCACCGTATTTCACGAAAAAACATCCCCCCGCCCCGCTATCAGCTCAGACCCACCGTAAGTGCCTCCTTATTACGCACAAAAAAATGAAATACTCCCTCGGCTAGCTAGGACCCACCTTGCTGGGAGGCTGACTTGTGGGCCTACTAAGTTGACGGGGACGAAGGGCTTTGTCAACTTAGTCGATATGAACGATTCTAGCTCCAGTGACCGTACGATGTCCATCCAACGGCCATAGTGCTTCTTCAACCTCTGGTCTTCTTGCTCCAGCCGTCCAAAGCAGCGCCGGTTGTGCCGCATGCTCCTGCCTCCCGTGGCCTGCTGTGCTGCCGCAGAGGCCTCACCGCCCCCTACTATTCCCACCGCTGGCCAGGCTCTGCGGCGACGGCAGCCTCACATCGCAGCCGAACCAGTGAACCCTCGTAGTCCTCTCTGCACGGGCTTCCACTGCCGCGTCGTCCCCTTCCTAGGCCTCGCCATCGTCCACCGCCGTGGTGCTCTCCGCGTGGCGTGGTCAACGTGGTCAAGGAACGACTTCCATCGGAAGAGTACTGTACATGGCGAGGCTGACAGCTGGGTCCACGGCCACAGCCCAGTTTTTTGTGATTTACCAAGTAAGTCGCTTTGTCAGGCCTGTTGGGCTGCAAATCTTTCAAGACGAGGAGAGCTTTCATTCGGCTGGCCGAGAAAATGGCCCATCAGTAATGAGAAATGGGTTGTACATTTTTTAAACACATCAAACCGGCAATTAGTTTCAAATATCTTTTTTTTTATTTCAAGATTTTAAATTACATTAATTTTTATGCATGGAGAATTTGTTGGAATTTATATTGATATACATTTATTTTTAAAATCAGTTTGAATGTGAGTCAAAATTTCAGGATTAAAAACAGTTCGGACCGCACCGAAATATGCAAAATTTCGTATAATTTTTTAACCGTTGCCACAATATGGGTTGTAATGCTAACAAAAAGAATATGGGCTCCAAAAAAACCTTAAGAATTAGCAAATGGGCTGTAAATTTTTACAAATAATGGCAGATGGGATGTATGTTGTTTTCCACAGATTTGAGGATGTCCTAAAACAAGGTTGAAGCACAAGCACCGACTGTTGGATGTCCATCCAATGGCCGTCGTGCTTCTTCAATCTCTGCTCTTCCTGCTCCAGCCGCTCAAACAAGCATTGGCTGGACTGCCTACTCCCTCCTCCTCGCGGCCGGCTGTGCTGCCGCGCAGGCCTCACCGCCCGACCGTACTCCCGTCGCTGGCCTAGCCATCCCTCTACTCACCCACACCTGCTGTTATTCTCCGGCGACGGCAGATGAACCAGTAAACCCTCGTACAGTCGTACTCCCCTTCGCATGGGAAACAACTGCCGAGTCTTCCCTGCCTCCGTGTCGTCCCCTTCCTAGGCCTCACCGTCGTCCACCGCCCTGGTGCTCTCTGCACGGCGTGGTCAACGTGGTCAAGGAACAACTTCCATCGAACGTGCACTGTACGTGGAGAGGCTGACAGTTGGGTCCACGGCCGCAGCAAGGAAGTGCCTTCTTATTACATGGAAAATAATTCCTCCACCTGACAGCTGGGACCCACCGGATGGGCCACTGTATTTTGCAAAAAAAAAACGTTTCCCCCTGACTGCTGGGACCCGCCAGCTACATCTTCGCACGCAAGGAAGTGCGTCCGGGCAAAAAAAACGATTCACCCCCCTGACTACTGGGACCCACCAGCTACATCTTCACAGGCAAGGAAGTGCATGACAGTCAGGACCCACCTGGTCGAAGCGTACGTAGCGTTGTCATTCTGGTCGCGAATGTGTACGTACATACTGGTCGATGTAGAGGCGCGCACGTGTCGTGGTAGAGGCGCGCACGTGTCGTAGTAGAGGCGCGCACGTAGCATGTACACGTACGTACAACTGCCAGGGTGCAAGAAAGAAAATACGGCCATGTATGTGTACATACAGGCGGGGTCTCAAACGCCTACTCGCGCATACGTACGGCGAGGGATGGTGTACATGGCCGGGTCGGAACGGAGAAACAGCGTCGTCGTCATGTTCATGGGGAGGCAACGGAATGTGTCATGTTCATGGGGAGGCAACGGAATGCGTCGTGTTCATGGGGAGGCAACGCAATGCGTCGTGTTCATCAGGAGGCAACGGAACGCATGGGAGCCAACCGGCTGGGTCGGAATGGAATGCGTGGCCGTGTTCATCGGGAGGGCTTGGACGTAACAGGCGATGGAAACGAGGCCTGGCGTACCACACAACGGAGCAAACAGACCTCCTATGTTCGGAACGGGGTCCTGTTGATCGGGAGGGGTCTGGCGTACCGCAAAACGGAGGAAACGGACCTCCTACGGTCGAAACAGGGGTCCTGTTCATCGGGAGGGGTGTGGCGTACCGCAAAACAGAGGAAACGGACTTGTGTTGGAGCGCTACGGTCGAAACGGGGGTCCTGTTCATCGGGAGGGGTGTGGCGTACCGCAAAACTGGACTCCACGGGATATTGTTCATCTCCACCGTCGACCCCCTCCAGCCTCCACGAGCTACTGTTCATCCACCATCGACCTCCTCCAGCCTCCACCTGCGACTGTTCATCCACGGGCTCCTGTTCATCCAGCCTCCACCGCGCGCTACTCCACTGGCTACTGTTCAACTAGCCCTCTCCACGGGCTCCTGTTCAACCACCCCTCCACGGGATACTGTTCATCCTGCCCTCCACCATCTACTGTTCATCCTACCCTCCATGGGGTGGTCCTGTTCATCCAGCCCTCCACGGGGTCCTGTTCATCCAGCCCCAACCGGCTCGATTGATCGGGGTCCTGTTCATCCAAAGGCAACACCACGGGGTCCTATTCATCCACCCCCACCGGGAACT
>NC_041390.1:215068108-215153120 GCF_002162155.2 Triticum dicoccoides | reverse complement strand
TCCAGAGGCAGCATCGATTGGCTTCAATTAGTAGCAGTAGCGAAGGAATCGCTCGATCGGCTTCAGTTAACAGCCATCGATCGGTCGCTCGGGTTCAGTAACGCGTAGCCTGCAGTGCAATCGCTCGGGTTCAGTTAGAGCCCAACGCCTCGCTCGGGTTCAGTTAGAGCCAACGCCTCGCACACACGCGCATACGTGTACGAGAGAAACGCGCATCGCTCGGCCCCCGACCTCCCACCATAACCGGGAACTCCCTGAAATTTTCCTCCCCCTCGCTTCTACCATGGATTTTTCCATCATGGACGGCCCAGAGAATGTCATGCAGCTGCGTCTCTGGCCCGCCCAGGACGAAAAGCCCATTTTCTGTCATGATTTTTTGTCATAGAAGTAGGAGCCCACCACATCTATGATGATACCGCATTTTGTCACAATTATCTTCATAGAAGTGTCATATGTATCACAGAAAAAAAATTCGTTCGGCCCAAAATGTTACGGATGTGTCTTTTTTTTTGTAGTGTTTCGTGCGTATAGTATCTTGCATTGCTATGTCATTTGCTTAGTTTAGACATGCTTTGTGTGAATGCCACCTATTTAGTGTCTAATTACCATATATGTGAATTATGCAATGCCATCTTGTTGCAAGACATTATATATGTGAATTATGCAATGTTATCTTGTTGCAAGGCATTATGTATGTGAATTATGCAATGCCATGTTGTTTAGGCAGGCGGCATATATGTGAATTATATCATGCCGTCCTTTTTTTGTATTTCCCATTGCTTTTGTCGACAATGTTTGTATATTCAACTGCTCTTCCTGTGCATCAGCCATTTGAATTGGTGATGGAGAAATCTGGAGTGAAAACAAGGTCTTCAGAGCAGACAATGCTACCTGCTGAAGCAGATATCTTGTTGGTTACAGATAGCTCTTCAGAGGAGGATTCAGAGGTAGATGACTAGTCCTATTATCCCCCTGAGGTGTATGCTCAAACTTGTCAGGGTTATATTACTCATGTAATGCATATGTTGTATTGCAATGCTTAGTTTTTACATCATATACACAATATTGAATGCCATCTCCTTAGTTGACACATCATATATGCGATTGCCCTCTGCTCACTTCCTTAGTATATAAATCATATATTTTGAATTATGTCATGCCATGATGTTTACGTAGACAGCATGTATCTGAATTATGGCATGCCAACCCATTTTCTAAAGACATAATATAGTTATATCATCTCATCCTGTTTACATAGTCATCATATTTAAATTATGTCATTCTATCCGTGAATTATATCATGCCATCATGTTTCCATCGACAGCATGTTTGTGATTTAGGGCATGCCAACCACTTTAATAGACACATCGTATAGTTATATCATGTCATCCTATTTACATAGTCATCATATTTTGAAGTATGTCATTCTATCCTGTTTAGTTAGCCATCATACATGTGAAATTGTGTCATGCTATCCTGTTTAATTAGCCATCATATATGTGAAATTATGTCCTGCTATTCTATTTGCTTAGACAACATAAATGTGAATTATTTCATGCCCTGTTTTCTTCCCTACTATCCATTGCACCTGTCTATCTTATAATGTCTGTACATTCAATTACTTTTCTTGTTTATCAGCCATTTCAATTGGAGGGAGTGATGGCAGTATCTGTGGGAGTAAAAACACGGTCTTCAGAAAAGATCATGCTACCTGTCGATGCAGATAGAACCACGGTTGTACTTGCCCAAGATCCAGCCCCACCACACATAACCCACACTCATGCAGATTGTACCCCTACCCAGTTGGACAGAGAACCAGCTACACCCCTTCTAACCCCAACCCCAGCAGATAGACACCCAGTTCCCATTGAAACAACACCGTCTCCACCACAGAGCACCCAAACACGAGCACTTAGTAAGGCAACTGCAGTGCCCAGATCACGAGGACCACCACTCCAAACCCGAAGTCAACGCTTAAAGCAGAAGAAGAATTGTTCTCAGGTCAGGTTCCGTAGCTATGGTTCATACTACTTTGCTCTTGCATCACTGTATTTACTGATACCAACTAATTTCAAATTTGAAGGATGCAATTGAAACTCCAATGGCGCAATAGGTATGTTTTAAACCTATTTCTTCAACGTGTTTGGCTGTTTGCTGTTGTAACTTGCTCTATGTTGATTTCAGTTTCAATTGAATAAACAATTATGTTCTCATGCCATGCACATTACAAGTGTTGTTATTGCTGTGTAGTTTCCCACACTTATATTTTGTCTATGCTACTTTGTCTTAAATAGATATGATTCAAACTGTATCTATCTTGATTTGGCAACATAAACTAGAATGATATAGACCATACAGTGACCATACTACATAGATATATGTTTGTTTCATGCTGTTATCCTATCCACCTTACTACTGAACTGGTTTACCAAAATGAGTTCCATATACTACATTGTAAACCTGAGATGTCTTTTTTTGTTTCTCTTTTAGAACGCGGATAAAATATTGGAGAAGAGTACCCTGTTATGCAATGGTAAAGGAAGTAATGCAGATAAGGTTCAAGATAGTGAGACATCCCTGTTGGACTCCAAGAAAGCTGATAAAAACTATATTGAAGACACTAAGACAACCCCAAAGTCCTGTCTTTATGTAGTGTTCGAGTTACCGGCTACCACTGCTGGCACCAGCTCTTCGAACTCATTACCTGAATCAGTTTGGCTTCTTGAGTCTCAACTTCAAGTTAAAAGACATCAATCAGATGTTATGCGACGGGAAGGCGAAGGACTGAGGAAGTCCCTGCAGAATTCAGATGCATACTTTCTGGTGCAACAGCAAGCGCTGGAGGACTTAAGCGCCAAACAAGAGAAACTTAATAAGCTTGCTAAGCATCTTGCCAGCATTATGGGTACCTAGGATATAGTTTCTTGAGCTCTTCTGAAGTGGCTTTAGTTCTGGACTTGTTTTGTTGCGGTGTTTATATGCTGTTGTGTTCCCTATATTTGCACCGGTGGCGAACTTTGATGCCCAATGGATGTAATATGTGTAATAGTCGTGATAGCCTAGTGTAAGTTGCTTGCTTATTTATTTCCTTGTTGTCTTGTTTATTTGTTTGCTTGTAGTCAGTGTAGTTCTTTTTCTGCGGTTTGCTAGTGGCTGCAATAACCTATTTTTTAAAACTAGGCCACAATAACCATGGGCTAATATTTACTGTAGTGACACCGGGCCTCCTACGGGCCGTAGAAATAGTGGGCCTTCTACGGGCCGTAGAAACAGTGGGCCTTCTACGGGCCGTAGAAACAGTGGGCCTTCTACGGGCCGTATCATCAATGGGCCTTCTACAGGCCGTATCATCAATGGGCCTTCTACGGGTTGTATGATCGATTGGCCAAACATGGGCCAAACAGACCGCACTCTGGCCGTAAACGGGCTAGAGTTGGAATCGTTCGTTCATGGGCCGACCATAACGGGCCATCGTTAATAGGCCGTATTTGATGACGCTATGAAAATGGCCCAACGTATTAACGGACCACAAATGGGACGACTGTAACCACGGGCTGAATTTGGCCCACAAGCAGAAAATGACATAAATGGGCCGTAAGTAAACGAATGCTGGAAATGAGCCCAAGAATAAATGGGCTCTGAGAAGGGCGAAAGATAACATGGGCTGGAGACGGCCCAATGGAATAACGGGCCGTTAATGGGTATAAAGTGATACACTGTTCATTACGGGCCAGTTTCACCACGGGCCATTAATGGGTATAAAGTGATACACTGTTCATTACGGGCCAGTTTCACCACGGGCCGTTAATAGGCCAAGAGTTACATAGGGCCTCATATGGGCCGAAAGACGTCATGGGCCATACATGGGCCAGAAGTGAAAATGGGCTGGAATGATATTGGATGGCCCAAATGACGCTACTGGGCCTAATTCGGATAGGGCGTAACGGGACTTGGGTTAGCGGGTTGTAAATGGGCTATATGCGAACATGTCGTTACCATGCTTTCCATGGGCCGGCCCGCCACCTTTTGACCAAGTCAAACAGGCCGGCCTTTTCACAGGAATGGGCCTTTGTTGGGCTGTGCCACGTGTCAATGTATCATAGGCGCCTTCTGTCCAATGAGTGGATGACATCTGTCCCGACGATGAGCCGACACGTGTTTCCTCCAGCCAATGATGATTTTACACGTGGAAAATCCCCATTGGTCGGGGCTGTTAACGGGTTATTGGATCCAAAACCCGACCTGATAGCTTAACGGCGTTCTGTTACGGTGGATGCCACGTATCAGTCACCCTTAACGAAAGCACTTCTGTGACGTGCGATTTATCGTCATGGAAGTGGACACTTTTGTGATGATAATTTTGGTAATGTCATGGAACACTTCTACGACAGCACAGGTATGACTATCTTGATTCTGTCATAAATTTGTCATGGATGTACATGCATGACAGAAAACACGACCTACTGTGCAAACATGTATCATCATGGAAGTGTATTTTTTTGTAGTGTGTGGAGGCGCAGGAGGCCCTTGCCGAGGTGGACCTGCAACGTGGCATGCTAGCCGACAACAAGGGGCAGCTCCAGGCCGAGGTGGAGCGCCTGAAGGCACTGGTGGCCACGGCGGAGGAGACCCGGCGCTGCGAGGAGGCCGTGAAGGCGGCCGAGGACAAGGATGCCGAGCTAAAGGCAGCCCTTGCCAAGGTCGCCGATCTGGAGAAGATGCTCCAGGAGTGTGACCGCACCATCGCCCGAGAGCAGCGCAGTACATTGCTCGAAGCGCAGCACGTGGAATAGTCCTTCTCCAGTAAGTGCTTTCCTTCGATTTTGTTGTTACCGGGTTGGGACTCCGGCTTTTCTTCCTTAGCGACTTTCTTCTGACTCGCTTTTCTTTTCGACAGGGGCCTTCTCGGACACACGCCAGCTGGCGGAGTAGGCGGTCCGCTTTCATTGTGACCTACAGGGGATCGTTGGCTCCAGAACTGACCCGCGGGTGGCCTGGACCTTCCCGGAGATCGTGACCGCTGCCGAGGACCGTCTGCGAGTCTTGAGCGAGCAGATGGGGCGGCTCTCTGAGGCCAACGCGACGATGACGGCGGCCCTCTGGCCAGGTGCCGTCGCACCGACCAGCTTCACGCGGCTGGCGCGGTGTTTGGAGGCGGGCCCAGACCGTCTTCATGAGTGGCGGGTTTCCGTTGCTCGTGCCGGCGCCGAGATGGTGCTAAGGTTCGTGGTGTCTTGGCATCTGGACCTGGCGCTGGATGCGTTGATGGGCCAGCGGGCCGTCTAGGAGAGCCAGCTGCAGGCGGAGGCCGGACGGATCACCGCCCGGGCCAGCTACATCGCCGGGTTCACCTTCCATGACGGGTTCCAGCCGGAGCGGGCGGAGGATGGCGGAGTCGTGCCTGCTGACGACTATGGCCTACTTCTGGACGACCCGGAGGGCAGCTCTGAGGAGACGGACATCTACCACGACATGGATGCCGGGGAGGTGGACACCGGCACCTCGGCGGACCCGGGAGCTGCGCGATCCGGCGGCGGGAATGCCTGATTTTTCACTTAGTGAAAATTTTTGTTAGGTAGCAGGTCCACCCACCCACTGGGGGTTAACTTGGTGTAATGAACTCCAGCCTTGGGCCTATTTCTGAATTTATGATGTATAAGCCTTGTGAATGTTTGCGCCTTTGCTTTTCGTTTTTTTGAGCCGTTTTCCTGCACTTTCCCCTCCTAGGCTTCTCCCCGGCGAGTCTGACGGCCGAGGCTTCGGCCTTTGAGAAGAGCGTGCAGTACTTAGGCTTTCGCAACATTGAGCGCAAGTGAAACACCCACTGGGCCGGCTGGCGGCAATCCGGCGGGGCCGGGTTGGCGTGCAGCCGGTCGCGAGGCAACTTAAAGCGGCTAGGTCGGGTTGAGCGACCCGGCGGTATGCAGAAACTTCGTTGATGCCTACGCTCTTGCTTTTCGTCTTTGGAGCCGTTTTTTCACAACTTTTCCCCCTTTGGGTTCCCCCCTGCAAGTCTGACGGTCGAGGCTCCGGTCCGTGACAAGGGGTTCGGCCTTTGGGAGGAGCGTGCGATACTTAGGCTTTTGAAATATTGAGCGCGAGCGAAACACCCACTGGGCCGGCTAGCGGCAATCCGGCGGGGCCGGGTTGGCGAGCAGCTGGTCGTGCAGCAACTTAGACCGGCGAGGCCGGGTTGGGCGACCCGGCGGTTCTTGACTTAGTGCTCGTGGTGCACTGGTGCTTTGGTCTCATGTGCTTGCCAGCCAACAGCCGAAGCCGGTTCTGCGGCTTAGGGCGAAGTGAGAGGCCGTGGCGATCCAATGCGTGAGGAGCCGCTAAGGGAAACGGCGGGTGCCCAAGCCGGCCAATCCCCGAGCCCCCGGGTCGAGCGAGTCGACCTGGTGGTCGGGTTGGTTTTAAGAGGAAAGTAACACACAGATGTAGGAGACACAATAGCTTGGTCGGAAAGGGCATCCCCCAAGCATCGTTCGGGGATCCCATAGTTTAGATGATTACAAAAGGCAACAATACATATGTGCATACGGCTAACTGTAAAACGGGCGGAGGAGCTCTGCGTTCCATGGCCGGATTGTTTCTTCACCGGCGGTGTCCCTCTTGCGCTTGTTTGACTTGCGGGCGTCGATGAGGTAGTACACGTTGCGATCGCACAAGGCCTTACAGATGATGAAGGGGCCCTCCCATGGGGAGGACAGCTTGTGTTGGCCGGTCTACTCTTGGACGAGCCGGAGGATGAGGTCTCCCTCCCGAAAAGCGAGGAGCTTGATCTTCTTGTTGTGGTAGTGCCTCAGACCTTGCTGGTGGATGGCTGAGCGGCTAAGCGCTAGGAGACGTGCTTCTTCGAGTAGGTCGACACCGTCTTCGCGAGCTTCCTTGGCCTCGGCTTCTGTGTATATCGTGACGCGCGGCGAGTCGAACTCGACGTCGGTCGGGATGACGGTTTCTGCGCCGTAGATGAGGAAGAACGGGGTGAACCCGGTCGGCCAGTTTGGCATGGTGCGGAGACTCCAGAGGACGGCCGGCAACTCGTCAAGCGAGATGCCAGGCGAATGGATGAGCGGTTCGACGAGTCGCGGCTTGATGTCGGATAGGATGAGGCCGTTGGCTCGCTCGACCTAGCCGTTGGACTGCGGATGTGCAACGGAAGCTAGGTCGAGGTGGATGCCGGAGATGGAGCAGTACTGCACGAGAACGCCCTTGGCGAAGTTGGTGTCGTTGTCCGTGATGATGTTGTTCAGCATGTCGTAGCTCACCGCGGTGTCCTTGACGAATCGATTAGCCGTTGGCCCGTCCAGCTTCTTGATTGGCCTTGCTTCGATCCATTTGGTGAACTTGTCCACCGCCACCAGCAAATGCGTCATGCTGCCTCGAGCGGTCTTGAAGGGCCCCACCATGTC
Organism: Triticum dicoccoides; assembly: GCF_002162155.2. Lineage (NCBI taxonomy): Eukaryota > Viridiplantae > Streptophyta > Magnoliopsida > Poales > Poaceae > Triticum > Triticum dicoccoides. The sequence continues at coordinate 215,145,705 of NC_041390.1, read as the reverse complement.
GAGTCCCCAGACCGCGAAGGGCCAGGCGATCGGGATGGTCCGGAGTGCCGACACCTGCTGGTGGCTGTGCTTGCTGAAGTGCTGGCACCCCTCGCACTTGAGGACGAGCGACTCTGCGTCTGCGAGGGTTGTGGGCCAGTAGAAACCATGGCGGAAAGCCTTGGCCACCAGGGACCGCGAGGCATCGTGGTGCCCGCACTAGCCCTGGTGTATGTCGAGGAGGATCTCAATGCCCTTGTCTTGCTCGACGTAGCATTGGAATATGTTGATGGAGCTGCGCTTGACGAGCTCGTTGTTGATGATGTTGTTGGTGGACGCTCGGCGCTGCACTTGCCGAGCTTCGGTCTCGTCCATGGGGAGGACCCCGTTCTCCAGGAACTCTGAGATGGGCAGGGCCCATGATGACGCCGTCACCACGGCGAAGATGGCCACTATTTCAGGTTCTGGGGCGGCAGCCCCCGAGCCGAGTTCAGCAGCCCCCGGGTCGGGTTCGGCAGTCCCCGAGCCGGGTTCGACAGTCCCGGGGCCAGGTTGAGGCGCGGCCGGGTCGGGTGGAGCAGCCCCCGGGCCGGGTTGGGGCACGGCCGGGTCGGACGGAGCAGTCCCCGGGTCAGGTTGGCTGGGACGTGGATGGACTCGGAGTCCGGAGACGGCTTGACTGACGGCTTGTGCAGATGCTCGAGGGAGACGCCGGGTGGAATGGACTGGCGAGACGAGGCGATCTTGGCGAGTGTGTCGGCCGCCTCATTCTCTGCGCGCGGGACATGGAGGAACTCACAGCCCGCGAAGAATCCAGACAGCTTCTGGACGAGGAAACGGTAGCTTTCCATGTTGGATTCGTGGGCGTCCCACTTGCCGGAGCACTGCTGCACCACCAGGTCCGAGTCGCCGTAGCACAGGATGCGCCGGGTGCCGAGTTCCTGGGCAAGCCGGAGGCCGTGCACAAGGGCTTCATATTCGGCGACGTTGTTGGAGGCGGCAAAGTGGATTTGCAGTGCATACTTGAGCCGGTTGCCCTTGGGGGAGGACAGCACGATGCCGGCCCCTAGGCCGAGTTGCATCTTCGAGCCGTCGAAGTGCATGCGCCAGTGCGTCGAGTCCGGTGGCGGCGGCATGTACCGGGTCTCTGTCCAGTCGACGAGGAAGTCGGCCAAAGCTTGGGACTTGATCGTAGTATGGGGCTCGTAGAGGATGGTGTAGCCGGCTAGCTCGAGCGCCCACTTGGTGACCCGGCCAGAGGCATCCCGGCACCCGATGATTTCGCCGAGAGAGGCCGCGCTGACCACGGTAACGAAGTGCTCTTGTAAGTACTGCTTCAGTTTCTTGGCAGTGAAGTACACACCGTAACACATCTTCTGGTAGTGCGTGTAGTTCTGCCTCGAGGCGGAGAGCACCTCGCTCAGGTAGTAGACGGGACGCTGGAATGCTTGGACCTTGTCCTTCTCTGGTCGCTCGACCACCATCACCGTGCTTACCGACCGCGAGGTCGCGACGATATAGAGCAACAGCGCTCCTTCTCGGCTGGTGCGGCCAGGACTGGTGCAGTGGAGAGCATGCGCTTGAGATCCCGGAAAGCCTCGTCCGCCTGATCGTTCCATTTGAACGACGTTGTCTTCTTCATCAGCTGATATAGGGGCAAGGCCCTCTCGCCCAGCCGGCTGAGAAACCGGCTAACCGAGGCCAAGCAGTCGGTGAATTTCTGGACATCGCGCAGCCGAGCTAGCTTGCGCATGCGCTCGATGGCCTCGATTTTCTCCAGGTTTGCCTCAATGCCGCGATCCGAGATGAGGAAGCCAAGTAGCTTTCCGGCCAGGACACGGAAAATGCACTTTTCCGGGTTGAGCTTGACCTTGTACTTGCGCTGGTTGGCGAAGGTCTCCTTCAGGTCGTCGAGGAGCATGAGGTGCTTCTTGGTCTTCACCATGATGTCATCCACGTAGACGTGGATATTGCGGCCGAGTTGCGGCAGCAGGCACTTCTGCATGCAGCGCTGGAAGGTGGCGTCGGTGTTCTTCTAGCCGAACGACATGGTGATGTAGCAATACGCCCCAATGGGCGTGATGAAGGACGTCTTCAGGGCGTCGGCCGGGTCCAGCTTGATCTGATGATAGCCGGAGTAAGCATCCAGGAAGGACAGGAGCTCACACCCGGCAGTGGAGTCGATGACTTGGTCGATCCGCGGGAGGGCGAATGGGTCTTTGGGGCAGGCCTCGTTCAGGCTGGTGTAGTCGATACGCATGTGCTAGGTCTTGTTCTATTCCAGGATGAGGACTGGGTTAGCCAGCCACTCGGGGTGAAACACTTCCATGATGAAGCCGGTCGCCAAAATCTTCACCGATGGTCCTTCTCTTCTCTTCGGAAAAATGTCGCAGGGGTTGAACGACGGGCTTGGCGTCCTTGCGGACATGGAGTTTGTGCTTGGCGTACTTCCTTGAGATACCACGGCATGTCCTTTCGGGTCCATGCGAAAATATCCCGATTCTCACGGAGGAAGTCGATGAGCTCGCCTTCCTATTTGCTGTCGGCGCGGGTACCCAAGATAACGTACTTGCTGCAGCTGGGGTCCTCCGGGTTTAGCTTCACTTTCTTGGTCTCCTTGGAGGGCTTGAATGAGGCCTCGTCGGCCGGGTCCTCGACCGGGACTGGTCCGGCCAACTCTTCTTGGGCCAAGGCAACGATCCGGTTGAGCTGGCACCGCTCCTCGGCTACGACCAACGACTCGGCCAGCTTGGCGCTGTCTCGGGTGCACTCTATGGAATTGCCGTAGTCGCCAATGATGGTGATGAGGTCCTTCGGACCCGGCATCTTTATCTTCAGGTAGGCATGAATTTGGCGAGCGCGGGCCGGCCCAGCAGCGCGTGATACGCGCTGGGCAGGTCCACCACCTCGAACCAGATCGGCTCGCGTCAGAAGTGGCTGCTGTCGCCGAACAGGACGTCGAGCCGGATCTAGTTGATCAGGGAGCAGGAGAGGCCGGTAATGATGCCGTGGAAGACCGTCCGGGTCGGCTCCAGGTCCTTGGCCTCGAGGCCGAGCTTGGTCATGGTGTCGCGGTAGAGGATGTTGATGCTGCTGCCGCCGTCGATGAGAACCCGGGAAAACTTGCACGTGCGCCGAGGCGCGACGATGGTGGGATCAAGGACGAGGGTGTAACCACCCGGGTTCGGCATGATGGCCGGGTGTTCCTCCCGAGTCCAGGTGACTGGGTGCTCCGACCAGTGCATGTATTCTGCCATGGCCGGGATGACGGTGTTCACCTCTTGCCGAAGGAGGCGCTCGCTGCGCTTGTCGTCGCCGAGGCTGGTGAAGACGACGTAGGTCGCGTTCTGGGCTGGGTAGGCGTCGTCGCGCATCGCACCGCCGGCCAGGGGCGGCGGTGGAGGTGGAGGCGGCTGCCCTGCTCCTGGAGCCGGGGCCGGAGGAGGCAGGACATCGCCCCTCATGATGCGCTTGGTGATGGCACACTACCGAAACATGTGCGTGGATGGCCTTGCGCCACTGTGGTGCTTGCAGGGAGCGTCGAGCATCTCCTAGAAACTCATGGTAGGTTGCCACATCATCTTGCCAGTCTGTCGGTGCTTGGCGGCCTGGTCGGCCGCGGGCGCCTGCTCGGCGGCCGCGATAAGCCGGTTGTCGTAGCGCTGGGCTGGTTTATTGTCCTTGCGATTGTTGTTCTGCTGGTTGTGCTGTTGCCGGCTGCCTTCGCCGGCCGGCTTTGGGGGGTGGCTTTGCTTTGCCGGCTTCGTCCAGCACCACCTGGATCTTCATGGCGGAGTCAGCGTTGGCGTACTTGTCCGCCGTCACCATGAGCGCGGCCATGGTGGCCGGCTCGGAGCGCAAGAGCTTGTGCTTGAGGAGGGTGCCATCCCGGCACCCGTTGACGAAGTATTGGATTGCTTGGACTTCGTGGATGCCCTCACAGCTATTCCGGAGCTTGGTCCAGCGTGCGAGGTACTCGCGGCCGGTCTCCGCCGGTCCCTGCACGCACATGGTGAGCTGACTCGGGCGGTCGCGTCGCTTGTACGTGCCGGTGAAGTTGCGCACGAAGGCTTGCTTGAAGTCGACCCACGCGTTCATGCTGCCCTCCGGCAGACTATTCAACCAGGTGCGGGCCAAACACTGGAGCATGAGAGGCGCGTAGCGCATGGCGAGGCGGCGGTTGCCGCCGGCGATGCCAATGGTGGTGGTGTAGTCGGTGAGCCAGTTGATACGTCTCCAACGTATCAATAATTTTTGATTGCTCCATGCTATTATATTATCTATTTTGGATGTTAACGGGCTTTATTTTACACTTTTATATCATTTTTGGGACTAACCTACTAAACAGAGGCCCAGCCCAAATTGTTGTTTTTTTGCCTATTTTAGGGTTTCGAAGAAAAGGAATATCAAACGGAGTCCAAACGGAATGAAACCTTCGGGAACGTAATTTTCTCAACAAATGTGTTCCAAGAGACTTGGAGTGGCCGTCAAGAAACAAGGGAGGAAGGCACGAGGCAGTGGGGCGCGCCTACCCCCTTGGGCACACCCTCCACCCTTGTGGGCCCTCCGTTGCTCCGACATACTTCTTCCTCCTATATATATCCACGTACCCCCCAAACATCCAGGAGCACCACGAAAACCTAATTCCACCGCCGCAACCTTCTGTACTCGAGATATCCCATCTCGGGGCCTTTTCTGGAGCTCCACCGGAGGGGGCATTGACCACAGAGGGTCTCTACATCAACTCCATGGCCTCTCCGGTGATGTGTGAGTAGTTTATTTCAGACCTTCGGGTCCATAGTTATTAGCTAGATGGCTTCTTCTCTCTCTTTGAATCTCAATACAAAGTACTCCTCGATTCTCTTGGAGATCTATTCGATGTACTCTTCTTTTGCAGTGTGTTTGTCGAGATCCGATGAATTGTGGGTTTATGATCCATACTATCTATGAACAATATTTGATTCTCCTCTGAATTATTTTATGTATGATTGGTTTATCTTTGCAAGTTTCTTCGAATTATCAGTTTGGTTTGGCCTACTAGATTGATCTTTCTTACAATGGGAGAAGTACTTAGCTTTGGGTTCAATCTTGCGGTGTTCGATCCGAGTGACAGAAAGGGAACCGATACGTATTGTATTGTTGCCATCGAGGATAAAAAGATGGGGTTTATATCATATTGCATGAGTTTATCCCTCTACATCATGTCATCTTCCTTAAAGCATTACTCTGTTCTCTTGAACTTAATACTCTAGATGCATGCTGGATAGCGGTCGATGTGTGGATTAATAGTAGTAGATGCAGAATCGTTTTGGTCTACTTGCCTCGGACGTGATGCCTATATACATGATCATACCTAGATATTCTCATAACTATGCTCAATTCTATCAATTGCTCAACACTAATTCGTTTACCCACTTTAATACTTATGCTCTTGAGAGAAGCCACTAGTGAAACCTATGGCCCCGGGTCTATCTTCCATCATATTAATCTTCCAATACTTAGTTATTTCTATTGCTTTTTATTTTACTTTGCATCTTTTATTTCTCTTTATCATAAAAATACCAAAAATATTATCTTATCATATCTATCAGATCTCACTCTCGTAAGTTACCATGAAGGGATTGACAACCCTTTTTCGCGTTGGTTGCGAGGTTCTTATTTTTTGTGTAGGTGCGTGGGACTTGAGCGTGATCTCCTACTGGATTGATACCTTGGTTCTCAAAAACTGAGGGAAATACTTACGCTACTTTACTGCATCACCCTTTCCTCTTCAAGGGAAAACCAACACAGTGCTCAAGAGGTAACAAGAAGGATTTCTGGCGCCGTTGCCGGAGAGATTCGCGCCAAGTCAAGTCAAGTCAAGACATAGCAAGTACCCATCACAAACTCTTATCCCTCGCATTACATTATTTTCCATTTGCCTCTCGTTTTCCTCTCCCCCACTTCACCCTTGCCGTTTTATTCATCCTCTTTTCCTCTCTCCCTCTCTCTCTGTTCCCCTTCTCTTTTTCTATTTGCCTTTTTTGCCCGTTTCTTGTTTGCTTGTGTGTTGTATTGCTTGCTTGTCACGATGACTCTACCTAGATTTGGTGACCTTCACCTTAAAAGGTTAGAAGAGATCGAAAGCAACATCAGGAGGTTTATGACTTTACAATTTGAGCATAATAATTTCTTTAGGAACGAGCTTAAGGAACAAAAAAAGCTTTATGGGTTATATGAATAAAGAGCTCGATGATATGTCTAAAGAATTTTATGGTTTGAAATCTCAGATTGCTCATCTCGAAAAATTAATTGCTGAAGTCTCGGATAAGCAGGCCACCTTAGTTAATAAGATGGCCGCTAAGCTGGAAAATTTTCATGATAATAAAGATGAAGATCTAAAATTTATTGATGTGTCCCCTATTAAATCTTTGTTTTGCAATATGAATATTGATAATGATGGGGCTGAAGATGAGCCATCTTTACCTAGAAGGCGTTCCAAAAATTTGGAGTCTTTAGATCTTGATGCTAAAATTGTTAAAAGTGGGATCGAAGAGATTAAAACGTTAAATATCAATGAACCCACTATTTTGGATTTCAAGGAATTTAATTATGATAATTGCTCTTTGGTAGATTGTATTTCCTTGTTGCAATCCGTGCTAAATTCTCCTCATGCTTATAGTCAAAATAAAGCTTTTACTAAACATATCGTTGATGCTTTGATGCAATCTTATGAAGAAAAACTTGAGTTGGAAGTTTCTATCCCTAGAAAACTTTATGATGAGTGGGAACCTACAATAAAAATTAAAATTAAAGATCATGAGTGTTATTCTTTGTGTGATTTTGGTGCTAGTGTTTCCATGATTTCGAAAACTTTATGTGATTTGCTAGGTTTTCGTGATTTTGATGATTGTTCCTTAAACTTGCACCTTGCGGATTCCACTATTAAGAATTAATGATGTTCTAATTGTTGCAAATAGGAACTATGTGCCCGTAGATTTCATTGTTCTTGACATAGATTGCAATCCTTCATGTCCTATTATTCTTGGTAGACCTTTCCTTAGAACGATTGGTGCAATTATTGATATGAAGGAAGGGAACATTAAATTCCAATTTCCATTAAGGAAAGTCATGGAACACTTCCCTAGAAAGAAAATTAAATTACCATATGAATCTATTATGAGAGCCACTTATGGATTGCCTACCAAAGATGGCAATACCTAGATCTATCTTCGCTTTTATGCCTAGCTAGGGGCGTTAAACGATAGCGCTTGTTGGGAGGCAACCCAATTTTATTTTTATTTCTTCCTTTTTGTTCCTGTTTAGTAATAAATAATTTATCTAGCCTCTGTTTTGGTTGTGTTTTTGTGTTTAATTAGTGTTTGTGCCAAGTAGAACCGTTGGGAAGACTTGGGGAAAGTCTTTTTGATCTTGCTGTAAAAAACAGAAACTTTAGCGCTCACCGGAATTGCTGCCAGTTTTATTTGAAAGGTTCTATTTAGTTAATTCTATTTTCCGATGATTAATAGATAAAGTCCTCACGTCTAGAAATTTATTTAAGAATTTTTGGGGTTCCAGAACTTGCGTTAGCTACAGATTACTACAGACTGTTCTGTTTTTGACAGATTCTGTTTTGCGTGTGTTGTTTGCTTATTTTGATGAATCTATGGCTAGTAAAAGGGTTTATAAACCATAGAGAAGTTGGAATACAGTAGGTTTAACACCAATATAAATAACGAATGAGTTCATTACAGTACCTTGAAGTGGTGTTCTGTTTTCTTTCGCTAACGAAGCTCACGAGATTTTCTATTTTGAGTTTTGTGTTGTGAAGTTTTCAAGTTTTGGGTAAAGATTTGATGGATTATGGAACAAGGAGTGGCCAGAGCCTAAGCTTGGGGATGCCCATGGCACCCCAAGGTAAAATTAAAGGATGCCAAAAAGCCTAAGCTTGGGGATGCTCCGGAAGGAATCCCCTCTTTCGTCTTCGTCTATCGGTAACTTTACTTGGAGCTATATTTTTATTCACCACATGATATGTGTTTTGCTTGGAGCGTCTTGTATGATTTGAGTCTTTGCTTTTTAGTTACCACAATCATCCTTGCTGTACACACATTTTGAGAGAGACTCACATGATTGGAAATTTATTAGAATACTCCATGTGCTTCACTTATATCTTTTGAGCTATATAGTTTTTGCTCTAGTGCTTCACTTACATCTTTTAGAGCACGGCGGTGGTTTTGTTGTATAGAAACTATTATTCTCTCATGCTTCACTTATATTATTTTGAGAGTCCTTTAGAACAACATGGCAATAATAAAAACTTTCATGCAAGTGCATTGAATACTATGAGAAGTTTGAAACTTGATAATTGTTTTGAGACATGGAGATGGTGATATTAGAGTCATGCTAGTTGAGTAGTTGTGAATTTGAGAAATACTTGGGTTGAAGTTTGTGATTCCCGTAGCATGCATGTATGGTGAACCGTTATGTGACGAAGTCGGAGGATGATTTATTTATTGATTGTCTTCGTTATGAGTGGCGGTCGGGGACGAGCGATGGTCTTTTCCTACCAATCTATCCCCCTAGGAGCATGTGCGTAATACTTTGCTTTGATAACTTGTAGATTTTTGCAATAACTATGTGAGTTCTTTATGACTAATGATGAGTCCAAGGATTATACACACTCTCACCCTTCCACCATTGCTAGCCTCTTAATACCGCGCACTTTTCGCCGGTATCATAAACCCACCATATACCTTCCTCAAAACAGCCACCGTACCTACCTATTATGGCATTTCCATAGCCATTCCGAGATATATTGACATGCAACTCTCCATTGTTCCCTTATTATGACACGATTCATCATTGTCATATTGCTTGCATGATCATGTAGTTGAGATCGTATTTGTGGCAAAGCCACCGTTCATAATTCTTCATACATGTCACTCATGCATCATTGCACATCCCGGTATGCCGCCGGAGGCATTCACATAGAGTCATATCTTGTTAGAGCATTGTCCCAGTGAGGAAAGGATGATGGAGACGATGATTCCCCCACAAGTCGGGATGAGACTCCGGACGAAAAAAAGAGAAAGGCCATAAAAAAAAGAGGGCCCAAAAAAATGAGAGAAAAAGAGAGAAGGGACAATGTTACTATCCTTTTTCCACACTTGTGCTTCAAAGTAGCACCATGATCTTCATGATAGAGATTCTCCTATGATATCACTTTCATATACTAGTGGGAATTTTTCATTATAGAACTTGGCTTGTATATTCCAATGATGGGCTTCGTCAAATTGCCCTAGGTCTTCATGAGCAAGCATGTTGGATGCACACCCACTTAGTTTCTTTTGTTGAGCTTTCATACACTTATAGCTCTAGTGCATCTGTTGCATGGCAATCCCTACTCACTCTCATTGATATCTATTCATGGGCATCTCCATAGCCCGTTGATACGCCTAGTTGATGTGAGGGTATCTTCTCCTTTTTTTTCTTCTCCACAACCACCATTCTATTCCACCATAGTGCTATATCCATGGCTCACGCTCATATATTGCGTGAAGATTGAAAAAGTTTGAGAACATCAAAAGTATGAAACAATTGCTTGGCTTGTCAACGGGGTTGCGCATGATTTAAATATTTTGTGTGGTGAAGATGGACCATAGCCAAACTATATGATTTTGTAGGGATAACTTTCTTTGGCCATGTTATTTTGAGAAGACATAATTGCTAGTTAGTGTGCTTGAAGTATTATTGTTTTTATGTCAATATTAAACTTTTGTCTTGAATCTTATGGATCTGAACATTCATGCCACAATAAAGAAAAATTACATTGAGACATATATTAGAAAGCATTCCACATCAAAAATTATTCTTTTTATCATTTACCTACTCGAGAATGAGCAGGAATTAAGCTTGGGGATGCTTGATACGTCTCCAAGGTATCTATAATTTTTGATTGCTCCATGCTATTATATTATCTATTTTGGATGTTAATGGGCTTATTTTACACTTTATATCATTTTTGGGACTAACCTACTAACCGGAGGCCCAGCCCAAATTGTTGTTTTTTTGCGTATTTTAGGGTTTTGAAGAAAAGGAATATCAAACGGAGTCCAAACGGAATGAAACCTTCGGGAACATGATTTTCTCAACAAATGTGATCCAGAAGACTTGGAGTGGCCGTCAAGAAACAAGGGAGGAAGGCATGAGGCAGGGGGCGTGCTTACCCCCCCTGGGCGCGCCCTCCACCCTCGTGGGCCCTCCGTTGCTCCACCAACATACTTCTTCCTCCTATATATATCCACATACCCTCCAAACATCTAGGAGCACCATGAAAACCTAATTCCACCGCTGCAACCTTCTGTACTCAAGAGATCCCATCTCGGGGCCTTTTCCGGAGCTCCACCGAAGGGGGCATTGATCATAGAGGGCCTCTACATCAACTCCATGGCCTCTTCGGTGATGTGTGAGTAGTTTACTTCAAACCTTCGGGTCCATAGTTATTAGCTAGATGGCTTCTTCTCTCTCTTTGGATCTCAATACAAAGTTCTCCTTGATTCTCTTTGAGATCTATTCGATGTAATCTACTTTTGCGGTGTGTTTGTCGAGATCCGATGAATTGTGGGTTTATGATCCAGATTATCTATGAACAATATTTGATTCTCCTCTGAATTCTTTTATGTATGATTGTTTTATCTTTGCAAGTCTCATCGAATTATCAGTTTGGTTTGGCCTACTAGATTGATCTTTCTCGCAATGGGAGAAGTGCTTAGCTTTGGGTTCAATCTTGCGGTGTTCAATCCCAGTGACAGAAAGGGAACCGATACGTATTGTATTGTTGCCATCGAGGATAAAAAGATGGGGTTTATATCATATTGCATGAGTTTATCCCACTACATCATGTCATCTTCCTTAAAGCATTACTCTGTTCTCTTGAACTTAATACTCTAGATGCATGCTGGATAGCGGTCGATGTGTGGAGTAATAGTAGTAGATGCAGAATCGTTTCGGTCTACTTGTCTTGGATGTGATGCCTATATACATGATCATACCTAGATATTCTCATAACTATGCTCAATTCTATCAATTGCTCGACACTAATTCGTTTACCCTACGTAATACTTATGCTCTTGAGAGAAGCCACTAGTGAAACCTATGGCCCCCGGGTCTATCTTCCATCATATTAATGTTCCAATAATTAGTTATTTATATTGCTTTTTATTTTACTTTGCATCTTTTATTTCTCTTTATCATAAAAATACCAAAAAATATTATTTTATCATATATATCATATCTCACTCTCGTAAGTGACCGTGAAGGGATTGACAACCCCTTTTCGCGTTGGTTGCGAGGTTCTTATTTGTTTGTGTAGGTGTGTGGGACTTGAGCGTGATCTCCTACTGGATTGATACCTTGGTTCTCAAAAACTGAGGGAAATACTTACGCTACTTTACTGCATCACCCTTTCCTCTTCAAGGGAAAACCAACGCAGTGCTCAAGAGGTAGCACCAGTCCTCCGGCTTCACGGTGTCGTTGTACTTGGGGTGTTGCGGGGGAGCGTGAACCCTTTAGTAAAGGGCTCACCTCGGATGCGTGGCCCGAAACACGCCGGTCCGAGGGGGCCGGTCTCCTCCAACTCTTGGGAGAGGGTGAGTCAGTCGAGGCGGTGACGTGCGTCGGTGTCGTCGATGGCGCGCGGGCCCAGTCGGTCGGTGACCGCGCCGCGGGGGGCCGGGTCGCCTCCAGTCAGACGTCGGCTGGGTAGGAGCAGAGGGTCGAGTCGGCGCCGGCCTCCGAGGCCGGCTCGTCACCCAAGCTGCCGACGATCATCGGGGCGGGGTTGCGCCGGGTCCGGGTGCGGCCGGAGTGTGCCTCGCTGGGTGGCGAGGATGTCGTGTGCTGGAAGTTACCGGGTGCGGGTGCGGCATCCGGCCGGCTTGGCAAGTTGGTTGAGGCGGTCCTGCTGCGCGTTGGCCGCAGCGAGGTGATCGTTCACCCTCTTGAGGCGGTCCTGCAGCTCTTCGCCTACGAGTTGGTCCAGGCGGACCGCGGCTGCCAGGGCAGCGTGCATGTTCTTCACGGGAGTCTTGTAGACGGGAGGGACGGCGCCGAAGGCGCGCCCAATCGCACCGCCCCGGGCTCGTACATCGGCGAGCCATCTTGGCTTTGGCGCGTCTGGCGTGAAGCCGTAGGCAGTGTTGCGCTCCAGCTGAGCGGAGTTGAGGCGGCGCTGCGTGGCAGCGAGCGTCTCGGTGAGGTCCAGTAGGCGTTGGTGGTCTTCGTCGAGGAGAGTCCGGGCCTCGGCGATGTCGGAGGGGTCGATGAGCACTGATGTCTACTACACAACCTTCTTCTTGTAGACGTTGTTGGGCCTCCAAGTGCAAAGGTTTGTAGGAAAGTAGCAAATTTCCCTCAAGTGGATGTCCTAAGGTTTATCAATTCGTGGGAGGCATAGGATGAAAATGATCTCTCTCAAACAACCCTACAACCAAATAACAAAGAGTTTCTTGTGTCCCCAACACACCCAATACAACGGTAAATTGTATAGGTGCACTAGTTCGGCGAAGAGATGGTGATACAAGTGCAATATGGATGGTAGATAAAGGTTTTTTAATCTAAAAATATAAAAACAGCAAGGTAGATAGTGGTAAAAGTGAGCGTAAACGGTATTGCAATGTGTTGAAACAAGGCCTAGGGTTCATACTTTAACTACTGCAAGTTCTCTCAACAATAATAACATAATTCGATCATACAACTATCCCTCAACATGCAACAAAGAGTCACTCCAAAGTCACTAATAGAGGAGAACAAACGAAGAGATTATTGTAGGGTACGAAACCACCTCAAAGTTATTCTTTCTGATCGATCTATTCAAGAGTTCGTACTAGAATAACACCTTAAGACACAAATCAACCAAAACCCTAATGTCACCTAGATACTCCAATGTCACCTCAAGTATCCGTGGGTATCATTATACGATATGCATCACACAATCTTAGGTTCATCTATTCAACCAACACAAAGAATTTCAAAGTGTGCCCCAAAGTTTCTACCGGAGAGTCAAGATGAAAACGTGTGCCAACCCCTATGCATAAGTTCACGAACTTACGGAACTCGCAAGTTGATCACCAAAACATACATCAAGTAGATCACGTGATATCCCATTGTCACCACAGATAAGCACATGCAAGACATACATCAAGTGTTCTCAAATCCTTAAAGACTCAATCCAATAAGATAACTTCAAAGGGAAAACTCGATTCATCACAAGAGAGTAGAGGGGGAGAAACATCATAAGATCCAACTATAATAGCAAAGCTCGCGATACATCAAGATCGTGCCGAATCAAGAACACGAGAGAGAGAGAGAGAGATCAAACACATAGCTACTGGTACATACCCTCATCCCCGAGGGTGAACTACTCTGTCCTCGTCATGGAGAGAGCCGGGATGATGAAGATGGCCACCGGAGAGGGATTCCCCCTCCAGCAGGGTGCTGGAACGGGTCTAGATTGGTTTTCGGTGGCTACGGAGGCTTGCGGCGGCGGAACTCCCGATCTAGGTTATTTTTTGGATGTATTTATAGGAATTTTTGGCATCGGTCTCACGTCAAGGGGGTCTCCGAGTCGTCCATGAGGGTGGAGGGTGCACCCTGCCCCCCGGGCTCGCCCTCCTATCTCGTGGACGGCTCGGGACTCTTTTGGCCCAACTATTTTACTCCGGGGGCTTCTTTTGGTCAATAAAAATCATCAAAAATTGGCACGTTAATTGGACTCCGTTTGGTATTCCTTTTCTGTAAAACTCAAAAACAAGGAAACAAACAGAAACTGGCACTGGACTCTAGGTTAATAGGTTAGTCCCAAAATTCATATAAAATAGCATATAAATGCATATAAAACATCCTAGATGGATAATATAATAGCATGGAACAATCAATAATTATAGATACGTTGGAGAAGTATCAAGGATGCGAAGGCTCTGCATCGTGGCGCGCAACGGGTTGGGCGGGCTGGCCTGCTCCGCTGCGACCCTGGCTTCAGCAGCTGTGACGCCCCGAGACCGATGCATCGGGTGTCTTCAAGTTATTCGTTGTTGTTGCCTCGTCATTTTCTTGCGTGTCGCTTGTTGCCATATCATCATGTGCATTGCATCATCATGTTTTCAAACTTGCATCCGTCCGGGTTCTCCTCGATCTTTCTGTTGTCCGTTCTGAGCCCAGACACACTTGCACGCGCCCGCGGCACGTCCAAAATATTATTTTATAAGTGGCCGTAAAATGTTCTCGAAGTGGGATGAGAGTTGACATGCGGTGTTGTTATGTTGGCAGTAGACCGCCTGCCAAGTTCCATCGCATTCGGAGTCCGTTTAGCGCCCCAACGGATAACTATAGCGACATTATAGTCGGTCAAACGTCAGATGTTTTCGGCCTCCGGAAACAGTCGCCGGGTCTCTCTCTTCTCTTCTCTCAGCCCTAGGCTTTCTGCACAGCCCACTACCACTCACCGCCAGGCCCTACCTAACCTCTCTCATCAGCCCACGACCCTCCTCGCGCGCGCGTCCGAAAGCTGTCCCGGACCCGACCTGGGCAGTCGTCACCGTTGGGTCCGGATCATCCCCAAACATCTACAAAACATCTCCTTTTTTGTTAATTGGACTTCCTAACCTATATTTTTATCGGCCGTCCGATTTTAATCATAGGGACAAGATAGCCCTACCCTAATCCCTACCTATATATATAGTCAAACCCTACTCCGAGCCGTCCCATCCATTCCATCCATCCCATCCGCCGCCACTAGCTCCACCTGGTCTCCCCTTTTCCTCAGGATCTTGCCCAATCCACCCAATCGATCCTGCCTTCTCCTCTTTTTCCCCACCGAGCCAACCATTGATCACCACCAGCCAGATCCATCTAATCACCAAGCGCCTAGCCTCCCTCGCTTTTGGATCGGCAGGAACCGTGTCTGGATCCCCTCTCAAGCACTTCCATGGAGCCAAGCTCCCGTGCCTCCCGTTCGTCTTTCCCGAAGACCAACAGCACCGACTCCTCGCAGCCGCGTTCGAGCGCTCCCGAGGCCGAGCTCCTCCAACCTCACGACCCCGCAGGACCTCCTCCTCGCCTAGCCACTCCGGTGACCTGCAAGTCGACCTTCGCGCCCTACCATCTCCTTCTTCCTCTTGCTCTCTCCCTCACCTCACCTCTCTCCCTCTCTATCTTTAGGGACATGAACCAGCAGGCCGCCATGGGCGCCCGAAGCATGTACTCCTGCTGCTGACGCCGCCGAGCTCCTCTGCCACCAAAAATGGACTCCCCATGTTCGGATCTGACCACCCTCGCCTGCATCCGCATGTTCCTGGCCATCCTTTGTCGTCCTTCATGCCGGTTCTCTGCACCTGCCGGTCTCCCTGCTTCTGTCGCGCCTGCATCGCCCTGTTGTCGTGTCTGCACCGCTTGAAGCCGTCGCCTTCCACCACCGCCCTTTGCCTCGGATCCGGCCGGTTCCCGTGGCCCCTTGCCCCGCCAAGTCCCTCTACTGCTTCTCTGCTTCGTGCCGCTGCCTCCCCTGCGTCCAGAGGAGGACGAACACCTCCAGGCCGTGCTTCTCGTTCTGTCCAGGAACGAGCGACTGTGCCCGTTGACCTGGCCTCGTGGGCCTCGTCCCTGCCCAGCATCCTCCAAGCCCAGTTCCTCCACCGACTCAGGCCTTGGGCCTTGGTGAGCGCCCAGCCGCCCACTGTTTCAGCCCAGTACCTGTTTTTTTTCCGCGACCGAATTTGCTATTTATCCTGAGAATTGCCAGTTTTGCAGAAACACCCTTTTGCACTTCATGCATATCCTAACTAATTAACCGTGCATTGGATTAAAACAAACTTTATATGTAAAATGCCTAGAATTTTGTCTAGTTTAATAATATACAACTTTCATCTATGTTTAAAATGTTGTTTGTGTAATTTTGCCCATATGCCATGTTAAAATGCCTTAATCCATAACTTAATAACCGTAGCTCCATTTTAAATAAACTTTATATGTAAATGGGGTAGAAAAATGCCTAGTTTAACATGGTGGCTTTACTTTGCATGCTTAACAACTCTAAAATATGCTTTAGGGCAGAACAGTACCAAACCTAATATATGCACATGAGGAGTTTCCGGACTTGTTGTTTGTTGTTCCGGCCTCATTTAAACTTGCCTAGATAGGTAGTTTTCTTTTGCTCCAGCTCTTGCCATGCTAACCAACATTTAATATTGTTGAGTACATAAACAGGAGAGAACTAAATAAGTCACGTGGTGTTTCGTCAATATGCAACTCATTGCATATTGAGCTCCACTTAATTTGTAGGATTGCTTGTGCACTTTGTCATGCCATGCTTCTTTAAACCGGACATGCATCATACTTGGTTGTGCTTCATGCCATGTTTATGTGATGGTTGTTTACTATGTTGTTTGCTCCTTTATGGTGTTGCTTCTTCGGGTTGGTTCCGATAACGTCGCGTTTGTGAGGATTCATTCGACTACGTCCGTTTGTCTTCTTCATGGGCTCGTTCTTCTTCCTTGCGGGATCTCAGGCAAGATGACCATACCCTCGAAATCACTTGTATCTTTGTTTGCTAGTTGCTCGCTCTATTGCTTTGCCGCGATACCTACCACTTGCTACATCATGCCTCTTATATTGTCATGTCAAGCCTCTAACCCACCTTTCCTAGGAAACCGTTGTTTGGCTATGTTACCACTTTTGCTCAGCCCCTCTTATAGCATTGCTAGTTGCATGTGAAGTTGAAGTTTGTTCCATGTTGGAACATGGATATGTTGGAATATTACAATATCTCTTATTAAATTAATGCATCTATATACTTGGTAAAGGGTGCCAGGCTCGGCCTTATGTCTGGTGTTTTGTTCCACTCTTGCCGCCCTAGTTTCCGTCATACCGGTGTTATGTTCCTTGATTTTGCGTTCCTTACACGGTTGGGTGTTATGGGAACCCCTTGACAGTTCGCTTTGAATAAAACTCCTCCAGCAAGGCCCAGCCTTGGTTTTACCATTTGCCTCACCTAGCCTTTTTCCCTTGGGTTTCCGGAGCCCGAGGGTCATCTTTATTTTAACCCCCCCGGGCCAGTGCTTCTCTAAGTGTTGGTCCAACCTAAGCAATGTCCGGCGCCCCCTGGACAACCAGGGTCTATGCCAACCTGACGTCTGGCTCATCCGATGTGCCCTAAGAACAAAGATATGTGCAGCTCCTATCGGGATTTGTCGGCACATCCGGGCGGCTTTGCTGGTCTTGTTTTACCATTGTCGAAATGTCTTGTAACCAGGATTCCGAGTCTGATCGGGTCTTCCTGGGAGAAGGAATATCCTTCGTTGACCGTGAGAGCTTGTGATGGGCTAAGTTGGGACACCTGTCGGTGTCAAAACCGGCGGATCTCGGGTAGGGGGTCCCGAACTATGCGTCTAAGGCGGATGGTAACAGGAGGCAGGGGACATGATGTTTTACCCATGTTAGGGCCCTCTTGATGGAGGTAAAACCCTACGTCCTGCTTGATTATTCTTGATAATATGAGTAGTACAAGAGTTGATCTACCACAAGATCGGAGAGGCTAAACCCTAGAAGCTAGCCTATGGTATGATTGTATGTTGTCCTACGGACTAAAACCCTCCGGTTTATATAGACACCGGAGGGGGCTAGGGTTACACAAGGTCGGTTACAAAGGAGGAGATATCCATATCTGTATTGCCTAGCTTGCCTTCCACGCCAAGTAGAGTCCCATCCGGACACGGGACAAAGTCTTCAATCTCGTATCTTCATAGTCCAACAGTCCGGCCAAAGGATATAGTCCAACTGTCCAGAGACCCCCTAATCCCGGACTCCCTCAACACCCCTGCAGGGTTTTGAACTTTCAAAAGCCGTGCCCGCGGTTATGGGCAGATGGGAATTTGTTAATGTCCGATTTAGAGAACTTGACACTTAACTTAATTAAAATGCATTAACCGCGTGTGTAGCCGTGATGGTCTCTTCTCGGTGGAGTCCGGGAAGTGAACACGGTTCTTGTGTTATGTTTGTGCGTAAGTAGTTTCAAGATCACTTCTTGATCACTTCTAGTTCATGATTGTTGCTTTGCTTCTCTTCTCACTTATTTGCGTAAGTTAGACACCTTATATGCTTAGTGCTTGCTGCAGCTCCACCTCACTACCCTTTCCTTCCCATAAGCTTAAATAGTCTTGATCCTCCGGTTTATATAGACACCGGAGGGGGCTAGGGTAACACAAGGTTGGTTACAAAGGAGGAGATATCCATATCCGTATTGCCTAGCTTGCCTTCCACGCCAAGTAGAGTCCCATCCGGACACGGGATGAAGTCTTCAATCTCGTATCTTCATAGTCCAACAGTCCGGCCAAAGGATATAGTTCGGCTGTCCGGAGACCCCCTAATCCAGGACTCCCTCAGTAGCCCATGAACCAGGCTTCAATGACGATGAGTCCGGCGCGCAGTGTTGTCTTCAGCATTGCAAGGCGGGTTCCTCCTCCGAATACATCACAAAAGAGTTTGAATACAAGGATAGTGTCTGACCCTGCAAAATAAGTTCCACATACCACCATAGAGAGAATAATATTTCCACAAATCTAATCTGCTGACACGTTTTGGCATCATGACATCATGCCATGGCCCGGTAATTATTCGAACTGTTTTGCTTTAACCAGCCCCACACATAACGCGAGGCAGTTTCTTGGCACGTCTTGTCAAAGGAGAGATCGTGTCCCCCTTATTACGGGATTCTCATCAATACGGGTGTGGGTAACCCAACCGCGCCATCAATTATGGCGCTTGGGGGATAAGTGAGTTTTACCAGGCTAGTGGGGGCGCATAGTTTCGTCCGCCCTTATAAAGGGATAAGATCTCACCTTTTTCTACCCACGCCTTCTTCCTCCTTGCTCATCCATTCTCGCGCACTCGAGCTCCAATGCCCAAGTCCACATCCTTCTCCTCAACTCTCTCCAAATATGTCCGGAGCGGGAGGCAAGTGGATGGCCTCCTCTGTCATGGAGGGACACATCAAAAAGCTACATGGAGCCGGATACTAGCCGCGGATATCGCGCACCGGCTGCCAGCCACGGGGCAGATCGTCCCTACCCCGGAACCTCATGAAAGGGTGGTCTTTCTCCCCTATTTCGTCCGCAGATTGGGGTTTCCCCTCCATCCATTCGTCTGCGGCCTCATGTTCTATTACGGGCTGGACTTTCATGATCTGGCCCTGAATTTCATCCTCAACATCTTGGCGTTTATCGTCGTGTGCGAGGCTTTCCTCCACATCCGGGCCCACTTCAGCCTATGGCTGAAGACCTTCAATATCAAGCCGGAGGTAGTAGGCGGCCAACAAGTGGAATGCGGCAGAGCCATGGTGGGCAAAATGCCCAACGTTATATGGCTCGAGGGCTCCTTCATGGAGACCATAAAGGGGTGGCAATCGGGGTGGTTCTACATCACCGAGCCACGCGACACCAACTGGGTGGCGGCCCCCGAGTTTCGATCCGGAATCCCCTTGCGACTCACTTCCTGGAAGGAGAAGGGCCTGCCCTGGGGTTCATCGGTGGAGCTGGACGGACTCCAGAAGTGTATCCGGAACATGACAAGCAAGAAACTTAAGCTTGTCAACATAATCCAAGTCATGCTCTTCTGCCGGATCCTCCCGTGTCAACAACGGGATTTCAACTTATGGGAGTTCGACCCGACCCAGCACCAGACTCTAAGCGAGCTCTTTGACACGACGCATAAGGACGTCTGGAGGGTGTTGTTCAAGGGCGCCGAGGTCCCTCCTTCTCTTACCGAGGACCGCGGGCTAAGCGCGAAGCGCCCTGCGAATCCGGTAAGTTCTGTACATCTGGTAGGGTTTTATTTCCCATATCTTAACCATGTCCGGTGTCTGAGCTCCCATGCCTTTGACAGGACTGGGTGGAGGCCTCGGAGCAGATTAACTGTCCGGCCCCTCTGCCCGAAGACACTGCGGACGCTCTCCTGACGGAGATGCGGACTCCGGCTCCTTATGAGGTGCCGGAGAAGACCAAGAAGAAGGCCAAGGGAACCCGAAAGGGTTCCCGACGCCAGGTGGTATCGGACTCATCGTCTGATAACACCGAGACACACTCCTCCCGTGAAAAGGAGGAGAAGGATGATGAAGATTCTCCCCCTCTAGACGGGGGAGACAAGAAAAGGAAGGCCGCCCCAACCGGGGAGGCCGAAGGGTCCAAGAAGGGAAGGACTCTCCTTCCGGACTGCTCCACCACTGCCGCCAACGGCGAAGACGAGTGGCTGCTCAGGGCCAAGCCCTTGGCGAAGTCGTAAGTATTCGGATACCAGAGTAACTCATAGCATACCTTTGTCGCACTGCTTCTCCTAACGTCGAATATGATTATGCAGTCCGCCCCAAGCCCGTATCGATGTATCATCGTCGGATGGTTCCTTGGACTCATCGGACATGAATAGTGATACACTTCCAACCGCCTCCTCCCCTTGCCCTACAGACAATGCCGAGGTATTGTCTCAAGGGGCATCGAGCCGGGGGAGATAGTCCCGAAGGCGCCTCAAGGCGACCTTCCGCACTCCAGGAGCAAAGGGAGCAAGGCTCCCAGGGGCTCCAAGTTCGGCTCTTAGCCGAACACCGCGCCGGAACCTCCAGTGGTTCCGGACTCGGGCAGGCGGCCCCTTTCCAAAAGGGGCAAGCCGCCCGTGCCGGTGACCTCTGTCCATCCAGAGGCACCGGACAACCTGCTGGGAGCACTTCGCGGCACTTCCATCAACAAAGAGCACCGCACTATTATGAGTGCGGTGATCAAGAAGGTTCAGTCCGCCAAGAGCGGACTGACTGAAGCATGTGCCAGCCTTCTAACAGGCTTTGAGGTAAGTATTTAAAATATAGGAAAAATATTACCGCATAGATAGTAGCCCCTGATGCTCTATTTGGTGTTCACAAAGAAAAGCCGAATAGAGGATCAAATAATATCTGTAGGAGTCTAATATAAGTATGTCTGCATGCGTATGCAGGCTTCGCTGCTGACCTCTGCCGCACTAACTGCGAGGTCGCCGCACTAAAGCAGGACCTCGAGGGGTTCGAGAAAGAGCTCGGCCTTGCCAAGAGGCAGCTCAAGGAGAACAAAGGTAAGTAATACCTTGTCTATATAAAAAAGAAAATGTGGTTGCGAAATGACAGGATCATCATGAATGTGCCAGGGGACACGACCGAAGTGGCGACCCTGAAGCAAGCGTTGTCCGAGGCCAAGAACAAAGCAGCCAAGGAGCGCACCGAGTGAGAAAAGCAAGAGGCGCGGGTGGGCGAGGTGCAGCAAGAGCTCCAGGCTCTCGTGAAGAAGCACGAGGCTTTGGAGCTTGACTCGAAGACGCGAGAGTCCGAGCTTGCCGCGACCCTCAAGAGCACAAAGAATGCCAAGTCTGAAGCCCAAAAGGCCCTCCAGGAGATTGAGGCGATGAGAAAGATAGCGGCGGGTAAGGCATTCAATATGCAAAGCAAGCATGTGAAAGTAAATTACTTGTTACTTACCCGGGTCCGGAGCTCTCCAGGAGCATTCACAGATTTGCCCCGCAGCGTGTCGGATGCCCTGAAATATTACCAGGCCGAGGAGGGAAGCTCGATGGAGAAGTTGTTCTGGTCTCAGTATACTGGGACCGAACACCCGATGCCTATGAGCGACCAGCTGAACAATTGGTCGAGCTGCATAAGGCGGCTTAACGGGCCATGAAGGGCTTTATAGTCCGAATGTGGCCTGGCAACTCCCTTCCCAACAGCTACTTCGGCCTGGTGAGGTGGCTTGTGGATGCCTGCCCACGGCTGGAAGTCATCAAGCGGTCTGTCTGCATCGAAGGTGCACGCCGAGCCTTTGCCCGTGCGAAGGTGCACTAGGCCAAGATGGACGCCGAGAAGCTGGTGAAGGAGGGGCCGCCGCAGGACAAGGAGCATCACCACCCTGAGATGTACTATGAGGGTGTCCTGAAGGGTGCCCATCTTGTGGCGGACGATTGTGTGAAGGATGTAATTTTTGAATGAACTTGCTCGTGTGATCCTGTATTATGAAAACTTGTTCATATGCGCTATGCAACGCTTGTTTGAATTTAAAATATTACCTTATGTGTGGCTGTTTATCAAATCTGAGAGATGGCCAGTCGTCGGCTTCTGCCCCCATGCCACGAGTGCTGGGGTGTTCGGGATAAATCTAAGCACTCTTTTTCCTATTGTTGGGTCAGTCGAGGGAGGTGCTCAGCTCAACGAACAAGGCAATCGGACTATAATGCTTTATCACTCTCACTTAGCCATAGAATTCTATAATTTTAAATTTTGGCGAAGCCCCTAGTATTCGGAAGGCCGAATTCGGGGCGCTATACACGCCTTAAGCCGGATAAAGCCGACTCCTCGCTCTAAGCAGCATAAGTCTTTAGGGACTCGAGACCTCTCGAACATCGACCAGCTCTCGCCTTATCATGACGGTCAGTTTTAGCTTTCTCTACTAAGGTGCTTAGCCCAGCTGAACCGGGGCACAATCGCAGTAGTTGTCCCAGTGCTACCTTAGCCAATATAGCGGAACATAAGGTACCAAAACATGGGAGCCGGGCAAACCCAACTATTGACCCAAGACATGATTCGGAGCTGATGCATATAATGCTATAAGTTCGGGGTGCCGCACTGTCTAAAGTGTTTGGACTTCTCCCGCCGTATTATGGGGTATGCTTAAGCCCCTGGCGTATTGGCCGTACTAGAGTGTACGGGTGCTGAATGTCATGAATGAACATATATATATAAAGAAGAATAGAGAATGTGATAATAGTCTAGTGCTATGCATTGTTTATTCAAAAAGGTGCGTTAAAGCATAATGATACAAGTAGTGCGATAAGCAGAAAGTAGGACTATTTGACATGTTCCCTCCAAGGGCAAGTTGAGGAATGGTATTTAAAGCAAGTATTTCACTTGTTATCGGAATCCACCTGGGAGTTCAGTGGTGCGACGTAGCTTTCTGCCTCCTTGGTTGCTGCATCATGTGTCCGGCAATCATACTGCCGGACAGGGTTTCCAGATATTAAAGTCCTGAAAGAGAGAAAAGTAACAAAGCGGGAAGCCCCTAGTGCGGCTGAGCCGCATCTTGGGGCGTGCCATAGTCGTGCCCCCCTCCCCACCTGTGCCCATGGTATTTTCAATGCGTAATTGTGTACACATGGCACGGATTTCACTGTTTGGCTGGGACTGGGGCGGGGGCCACATTGCTATGCGAGCTCGGAACGTGCCAGGCGGTCTTGTTGTCGATTACTCCGGGCGCGCTTGAAGGTGTCCGGATCTTTAATTGCCGAACTGGTGGATTGCCTTAAGAGGCTGCTTTGCGCTTCTGCTGCGAGGGCTGCAGTGCGCTCCTCCATGCAGTGAGAGTGCTATGTGTTTCCATTTACTGTGATGACCCCCCGAGGTCCTGGCATCTTGAGCTTGAGGTATGCATAATGTGGTACCACATTGAATCTCGCAAATGCGGTTCGCCCGAGCAGTGCATGATAGCCGCTGCGGAACGGGACTATATCGAAGATTAACTCCTCGCTTCGGAAGTTATCCGGGGATCCGAAGACCACTTCCAGTGTGACTGAGCCTGTGCAATGGGCCTCTACACCTGGTATGACGCCTTTGAAGGTCGTTTTTGTGGGTTTGATCCTTGAGGGGTCTATACCCATTTTACACAGTGTGTCCTGATAAAGCAGGTTCAGGCTGCTGTCGCCATCCATAAGGACTCGAGTGAGGTGAAATCCGTCGATGATTGGGTCTAGGACCAGTGCGGCGAATCCGCCATGACAGATACTAGTGGGATGGTCCCTGCGATCGAAGGTGATCTGACAAGAGGACCATGGGTTGAACTTTGGGGCGAGTGACTCCAACGCATATACGTCCCTTAGCGCACGCTTCCACTCCCTCTTGGGGATGTGGGTTGCATATATCATGTTCACTGTCCGCACTTGTGGGGGGAAACTCTTCTGTCCTCCGGTGTTCGGCTGCCGGGGCTCCTCCTCATCATCGCTATGTGACCCCTTATCTTTGTTTTCGTCATTTAACTTGCCGGCCTGCTTGAACACCCAACAATCCCTGTTGGTGTGGTTGGCTGGCTTGTCGGGGGTGTTGTGTATTTGACACGAGCGATCAAGTATACGGTCCAAACTGGACGGGCCCGGAGTGCTTCTTTTGAATGGATTTTTCCGCTGACCGGGTTTAGAGCCTTTGAATCTGGCATTGACTGCCGTATCCTCGGTATTGTCACTGTTAATGCGGTGCTTGTGTTTGTTGCGACGTGACCTGCCATTGCCATCCTTGGTATCCGAAGTACCATGGTTCTTTGATATGTTATTGCTGCGAGCCAGCCAGCTGTCTTCTCCCGCGCAAAAGCGGGTCATGAGTGTCGTGAGGGCTGCCATGGATTTCGGCTTTTCCTGGCCAAGGTGCCGGGCGAGCCACTCGTCGCGGATGTTGTGCTTAAAACATGCTAGGGCCTCTGCATCCGAACAGTCGACGATCTGATTTTTCTTTGTTAGGAACTATGTCTAGAATTGCCTGGCCGATTCCTCTGGCTGCTGAATTATGTGGCTCAAGTCATCAGCATCTTGTGGTCGCACATAAGTGCCCTGGAAGAAGTCGAGGAATGCGGCTTCCAGATCTTCCCAACAGCCAATGGATTCTGCTAGCAGGCTGTTGAGCCAATGCCGATCTGGTCCTTTGAGTTTGAGTGGGAGGTATTTGATGGCGTGTAGAGCGTCACCGCGGGCCATGTGGATGTGCAAGAGGAAGTCCTCGATCCATACCGCAGGATCTGTTGTGCCGTCGTATGATTCATTTTTTACGGGTTTGAAACCCTTTGGGATTTGGTGATCCATTACTTCGTCTGTGAAGCATAGGGGGTGTGCAGCGCCTCTGCACTAGGCTATATCGCGACGCAGCTCAAATGAGTCTTGTCCACTGTGTTCGGCCCGGCCGGACTTACTTTTACTGTATCCGGCATGACGGTTATCGTCTCACATAGTGGCGCGCCCTCGCGATTCGTAGATCGATCTTGCGTGTTTTGCTTTGTCCTCCAATATGTCACGCAAGTCTGGCATATTTCCCCATGTCCTGACATTTTTATTTGAGTGACGTCGGGGTGCGGGCTGAGCTTTTGGCTGAAATGCCTCTCTGTCACGGCCACGAGGTGGCCGATCAGCCGTGTCATACGCAGGAGATGTAGGTTTTGGTGCTTCCTCCTCCAGTCGGGGTAGCAACATGTGCTTTGGGTAACTCTTGGAGGGATGTTCAAGTTTATATTCCTCGACCGCAAGGACTTCAGTCCATCTGTCGGCTAGCAAATCTTGATCAGCTTGAAGCTATTGTTGCTTTTTCTTAAGGCTATTTGCCGTGGCTATAAGCCGGCGCTTAAAGCGCTCTTGTTCGACAGGATCCTTAGGCACGACAAATTCATCATCGTCGAGGCTTGCCTCGTCTTCGGAGGGAGGCATGTAATTATCATCCTCCGCCTCTCCATCTGCCGCTCTCTCGGGAGGGCTAGCTTCTCCATCCTCCTGCTCTACATCTTCCTGAAGGGGATTGTTATTATCTTCGGCACTGTCCGGAGTGTTATTATCTCATGTGCCGGTATCACCGCTTTTGCCTTGGCGAGACTTAGAGCGGCGCCGCTGACATCGGCGCTTGGGTTGCTTCTTGGAGGGGTCATTCTCCATTGTCCCGTCGCCATTGCCTTCTTTGGGTGTGTCCACCATGTATATGTCATATGACGAGGTAGCTGTCCAGTGCCCTGTGGGCAGTGGTTCTTGTTCGCCTCCTGCATCATCTTCCATACCGTCGATGTATTCAGAATCGAAGTCGAGCATGTCGGTCAAATCGTCGACAGTGGCTACTAAGTGGGTGGTGGGTGTGCGGCGAATTTCTTCGTCATCCGCATCCCAATCTTGCCGAACATAGTTCGGCCAGGACTCTCCTGACAGGGAGAGAGACCTTAATGAGTTCAGTATGTCACCAAAGGGCGAGTGCTGAAAGATATCCGCAGAGGTGAACTCCATGATCGGCGCCCAGTCGGATTCGATAGGCACGGGCGCAGGCGGTTCGGAGACTGTGGCCGAGGAAGAATCTGGTAGTTCGTCATGGCTCCCGTGAAGGGTAAGGTCGATATTCGGCTCGATCGCCGCTGAGAATACGGCCTCCGTGGCGGGGTCTATCCCCCCGTCCATGGATGGCGCAATTGGCTCCTAATTGAGGGTCAAAGCGGTTGTCGGTGCGATCTCCTGAACACTGTCCGATGGCAGAGCTAAATCATGCTCATCGTGACCGTGTGGCGCACTCGGCAGGGGCTCGAATCCGTCAAAGATCAAGTCTCCACGGATGTTGGCCGTGTAGTTTAAGCTTCCAAACCTGACCTGGTGGCCAGGGGTGTAACTCTCGATCTGCTCCAGATGGCCAAGCGAGTTGGCCCGTAGTGCGAACCCACCGAATACAAAGATCTGTCCGGAGAGAAAAGTCTCACCCTGGACTGCGTTGCTATCGATGATCGAAGGAGCCATCAAGCCTAACAGCAACGACACAGAGGAACTCTCAATGAAAGCACCAATGTCGGTGTCAAAACCGGCGGATCTCGGGTAGGGGGTCCCGAACTGTGCGTCTAAGGCAGATAGTAACAGGAGGCAGGGGACACGATGTTTTACCCAGGTTCGGGCCCTCTTGATGGAGGTAAAACCCTATGTCCTGCTTGATCATTCTTGATAATATGAGTAGTACAAGAGTTGATCTACCACGAGATCGGAGAGGCTAAACCCTAGAAACTAGCCTATGGTATGATTGTATGTTGTCCTACGGACTAAAACCCTCCGGTTTATATAGACACCGGAGGGGGCTAGGGTTACACAAGGTCGGTTACAAAGGAGGAGATATCCATATCTGTATTGCCTAGCTTGCCTTCCACGCCAAGTAGAGTCCCATCCGGACACGGGACAAAGTCTTCAATCTCGTATCTTCATAGTCCAACAGTCCGGCCAAAGGATATAGTCCAACTGTCCAGAGACCCCCTAATCCCGGACTCCCTCAACACCCCTGCAGGGTTTTGAACTTTCAAAAGCCGTGCCCGCGGTTATGGGCAGATGGGAATTTGTTAATGTCCGATTTAGAGAACTTGACACTTAACTTAATTAAAATGCATTAACCGCGTGTGTAGCCGTGATGGTCTCTTCTCGGTGGAGTCCGGGAAGTGAACACGGTTCTTGTGTTATGTTTGTGCGTAAGTAGTTTCAAGATCACTTCTTGATCACTTCTAGTTCATGATTGTTGCTTTGCTTCTCTTCTCACTTATTTGCGTAAGTTAGACACCTTATATGCTTAGTGCTTGCTGCAGCTCCACCTCACTACCCTTTCCTTCCCATAAGCTTAAATAGTCTTGATCTCACGGGTGTGAGATTGCTGAGTCCTCGTGGCTCACAGATACTTCCAAACAGTTGCAGGTGCCGTTGATACCAGCGCAGATGACGCAACCGAGCTCAAGTGGGAGCCCGATGAAGATCGTGTTCATTGTGTTGTTTCGTTTCCAGTTGATTAGTAGTGGATCCCAGTTGGGACGATCGGGGATCTATGCATTTGGGGTTGTCTTTCTTTATTTGGTTCCGTAGTCAGACCTTGATTGTATTCTGGATGATGTATTGCTATATTTATGTATTGTGTGAAGTGGCTATTGTAAGCCAACTCTTTATCCCTTTCTTATTCAATACATGGGATGTGTAAAGATTACCCCTCTTGCGACATGCCTACTATGCGGTTATGCCTCTAAGTCGTGCTCCGACACGTGGGAGATATAGCCGCATCGTGGGTGTTATAGCAGCGTTCCTTGCTGCGCTGGACGAGGAAGCGGCACCGGTGTCGGTGACGAAAACCTCCACGCAGAGGTCCATCGCCCCGGCGGAGCGCCGCCGTCGAGGGAAAGGGGGAGTCGGGAAAGTCAAGTACCTCGCTGGGGTACTCGTCGGCCGCAGGCGCGTCGGAGATGCACAGTGCGGCGAAGGAGGTGGCGAGTGCGTCGATGACATCGTTCGCCAGCATGACGGGCTCATCGGAGTCGGAGTAGAGCCCCGTCTGAAGCATGCTCCCAGCCAGGACCTCGAGCTGCCCCATGGTGGGCGCCAACTGTCGTGGTGGGCGCACAACGGATGTGTAACACCCACGATGCGGCTATATCTCCCATGTGTCGGAGCACGACTTAGAGGAATAACCGCATGGTAGGCATGTCGCAAGAGGGGTAATCTTTACACATCCCATGTACTGAATAAGAAAGGGATAAAGAGTTGGCTTACAATCGCCACTTCACACAATACATAAATATAGCATTACATCATCCAGAATACAATCAAGGTCCGACTAAGGAACCAAATAAAGAAAGACAACCCCAAATGCTAGATCCCCGATCGTCCCGATTGGGCTCCACTACTGAAGAACTGGAAACGAAACAACACAATGAACACAATCTTCATCAAGCTCGCCGGGTTGCGTCACCTGCACTAGTATCATCGGCACCTGCAATTGTTTGGAAGTAATCTGTGAGTCACGGGGACTCAGCATGTCACAGCCCTAGAATATTGTTTGTAAATAGTTGCATCTTCATCCAGGCATCATATTTAAATTTCTGAAACTTGAACTGAGGAATTTTGGGAGCCTCAAAAACTTAAATAAAAGAGGGGCAAAGAACCCTGGAAAATGCATTCAATGTTTTCAAAATGGCCTTAAATAATGTTGGTTATATTTTGGCAAGGGTTTTGCACCAAACCAAAAATAATGAACATTTTTGAGGAATATTTTGAGCACTGAATTTAAATCATTACTTTATTTGCATTTGGAACTATATTCATAACTTGTATAGAATATATTTCCAAATAACCTGAAACATTTTTATGTGCTTTGGTATAATTCCATTGTGCTAAATAAAATGTTCAGGGGAATTTTGTCACTGTCTTTGAATTTGTTTTATTTCAAAACAGTGGCAAAACAGATTAAATAAAAGAAAACAGAACTGAAATAGAAATAAAAGAGAGAGAGAGAGAAGGAAGTTACCTGGACTTACCTCTGCAGCCCACCAGGCCCACCTGGCCAGCCCAACCCATCTCCACCCCCCCCCCCTGTCGTCTTCCTCCCTGCCAGGAGGACAGACACCGCGCCGCCGCCGCGCGCGCCACCTCCTGCTTCGCGCTGGAGGCCGCCCTTCGTCCTAATCCACGCCACGGAGCGCCACGCACCTCCCTGCCTCTCTCCCTCACTCTCCCGCGCCCTCATCCTCTCCCCTGGATTTCTCTCTCACTCGCCCGAACGGAGCCGCCGCCACCGACGAGCTCCCTCGCGGCCACCGCCACCCCCTAGCCTCGCCGATGTGCTCAAAGGCTCCGCCTCGACCCCCTCTTTCTCCCCACCGAGCCACAAGGCCCCGGACGTGCCGCAACACCACCCTCGCTGTCTTCTTCAACCTCGGGACCGCCGGCCATCTTCGTCAAATTCGTCGGCTCCGGACCATCCCCGACCTCGCCGAGCGTCCCCTCGTCATCGCCGTGAGCCACTGACCTTCTCCCCTAACTCATCATGCTCTCCTCCGTGCCGTAGCGCCGTTCCCCACGAGCACCGAAGCCACCGTCCGCCATTGCCGCTGCACGCATAGCCTCCGTGCTCCCCTGGCCTCACTGTGCCGCTCTTAGTGCTCCCCATGTCTAGCAGGTGCTGCCCAGCCTCTTCATTTGCTCACTGATGCACCGTAGCGACGCGCCCGAGCACCACCAAACACCATCGCCGCCAAAGCTCGTCGCCGGCATGAGTTCCGGCGACCCCACGACCTCCCACTTGGTCCTCTGGATGCGCGAGAGCAAGGGCCATCCCCTGGTGCCCTCAGCGCACCTAGCTGACGCCTCTAGCGCAAGTCCGGCGAGCCCCCGCCGTGTCTTGTGGTCGCCGCCGGCTGGTCTCCGGTGGCTGACGTGGCACCATTAGTTTAGGTGCTAATTGCGTTTAGTCAATGTCGCGTGTCGATGACATATGGGCCCCACGCCCTTAACTAACCACGGTTAACCCCCTGTTTAGTTTAAGTTAACCACAGTGGCCCCACGCGTCGGAGTTGACCTAGCTGACGTGGCCGTTGACCGGTCCCACCTGTCAGTGAGTTAAACAACCCTGTGTCACTGACGTGTGGCCCCCACACGTCAGGTTTGACCAGCAGCAGCGTCTGTTGACCTGCTGACGTCACGGTGACGCACTGCTGACGCAGTAAATGTTTTCTGGAAATTAAATAATTCCTAAATGATTTATTATTTTCAGAAAATGTCCTAAACTTCAATAAATCATAGAAAATTAACCGTAACTCCAAATTAAATAAATTATATATGAAAAATTATCAGAAAAATTCAAGGAATCCATCTGTACCATTTTCATGCATGTTAGAACAACTTATAGCTGCTGTTTAGCACAAATCAATTAAATGGCATTTGAATAATCACATATGGAGTTTGAATTTGAATCTTGTATTCAAACCAACTTCATTTAATCTGTTGCTAGTTGCATTAGCCCAAAACACATTCATTTTGCCATGTCATGATCATGCATCATATTGTGCATTGCATTGATTGTGTTCCCTTCTGTGTTGCCGGTATTTGTCCCCTCTCGATAGACGTGATACCGATGATGTGATCGTTGACACTGATGAAGACTCAATGTTATCTTCAGAAGTGCCAGGCAAGCAAAACCCCTTTGTTCATTCCGATACAATCCTACTCTCTCGCTCCTGCTCTCTTTTAATGCATTAGGACAACAACGATTCAACTATTACTTGCTGCGGTAGCTGAACCCCTTTATCCTTTGCATGACCTGTCATTGCCACAGTAAATAGATGAAACCCACTAGCATGAGTAGGAGTTGTTTGAGCCCTGTTGTGCCTACTCATTCATGTTTGTTTGTCATGCCTGCTACTGCTTAGAGTTGAGTCAGGTCTGATTCATCGGGGATGAATCAGAGGTGTGTGAACATGTCCTACTGTGTGTGAGCTAAGTGTGTGAACACGATTTGGTAAAGGTAGCGGTGAGAGGCCATGTAGGAGTACATGGTGGGTTGTCTCATTGCAGCCGTCCTCAGGAACTGAGTTCTGTGTTTGTGATCCATGATTCAGCTACTACCACGCATTGGGCCCGAAACCAATGGACCCTCTCGGCTTCTTAATCACCCTTGTCCTCTGTCCAGGAGTTGCAAGTAGTTTCTGGTGTTTGTAGTATGCTGGAGGCCGTGCGCAGCGCTGACCGTAGGGGTGGGCTGTGATGCGGTAGGCACGTGGCCATGTAAACCGGGCGCCCGTTTGGTGTCACGGAACCCTGTTCACATCGTTTGGGGCTGTGAGCGAAACTCCGGCCGGATCTCCTCATGGATGGAACCCGAATAGGCGATAAACCTGGACTAGAGACTTGAGTGTTTAGGTAGGCCGTGGCCGACACCCATGTTGGGCTTCCGCTTGAAGGTTGCCGAGTACATGTCGTGTAAACGGCGGTAAGTGGTGAGAGCGTGTGTGAAGAAGTACACCCCTACAGGGTTAATATGATCTATTCGAATAGCCGTGTCCGCGGTAAAGGACTTCTGGGTTGCTTATATCAGTTCATAGACAAGTGAAAGTGGATACTCTAAAATACGCAAGATAAGCGTGAGTGCTATGGATGGCGTTCTCGTAGGGAGACGGGAGCGGATCCATAGTGGTGTATTGATATGGTGAATATGTGGACTCGTGTGCGCCACCTCAAAAGAGTCGCTTGCAGTCGTAGTTTAGGATAGCCACCGAGTCAAAGCTGGCTTGCTGCAGTTAAACCCCACCACCCCTTTGTTGATAATGATGCATATGTAGTTAGTTCTGATGTAAGTCTTGCTGGGTACATTTGTACTCACGTTTGCCTATTTTATGTTTTTGCAGAGAGACTTCAGTCTCACTAGTAATTCCGCGTGGTCTTCGGCGTTTAGCTTGTTACCTCAGCTACGATCTTGTGCCTCGGCAGGATTTGGTAGATAGTCAGGCTTCTCAGCCTTTTTCATTTATAGATGTCTGTACTCAGACATGATAGCTTCCGCTTGTGCTTTGTTTTGTATGCTCTGAATGTTGGGTCGTGAGACCCCTGTTTGTAATATCTCACTCCTCGGAGCCTATTGAATAAATACTTGAGTCGTAGAGTCATGTTGTGATGCCATGTTGTATTTGCACATATCGAGCATATTGTGTGTATGTTATTGAAATGCTTGGTATGTGTGGGATCTGACCATCTAGTTGTTTATCTTTAGTAGCCTCTCTTACCGGGAAATGTCTCCTAGTGTTTCCACCGAGCCATGGTAGCTTGCTACTGCTCCGGAACACTTAGGCTGGCCGGCATGTGTCCTTCTTCGTTCCTGTGTCTGTCCCTTTGGGGAAATGTCACGCGATGAATACTGGAGTCCTGTTAGCCCGCTACAGCCCGGTTCACCGGAGTCCTGCTAGCCCAGTGCTACAGCCTGGATTCACTCGCTGATGACCGACACGTTCGATGCTGGGTCATGGATGCCTGTCCCTGTAAGTCTGTACCACTTTGGGTTTATGACTAGCCATGTCAGCCCGGGCTCCTTATCATATGGATGCTAGCGACACTGTCATATACGTGTGCTAAAAGGCGCAAACGGTCCCGGGCTAAGGTAAGGCGACACCCGTGGGAATACCGTGCGTGAGGCCGCAAAGTGATATGAGGTGTTACATGCTAGATCGATGTGGCATTGAGTCGGGGTCCTGACAGCGTTGGTACCAGAGCTTGACTGCCTGTAGGATTACCAAGCCAAACTGGTCGAAGTTGAGTCTAGAAATTCTTTAGTTATATGTAGGGGAATTGATTGTGGGATGGAACGTAAGGCTCTTTTTACTCCTTATACCTCATGGCCTTCTGATCTGAGTCATCATCTTCTCTTCTACGGGGATTAAGAACTAGGCTATCTCTTCTTT
Organism: Triticum dicoccoides; assembly: GCF_002162155.2. NCBI lineage: Eukaryota > Viridiplantae > Streptophyta > Magnoliopsida > Poales > Poaceae > Triticum > Triticum dicoccoides. The sequence continues at coordinate 215,112,727 of NC_041390.1, read as the reverse complement.
CTATTAGGATCACGTGTTGCTAATCAGTGGACTTATAAGATTGTTGGATTTAAGTCTCAGTTCAGTTCCTACTACTTCCATATGCTAATTGTTGATCTCGAAACCTTGATATTGTGCTTCTGAGTGGTTATGTCACCATTTTGTGAATGTCTCAAATCTCTTCTGAGCATTTACAGCCGTTATGCTGTCCGAGTCATCCCAGGTTTCTAAGTAGTCTGATGCATTTGCAAATCCTTTCTTCCCGTTTCAATGTTCCTTTGGGCCAGATTAACCACACTAATCGGTGAGTTGAGGTACTCTGTTGCCTCGACAAATATGTTGGAGATATTATTATGACCCTAGGTGTCCTAGGGGATCATCTAGTAATTTAGCCATGATTTGTGTTTCCAGTGTGATGATTCTGGCCATCATTCTCGAAAGCATCCCGTGATGCTACTTAGTAGTAGGCATTCTACTCCTGGGTTCTGAACCCGAGATTCACTCTACTTACTTCATGTTGATAGGGTTTGCTAGTTCCTTTAGGATATTAGTAACTTTTGCATTAGTCCTCGAGGTCCATGGTATTTTTCCTTCTTCCAAATACTATGAACCGTTTATGGCAGAAGTTCTTTGAACCAAAAGATCACAACCAGAACTCTTGATGAGTTCTCGATTCTATGTTATGACTCTGCCAGTTCCACCTTCCCGCATGGATTATCCGGAAGAAACCTGTTGAACCTGATTCGACATACTAATCTATGCATCCACAACTCAGAAAGTTATATGTTCCTTTGAGTTGTCCCGCTTTAGTTGTCTACTGACCTTCGTCTGTCAATTGATAGTCAAGAGTATGCGTGCATTCGTGTATCGAGGCCTATTACTTTTGTGGTCCGTCAAGCCATTCTGTCTTGAATGACTTGGAGAAACAAACTCCAGTACCTCATCCATATCCAGGATCGGGTCAAAGAAGTTGTGCTCCGCAGATCAAAATGCCAATTCAGCTTTTGCTCTGTTCTACCTTGGAGTATTACCATCTTTATATCGGGATTGTTATAGAAATTGCACACCATCCCATGAACTCTTGGTACAGTGATACTTCTTGCCATCACTGTTCATTCCTCGGTTCCTGTGTTATTGTAACCGGAATGCCGACAAGTGGATCATGGTGTGTGAAATCAATACTCCCAGCAACCTCGTTGCTTGGTAGTTAAAGGACAATAATTTCATTCTTAGCGTGTTGGTTTTTGAATCATCCTTCTAAGATTGATCGTGCTACCTTGTCCATCTTCCTGGTGCACACTTCGATTGATGAGTTAGGATTTTGTCAAGTCCTCACTCATTAGATCATATCGTCTTGCCCTCAAAAGCGAGATTGTTCTCGAGCTTAGTAACATATCGGTGGTTCGTGATTTTCCGAATATCTTCTCGAAAGTATCACCAGGCTGTCACCTGACTGTTATGTTGAGCTCGTGATCAAGTTGGTTTCTTGTGAACCACTTTCTCTCCAAGAATCGGTGTTAGATATCCCTGAGCTAGTTGGTTAAGCTAGACAACAACTTGGAGAGTTGGAAGATAAAAGCTTGCCTGACTTAGTTCGTTCCAAAGGGATATCCTCGTGTAGTGTGTGTTGAAGAAAGATGATATCTTCATCGATTGGTCCCTGTGATCAGTTGTTGGACCTATTGTCTTATCAATCCTTTGATTTGAGTGTGGGCCATCGTCAAGTCAAATCAGTACCAACGATGCTCGTAATGTTGTCTTATTCGTGGTTGATCCCTCGAGCATACACCATTACATCTTTGGTCTGACCAATGCTATCACCGTGTTCACTTAACTATGGAATTCCTTTTAAAAGGAAACCCGGATGAATTGTTGTTGTGCCCATTGACAACATCCTTGTCTTCTCCATAATTTTGCTGAACATTAAGCTAGTGTTGGAAACTTTTGAAAGCATTTGTTCATGCTAGCTCATGAAGCATATGTTCGGATGTAAGAAGTGACTTCCTCCAGTTCATGTGCATTTGATGCAAGTTGCCGCCGTGGATTCGAGAAAGTCAATGTTGTTTCCTTTGGAATCATCCCAAATCATTCATGCATACGTGCGAAGTATTCTGTGGTCTGGAGACTTGCAACCTCCATTCTATATGTATCCCTAGCACACCAAGCCACTGATTGATTTGTTCAAGATTAATAAGTTCTAAGTGCTAGTCCCGAAGGTACCAGACGGATTTGTACAAAACTTCGATATCCTCGCTGATGGTTCCCAACCAGAACTCGGTAGTGTTTTATTGTAAGACTACCATGTGGGCATGCTTGTCTGGGACAACGTGTTCACATGTTTGTAGCAGAACCAGCTCATGTTTTGGAGCTTGCTATCGTAGTTCATCTCCCGAGAATCCCGCAACGTCATCTCGTCGATTTGTGTTGCAAACTTTCTTTTTTCTTCCTAGACTCGATGAGTCTGGAATATCCTGACACCAACCAGATCTGAATCTCAGGCAGATATGATGGTTGGAATATTTCCCAAAAAATTATAATATTGGTCGTGCGATAACCGGTAAAGTGGATGTCGTGGCCAACACACCCAGCCGGAAGACCTGTTATTATAATATCTTGATTGATGAAGTTGGCCACCTCCCCATAGGGATTTCGTAGGGTTTACTCCCTAGTTGCCCCTATGGATTTTTGTGTTCCCGAAGTCCGACCTTTTACTTGATGTTTTAGATATCAAACCATATCTATGAATGGGTTATACTAGCACATACAGGAGAACATTAGAAGCGGAGTGCTAAATGTCTCTCGGTCGATCATCCAGATTTTATTCCCTTGGCCCCGCTAAGATGAAATCTGAGAAGTGTTATCTTCCTTTGCATCTGCATCCTCCATCACCATTCATCATGGTAGTAGGTTGTGTTACCGGACCCTTGACACGGATGTTGGTAAAACCTTGATGAATATGGAAATGCTCAAGTTCTTGAGAGCACGCACAAGCGCTACGAGTTATCATCGGCACTAACTGGGATTCCTCTCAGTTTCCTCGGCAATGCTATGATCTTTTCAAACAGTGAATTCACTCTCCATTGTTGGGTTCTTCCCCAGTTACCAGAATCATTCCCAGCATTTGCATTTTGTTCCCAGCTTGCACCGCCAATGTGCCATTCCACCATGGGTCTCTTCCATTTCCGGTGATAAGCAAAATCATCCATTACGTTGTCTTCAACAAGGTAATCCACATCATCCAAGTCTGAGTATGCCATTCTACCGACCCCCGCCAATTGATTGCTGTGATTTGCCTTAGGCTGATATAGAGAGTCTCAATGATCTCTATATCAAAGGTAATTCTTTTTGCCACTTAAGGGGAGATATCTACGAGTCACGATTCCGAAGGTGTCTCATTGTGGTATCATGGCAACTCAACTCCTCGCTACGTTGACAACTGTTCACCACCTTCTTAGGTGTGGAATCGTTGTCCACCTAGTGAACCTTCGTCATCCGTTTCTCTCCACCCCTCTTGATGTGTATCTCGTGTCTCAACCCGAGAGATGGTTCTATGTCTCATTCCGTGAGTTAATCCTGAGTTGTTCGTTCTTTGAGAAGATTAATTCTTCTAGAGTTTTCCTTCCCTCCATGTTATGTTGACAGGATTTCTCAGAGCAAGACTTCGAGACAATGATGGTGATCGAATCAACGCTCTTATGAAGTGCAACCTGGATCGTGAAGATTGTGTTAGGTTGCGTTCCCCATCGTCTTACCCTACACTTGAATCTTGGGACGAGATTTTTGTTAGTGGGGGTGAGTTGTCACAGCCCTAGAATATTGTTTGTAAATAGTTGCATCTTCATCCAGGCATCATATTTAAATTTCTGAAACTTAAACTGAGGAATTTTGGGAGCCTCAAAAACTTAAATAAAAGAGGGGCAAAGAACCCTGGAAAATGCATTCAATGTTTTCAAAATGGCCTTAAATAATGTTGGTTATATTTTGGCAAGGGTTTTGCACCAAACCAAAAATAATGAACATTTTTGAGGAATATTTTGAGCACTGAATTTAAATCATTACTTTATTTGCATTTGGAACTATATTCATAACTTGTATAGAATATATTTCCAAATAACCTGAAACATTTTTATGTGCTTTGGTATAATTCCATTGTGCTAAATAAAATGTTCAGGGGAATTTTGTCACTGTCTTTGAATTTGTTTTATTTTAAAACAGTGGCAAAACAGATTAAATAAAAGAAAACAGAACTGAAATAGAAATAAAAGAGAGAGAGAGAAGGAAGTTACCTGGACTTACCTCTGCAGCCCACCAGGCCCACCTGGCCAGCCCAGCCCATCTCCACCCCCCCCCCTGTCGTCTTCCTCCCTGCCAGGAGGACAGACACCGCGACGCCGCCGCGCGCGCCACCTCCTGCTTCGCGCTGGAGGCCGCCCTTCGTCCTAATCCACGCCACGGAGCGCCACGCACCTCCCTGCCTCTCTCCCTCACTCTCCCGCGCCCTCATCCTCTCCCCTGGATTTCTCTCTCACTCGCCCGAACGGAGCCGCCGCCACCGACGAGCTCCCTCGCGGCCACCGCCACCCCCTAGCCTCGCCGATGCGCTCAAAGGCTCCGCCTCGACCCCCTCTTTCTCCCCACCGAGCCACAAGGCCCCGGACGTGCCGCAACACCGCCCTCGCTGTCTTCTTCAACCTCGGGACCGCCGGCCATCTTCGTCAAATTCGTCGGCTCCAGACCATCCCCGACCTCGCCGAGCGTCCCCTCGTCATCGCCGTGAGCCACTGACCTTCTCCCCTAACTCATCATGCTCTCCTCCGTGCCGTAGCGCCGTTCCCCACGAGCACCGAAGCCACCGTCCGCCATTGCCGCTGCACGCATAGCCTCCGTGCTCCCCTGGCCTCACTGTGCTGCTCTTAGTGCTCCCCATGTCTAGCAGGTGCTGCCCAGCCTCTTCATTTGCTCACTGATGCACCATAGCGACGCGCCCGAGCACCACCGAACACCATCGCCGCCAAAGCTCGTCGCCGGCATGAGTTCCGGCGACCCCACGACCTCCCACTTGGTCCTCTGGATGCGCGAGAGCAAGGGCCATCCCCTGGTGCCCTCAGCGCGCCTAGCTGACGCCTCTAGCGCAAGTCCGGCGTGCCCCCGCCGTGTCTTGTGGTCGCTGCCGGCTGGTCTTCGGTGGCTGACGTGGCACCATTAGTTTAGGTGCTAATTGCGTTTAGTCAATGTCGCGTGTCGATGACATATGGGCCCCACGCCCTTAACTAACCACAGTTAACCCCCTGTTTAGTTTAAGTTAACCACAGTGGCCCCACGCGTCGGAGTTGACCTAGCTGACGTGGTCGTTGACCGGTCCCACCTGTCAGTGAGTTAAACAACCCTGTGTCACTGACGTGTGGCCCCCACACGTCAGGTTTGACCAGCAGCAGCGTCTGTTGACCTGCTGACGTCACGGTGACGCACTGCTGACGCAGTAAATGTTTTCTGGAAATTAAATAATTCCTAAATGATTTATTATTTTCAGAAAATGTCCTAAACTTCAATAAATCATAGAAAATTAACCGTAACTCCAAATTAAATAAATTATATATGAAAAATTATCAGAAAAATTCAAGGAATCCATCTGTACCATTTTCATGCATGTTAGAATAACTTATAGCTGCTGTTTAGCACAAATCAATTAAATGGCATTTGAATAATCACATATGGAGTTTGAATTTGAATCTTGTATTCAAACCAACTTCATTTAATCTGTTGCTAGTTGCATTAGCCCAAAACACATTCATTTTGCCATGTCATGATCATGCATCATATTGTGCATTGCATTGATTGTGTTCCCTTCTGTGTTGCCGGTATTTGTCCCCTCTCGATAGACGTGATACCGATGATGTGATCGTTGACACTGATGAAGACTCAATGTTATCTTCAGAAGTGCCAGGCAAGCAAAACCCCCTTGTTCATTCCGATAAAATCCCACTCTCTCGCTCCTGCTCTCTTTTACTGCATTAGGACAACATCGATTCATCTGTTACTTGCTGCGGTAGCTGAACCCCTTTATCCTTTGCATGACCTGTCATTCCATAGTAAATAGATGAAACCCACTAGCATGAGTAGGAGTTGTTTGAGCCCTGTTGTGCCTACTCATTCATGTTTGTTTGTCATGCCTGCTACTGCTTAGAGTTGAGTCAGGTCTGATTCATCGGGGATGAATCAGAGGTGTGTGAACATGTCCTACTGTGTGTGAGCTAAGTGTGTGAACACGATTTGGTAAAGGTAGCGGTGAGAGGCCATGTAGGAGTACATGGTGGGTTGTCTCATTGCAGCCGTCCTCAGGAACTGAGTTCTGTGTTTGTGATCCATGATTCAGCTACTACCACGCATTGGGCCCGAAACCAATGGACCCTCTCGGCTTCTTAATCACCCTTGTCCTCTGTCCAGGAGTTGCAAGTAGTTTCTGGTGTTTGTAGTATGCTGGAGGCCGTGCACAGCGCTGACCGTAGGGGTGGGCTGTGATGCGGTAGGCACGTGGCCGTGTAAACCGGGCGCCCGTTTGGTGTCACGGAACCCTGTTCACATCGTTTGGGGCTGTGAGCGAAACTCCGGCCGGATCTCCTCATGGATGGAACCCGAATAGGCGATAAACCTGGACTAGAGACTTGAGTGTTTAGGCAGGCCGTGGCCGACACCCATGTTGGGCTTCCGCTTGAAGGTTGCCGAGTACATGTCGTGTAAACGGCGGTAAGTGGTGAGAGCGTGTGTGAAGAAGTACACCCCTGCAGGGTTAATATGATCTATTCGAATAGCCGTGTCCGCGGTAAAGGACTTCTGGGTTGCTTATATCAGTTCATAGACAAGTGAAAGTGGATACTCTAAAATACGCAAGATAAGCGTGAGTGCTATGGATGGCGTTCTCGTAGGGAGACGGGAGCGGATCCATAGTGGTGTATTGATATGGTGAATATGTGGACTCGTGTGCGCCACCTCAAAAGAGTCGCTTGCAGTCGTAGTTTAGGATAGCCACCGAGTCAAAGCTGGCTTGCTGTAGTTAAACCCCACCACCCCTTTGTTGATAATGATGCATATGTAGTTAGTTCTGATGTAAGTCTTGCTGGGTACATTTGTACTCACGTTTGCCTATTTTATGTTTTTGCAGAGAGACTTCAGTCTCACTAGTAATTCCGCGTGGTCTTCGACGTTTAGCTTGTTACCTCAGCTACGATCTTGTGCCTCGGCAGGATTTGGTAGATAGTCAGGCTTCTCAGCCTTTTTCATTTATAGATGTCTGTACTCAGACATGATAGCTTCCGCTTGTGCTTTGTTTTGTATGCTCTGAATGTTGGGTCGTGAGACCCCTGTTTGTAATATCTCACTCCTCGGAGCCTATTGAATAAATACTTGAGTCGTAGAGTCATGTTGTGATGCCATGTTGTATTTGCACATATCGAGCATATTGTGTGTATGTTATTGAAATGCTTGGTATGTGTGGGATCTGACCATCTAGTTGTTTATCTTTAGTAGCCTCTCTTACCGGGAAATGTCTCCTAGTGTTTCCACCGAGCCATGGTAGCTTGCTACTGCTCCGGAACACTTAGGCTGGCCGTCATGTGTCCTTCTTCGTTCCTGTGTCTGTCCCTTTGGGGAAATGTCACGCGATGAATACTGGAGTCCTGTTAGCCCGCTACAGCCCGGTTCACCGGAGTCCTGCTAGCCCAGTGCTACAGCCTGGATTCACTCGCTGATGACCGACACGTTCGATGCTGGGTCATGGATGCCTGTCCCTGTAAGTCTGTACCACTTTGGGTTTACGACTAGCCATGTCAGCCCGGGCTCCTTATCATATGGATGCTAGCGACACTGTCATATACGTGTGCCAAAAGGCGCAAACGGTCCCGGGCTAAGGTAAGGCGACACCCGTGGGAATACCGTGCGTGAGGCCGCAAAGTGATATGAGGTGTTACATGCTAGATCGATGTGGCATTGAGTCGGGGTCCTGACACAGCAATCTCACACCCTCACGATCAAGACTATTTAAGCTTATGGGTAGAAAAAGGTAATGAGGTGGATTGATACGTCTCCAACGTATCTATAATTTTTGATTGTTCCATGCTATTATATTATCAACCTTGGATGTTTTATATGCCTTTATATGCTATTTTATATGATTTTTGGGACTAACTATTAACCCAGAGCCCAGTGCCAGTTTTTATTTTTACCTTGTTTTAGGGTTTCGAAGAAAAGGAAAATCAAACGGAGTCCAAATGACCTAAAACTTCACGGAACCTATTTTTGGATCAGAAGAAGCCCAGAAGACTTGGAGTCTATGTAAGGGAAGCTTCGAGGAGGCCACGAGGTAAAGGGGCGCGCCCACCCCCCCTGGGCGCGCCCTCCACCCTCGTGGGCCCCTCGTGGCCCCCCTGACGTACTTCTTCCGCCTATATATCTCCATATACCCTAAAAACATCGGGGAGCATAATAGATCGGGAGTTCCGCTGCCAGAAGCCTCCATAGCCACCGAAAACCAATCTAGACACGTTCCAGCACCCTGCCGGAGGGGGGAAGCCCTCTCCGGTGGACGTCTTCATCATCCCGGTGCTCTCCATGACGAGGAGGCAGTAGTTCTCCCTCGGGGCAGAGGGTATGTACCAGTTGCTATGTGTTTGATCTCTCTCTCTCTCTCTCTCTCTCTCTCGTGTTCTTGAGGTGATACGATCTTGATGTATCGTGAGCTTTGCTATTATATTTGGATCTTATGGTGTTTTCTCCCCCCTCTACTCTCTTGTAATGAATTGAGTTTCCCCTTTGAAGTTATCTTATCAGATTGAGTCTTTAAAGATTTGAGAACACTTGATGTATGTCTTGCCGTGCGTATCTGTGGTGACAATGGGATATCATGTGATTCACTTGATGTATGTTTTGGTGATCAACTTGCGGGTTTCGCCCATGAACCTATGCATAGGGGTTGGCACACATTTTCGTCATGATTCTCCGGTAGGAACTTTGGGGCACTCTTTGAGGTTCTATGTGTTGGTTGAATAGATGAATCTGAGATTGTGTGATGCATATTGTATAATCATACCCACGGATACTTGAGGTGACATTGGAGTATCTAGGTGACATTAGGGTTTTGGTTGATTTGTGTCTTAAGGTGTTATTCTAGTACGAACTCTACGACTGTTTGTGACACTTATAGGAATAGGCCAACGGATTGATTGGAAAGAATAACTTTGAGGTGGTTTCGTACCCTACCATAATCTCTTCGTTTATTCTCCGCTATTAGTGACTTTGGAGTGACTCTTTGTTGCATGTTGAGGGATAGTTATGTGATCCAATTATGTTATTATTGTTGAGAGGACTTGCACTAGTGAAAGTATGAACCCTAGGCCTTGTTTCAACGCATTGCAATACCGTTTACGCTCACTTTTATCATTAGTTACCTTGCTGTTTTATATTTTTAGATTACAAAAACCATTATCTACTATCCATATACCACTTGTATCACCATCTCTTCGCCGAACTAGTGCACCTATACAATTTACCATTGTATTGGGTGTGTTGGGGACACAAGAGAATCTTTGTTATCTGGTTGCAGGGTTGCTTGAGAAAGACCATCTTCATCATATGCCTCCTATGGATTGATAAACCTTAGGTCATCCACTTGAGGGAGATTTGCTACTGTCATACAAACCTCTGCACTTCGAGGCCCAACAACGTCTACAAGAAGAAGGTTGTGTAGTAGACATCAAGCTCTTTTCTGGCGCCGTTGCCGGGGAGGTGAGTGCTTGAAGGTATATCTTTAGATCTTGCAATCGAGTCTTTTAGTTTCTTGTTTTATCACTAGTTTAGTTTATAAAAGAAAACTATAAAAAATGGAATTGAGTTTGTCTCATACGCTTCACCTTTTTAATATCTTTCGTAAGTATGATGGAAAGGATAATTGTGCTCAAGTGCTAGAAGAAGAAATCTGTAAAATGTTTGGCACTAAATCTTTGAATTACGAGCATGATTGCAATGTTGTTAGTACGAATTCTTTGAATATCCATGATACTAATGATGATTGCACTAGTTATGATGAAAATGTCTCCTATAAACATGTCAATTTTTGTGGAGTGCATTGGGTTTGTATGTACACACCAAATAGGGAAGATAGATATTGCATGAGGCATAAGTACTTAGAAACTAAATTGTTGCAAGAAAGGCTAGATGAATGTGCTGAAAATTTAAATTATATTGGCCATACTTGTGAGCTTTGCAATGAACATGATCATTTCAATACCCAATGCAAATTGTTTCATGATCGTATCGTGTCCAAAAATTGTGATGACTTGATTTCCCTTGCATATCATAATGAACTTAGTTTGCTTATGGGTTATGAAGAAATGAAACGTATAACTAATTATCTTCCAGAATTTGCCCGTTATAAACTTCTTGGATTTGATCTAGAGGAAATTTATATGTATTGTGCGGTGGATTGTATTGAAAATCCTTATATTGCCAACTACATAAAGAAAAGAAAACAAATAGAAGATGAAGAGAATACTAATGAAAGGGAAGAGACTTCTCAATATCCTCCTATTATTTCTTATGATGAATCAGGTAACGAGGAGGAGCCTCCTATTCAACCGATCTCATTAATAAGGAGCTCCAAAAAGAGGATTGAACCCACACATGATGTGGTGAAGAGGAAGAAAAGAAAAAGGAAGAGAGGTAAAAAGATATCTCCCCCAAATAATGCTGATCCTATTACTATTGTGCCTCATGAAAATATAATCGTGGGAGATAATGATACTTCTTATGATCTTGAAAATCTTTTTGGCACTTGCTTGGAAGAATATGATAATTGCTATACTATTGGTGCTATCCATACTATTAATTATGAGAGTGATTATGCTTATGATTTGAAAAGGCCCAAGCTTGGGGATGCTATTTTTGATGGAGATGATGTTTTTGAGAATATATTTGCTGAAATTAATGTTTATCCTAAGCTTGGGGAAGCTATGTTTAATGAAGATGATATTTTTAGTCTCCCAAGTTTTGATATGCAAATTTATAATGATGATAGCATGCCTCCTACTTATGATGATTATTGTGATGATACTTATGCTATAAAAAGTAGTGATTATAATTATAAAACTTGTCATGATTATGATTACCCCTTTTCTGAACATTACTCTTTTAATGTGGAAACAATTTATAGTATTCGAGTTTCTTATGATACTCCCACTATTCCGAATGAGAAGAATTTTGCTTATGTGGAGAGTAATAAAATTTCTATGCTTGTAGATCATGAAAAGATTGCTTTAGGTGCTGGTTATATTGTTGAATTCATTCATGATTCTACTGAAAATTATTATGAGGGAGGAATATATGCCTGTAGGAATTACAATAATATCAAGTTTCCTCTCTATGTGCTTAAAATTTTGAAGTTATGCTTGTTTTGCTTTCCTATGCAAGTTGATTCTTGTTCCCACAAGTTATTTGCTCAAAAAATCCCTATGCATAGGAAGTGGGTTATACTTAAATGTGCTAGTCATATTCTTCAAGATGCTCTCTTTATGTTTCAATTCTTATCTTTTATGTGAGCATCGTCGAAATCATCATGCCTAGCTAGGGGCGTTAAACGATAGCGCTTGTTGGGAGGCAGCCCAATTTTATCTTTATTCCTTGATTTTTGCTCCTATTTAGTAATAAATAATTTATTTAGCCTCTGTTTAGGTTGTGTTTTTTTGTGTTTAATTAGTGTTTGTGCCAAGTAGAACCGTTGGGAAGACTTGGGGAAAGTCTTGTTAATCTTGCTGTAAAAAAAACAGAAACTTTAGCGCTCACGAGAATTGCTGCGATTTTTATTTGGAGAGTGATATTTAGTTAATTATTTTTGCAGATGATTAATAGATAAATTCCTCACGTCCGCAAATTTATTTAAGAATTTTATGAGTTCCATAAGTATACGTTTGATCCATATTACTACAGACTGTTCTGTTTTTGACAGATTCTGCTTTCATTGTGTTGTTTGCTTATTTTGATGAATCTATTAGTAGTATCAGAGGGTATGAATCATAGAGAAGTTGGAATACAGTAGATATTACACCAATATGAATTTATAATGAGTTCATTACAGTACCTTATGATGGCGATTTGCTTTCTTATACTAACGGAGCTTACGAGTTTTCTGTTAAGTTTTGTGTTCTGCAGTTTTCAAGTTTTGCGTAAAGATTCGATGGACTATGGAATAAGGAGTGGCAAGACCCTAATCTTGGGGATTACCAAGTCACCCCAAGGTAATATTCATGGACAACCAAGATCCTAAGCTTGGGGATGCCCCGGAAGGCATCCGCTCTTTCGTCTTCGTTCATCGGTAACTTTGCTTGGAGCTATATTTTTATTCACCACATGATATCTGTTTTGCTTGGAGCATCATTTTATTTTATTTAGTTTTGCTTGATGTTTGAATACCAAGATCTGAAATTCTTAAATGTTAGAGAGTCTTCACATAGTTGCATAATTATTCAACTACTCATTGATCTTCACTTATATCTTTCGGAGTAGTTTGTTGTTGCTCTAGTGCTTCACTTATATCTTTTTAGATCATGGTGGTAGTTTTATTTTGAAGAAATAGATGAACTCTTGTGCTTCACTTATATTATTTTGAGAGTCTTTAGAACAGCATGGTAGTTTGCTTTGGTTATGAAACTAGTCCTAATATGATAGGCATCCAAGTGGGATATAATAAAAACTTTCATATAGAGTGCATTGAATACTATGAGAAGTTTGATACTTGATAATTGTTTTGAGATATGAAGATGGTGATATTAGAGTCATACTATTTGAGTAGTTGTGAATTTGAGAGATACTTGTGTTGAAGTTTGTGATCCCCGTAGCATGCACGTACGGTGAACCGTTATATGATGAAGTCGGAGCATGATTTATTTATTGATTTCCTTCCTTATGAGTGGCGGTCGGGGACGAGCGATGGTCTTTTCCTACCAATCTATCCCCCTAGGAGCATGTGCGTAGTACTTTGTTTTGATAACTAGTAGATTTTTGCAATAAGTATGTGAGTTCTTTATGACTAATGTTGAGTCCATGGATTATACGCACTCTCACCCTTCCATCATTGCTAGCCTCTCTAGTACCGCGCAACTTTCGCCGGTACCATTAACCCACCATATATCTTCCTCAAAACAGCCACCATACCTACCTATTATGGCATTTCCATAGCCACTCCGAGATATATTGTCATGCAACCTTCCACCGTTCCATTATTATGACACGCTTCATCATTGCCATATTGCTTTGCATAATCATGTAGTTGACATCGTATTTGTGGCAAAGCCACCGTTCATAATTCTTTCATACATGTCACTCATGAGTCATTGCATATCCTGGTACACCGCCGGAGGCATTCATATAGAGTCGTATCTTGTTCAAAGTATCGAGTTGTAATTCTTGGGTTGTAAGTAAATAAAAGTGTGATGATCATCATTATTAGAGCATTGTCCCAGTGAGGAAAGGATGATGGAGACTATGATTCCCCCACAAGTCGGGATGAGACTCCGGACGAAAATAAATAAATAAAAGAGGCCAAAGCAGCCCAAATAAAAAAAGAGAAAAGAGGCCATAAAAAAGAGAAGGCCCAAATAAAAAACTAAAAAATTGAGAGAAAAAGAGAGAAGGGGCAATGCTACTATCCTTTTACCACACTTGTGCTTCAAAGTAGCACCATGATCTTCATGATAGAGAGTCTCCTATGTTGTCACTTTCATATACTAGTGGGAATCTTTCATTATAGAACTTGGCTTGTATATTCCAATGATGGGCTTCCTCAAAATGCCCTAGGTCTTCGTGAACAAGCAAGTTGGATGCACACCCACTAGTTTCTTTTGTTGAGCTTTCATACACTTATAGCTCTAGTGCATCCGTTGCATGGCAACCCCTACTCACTCACATTGATATCTATTGATGGGCATCTCCATAGCCCGTTGATACGCCTAGTTGATGTGAGACTATCTTCTCCTTTTTTTTCTTCTCCATAAACACTATTCTATTCCACCTATAGTGCTATGTCCATGGCTCACGCTCATGTATTGCGTGAAGATTGAAAAAGTTTGAGAACATCAAAAGTATGAAACAATTGCTTGGCTTGTCATCGGGGTTGTGCATGATTCAAATACGTTGTGTGGTGAAGATGGAGCATAGCCAGACTATATGATTTTGTAGGGATAGCTTTCTTTGGCCATGTTATTTTGAGAAGACATGATTGCTTGGTTAGTATGCTTGAAGTATTATTATTTTTATGTCAATATTAAACTTTTGTCTTGAATCTTATGGATCTGAATACTCTTGCCACAATAAAGAGAACTACATGGATAAATATGTTAGGTAGCATTCCACATCAAAATTCTGTTTTTATCATTTACCTACTCGAGGACGAGCGGGAATTAAGCTTTGGGATGCTGATATGTCTCCAACGTATCTATATTTTTTGATTGTTCCATGCTATTATATTATAAACCTTGGATGTTTTATATGCCTTTATATGCTATTTTATATAATTTTTGGGACTAACCTATTAACCCAGAGCCCAGTGCCAGTTTTTGTTTTTACCTTGTTTTAGGGTTTTGAAGAAAAGGAAAATCAAACGGAGTCCAAATGACCTAAAACTTCACGGAACCTATTTTTGGATCAGAAGAAGCCCAGAAGACTTGGAGTCTACGGAAGGGAAGCTTCGAGGAGGCCATGAGGTAGGGGGGCGCGCCCACCCCCTGGGCGCGCCCTCCACCCTCGTGGGCCCCTCGTGGTCCCCCTGACATACTTCTTCCGCCTATATATCTCCATATACCCTAAAAACATCGGGGAGCAGAATAGATCGGGAGTTCCACCGCCAGAAGCCTCCGTAGCCACCGAAAACCAATCTAGACCCGTTCCGGCACCCTGTCGGAGGGGGGAAGCCCTCTCTGGTGGACATCTTCATCATCCTGGTGCTCTCCATGACGAGGAGGGAGTAGTTCTCCCTCGGGGCTGAGGGTATGTACCAGTAGCTATGTGTTTGATCTCTCTCTCTCTCTCTCATGTTCTTGAGGTGATACGATCTTCATGTATCGCGAGCTTTGCTATTATATTTGGATCTTATGATGTTTTCTCCCCCCCCCCCTCTACTCTCTTGTAATGAATTGAGTTTCCCCTTTGAAGTTATCTTATCGGATTGAGTCTTTAAAGATTTGAGAACACTTGATGTATGTCTTGCCGTGCGTATCTGTGGTGACAATGGGATATCACGTGATTCACTTGATGTATGTTTTGGTGATCAACTTGCGGGTTCCGCCCATGAACCTATGCATAGGGGTTGGCACACGTTTTCGTCGTGATTCTCTGATAGGAACTTTGGGGCACTCTTGAGGTTCTATGTGTTGGTTGAATAGATGAATCTGAGATTGTGTGATGCATATCGTATAATCATACCCACGGATACTTGAGGTGACATTGGAGTATCTAGGTGACATTAGGGTTTTGGTTGATTTGTGTCTTAAGGTGTTATTCTAGTATGAACTCTAGGGCTGTTTGTGACACTTATAGGAATAGCCCAACGGATTGATTGGAAAGAATAACTTTGAGGTGGTTTTGTACCCCACCATAATCTCTTCGTTTGTTCTCCTCTATTAGTGACTTTGGAGTGACTCTTTGTTGCATGTTGAGGGATAGTTATGTGATCCAATTATGTTATTATTGTTGAGAGGACTTGCACTAGTGAAAGTATGAACCCTAGGCCTTGTTTCAACGCATTGCAATACCGTTTTATCATTAGTTACCTTGTTATTTTTATATTTTCAGATTACAAAAACCATTATCTACTATCCATATACCACTTGTATCACCATCTCTTCGCCGAGCTAGTGCAACTATACAATTTACCATTGTATTGGGTGTGTTGGGGACACAAGAGACTCTTTGTTATTTGGTTGCAGGGTTGCTTGAGAGAGACCATCTTCATCCTATGCCTCCTACGGATTGATAAACCTTAGGTCATCCACTTGAGGGAAATTTGCTACTATCCTACAAACCTCTGCACTTGGAGGCCCAACAACGTCTACAAGAAGAAGGTTGTGTAGTAGACATCATGGATCTGCAGCAAGCACTAGCATATATGGTGGCTAACTTACGCAAATGAGAGCGAGAAGAGAAGCAAGGCACGGTCGTGAACTAGAAGTGATCAAGAAGTGATCCTGTGTCTACTTACGTTCAAGAATAACACAAGAACCGTGTTCACTTCTCGGACTCCACCGGAAAGAGACCATCACAGCTACACATACGGTTGATTCATTTTAATTAAGTTAAGTGTCAAGTTTTCTACAACCTGACATTAACAAATTCCCATCTGCCCATAACCGCGAGCACGACTTTGGAAAGTTCAAAACCCTGCAGGGGTGTCCCAACTTAGCCCATCACAAGCTCTCACGGTCAATGAAGGATATTCCTTCTCCCAGGAAGACTCGACCAGACTCGGAATCCCGGTTACAAGACATCTGGACAATGGTAAAACAAGATCAGCAAAGCCGCCCGATGTGCCGACAAATCCCGATAGGAGTCGCACGTATCTCGTTCTCAGGGCACACCGGATGAGCGCTCCGTACAACTAAAACCAAACCTTGAGTTTCCCCGAGGTGGTGCTGCAAAGAACTCTAGTTCGGACCAACACTCAGAGGAGCACTGGCCCGAGGGGCTTAAAATAAAGATGACCCTTGAGTCTGCAGAACCCAAGGGAAGGTATATTGTGGTAGGTAGGCAAATGGTAAAACCAAGGTTGGGCCTTGCTAGAGGAGCTTTATTCAAAGCGAACTGTCAAGGGGTTCCCATAACACCCAACCGTGTAAGGAACGCAAAATCAAGGAACATAACACCGGTATGACAGAAACTAGGGCGGCAAGAGTGGAACAAAGCACCAGGCATAAGGTCGAGCCTTCCACCCTTTACCAAGTATATAGGTGCATTAAAGAAACAAGGTATAATAATGATATCCCAACAATATCCATGTTCCAACAAGGAACAAACTTCATCTTCACCTGCAACTAGCAATGCTATAAGAGGGATTGAGCAAAGCGGTAACATAGCCAAACAACGGTTTGCTAGGAAAGGTGGGTTAGAGGCTTGACATGGCAATATGGGAGGCATGATAAAGCAAGTGGAAGGTATCGCGGCATAGCAAAAGAGCGAACAACTAGCAAGCAAAGATAGAAGTGATTTCGAGGGTACGGTCATCTTGCCTGAGATCCCGCAAGGAAGAAGAACGAGTCCATGAAGAAGACAAACGGACGTAGTCGAACGGATCCTCACAAACGCGACGTTATCGGAACTAACCCGAAGAAGCAACACCAGAAAGAAGCAAACAACATAGTAAACAACCATCACATAAACATGGCATGATGCACAACCAAGTATGATGCATGTCCGGATTAATGAGGCATGGCATGGCAAAGTGCACAAACAAAACTACAAATTAGCTCAATATGCAACTCCGTTGCATATTGACGGAACACCACATCAATTATTTAGTTCGCTCTTGGTTATGTACCCAACAATATTAAATGTTGTAAAACATGGCAAGAGGTGAAGCATATGAAAACTACCTATCTAAGCAAGTTTAAATGAGGCCCGAACTAGGCAATTTTCTACCCCATTTACATATAAAGATTATTTAAATCCGAGTTGTGGTTAATTAGTTATGAATTAAATCATTTTAGCATGTTAATTAAGCAAATTAAAGCAAACATCATTTTAAACATGTCAAACATGATTGAAAGTTGGATATTATTAAACTAGATGAGATTCTAGTCATATTTCATATAAAATTTTTTTACATGTGATGCATAGTTGGTGAGATTTTAAATGTATGAACATGAGGGTCTTTTCTGTAAAACTGACATCTCTGGAAAAAATAGGAAAAATCGTTGAGGAAAAAACATGTGTTGGGCCGAATCTGGCGGCGCAACAGTGCAGGGGGAGCTCGGGTGCTGTCTCACCCATGGGCCGAGGCTCGGTCAAAATCAGAGGAGGCCTAGCTCTGGCTTACGGCCCAGGAGGCTGGCCACGCTGGCGCTAGGCTTCGCGCGGTCGATGTTGAGGTCAACGCGCGTCTGGACGAGCGGGCGATGCAGAGGACAACCGTGACGGCGGCAGAAGATCTCCGGCGAG
The DNA here is from genome assembly GCF_002162155.2 of Triticum dicoccoides. NCBI lineage: Eukaryota > Viridiplantae > Streptophyta > Magnoliopsida > Poales > Poaceae > Triticum > Triticum dicoccoides. The sequence goes on along the minus strand of NC_041390.1, from coordinate 215,094,559 downwards.
CAAATCAGTGGTGGGGTTCGTGAAGCACGAGGACGGATGGATCCACTTTAGATCTGGTGAGGGGAACCGGTTCCCGGCAGTGGGAGGCAGATTCGACGCGGTCGAGCTCGAGGACCTCCATGGCGGGGGCGGAAGAAGATCTCCTTGCTCCTGCGCAGGAGACAGAGAGTGAGGTGAGGGAGAGGGAGGACGGAGGGGAAGGAGAGAGAGGCGGGTCTAGCCTGCTGGATCCGGTGTCGTCGGGCGACTCTGGTGGCCTGTTGGCCGGTGCGGGGCTGGACGGAGAGAGAGGCTCAGCCCCCTCCCGTGGCTGCGGGCACAGTGCTGCGAAGCGGCGGCGCACGGGCCCGGGCGGGCCCCGGATGGGCTTCACGGGCGGCGGCGGCTGGGAGGTGGTGGAGGAGGCGCCAAGTGGCGGTGGAACTGTGGAGGGGTGCGGAAAACGAGGGGGTGATGGCTAGGGTTTCCAAAATTGGAGGAGGGAATATCCATTTATAGGAATGGGCAAGGAGAGGGGGGTTTTAGTCCGTTTTCGGACCCTCGGATCGCGATCGGACAGCTCCGGACGGAGGGGGGACTAGGTGGGGTTTGTGGGCTATGTAGGAGCGTTAGGCTGAGAGGAGAGGGGAGAGATGCAGTCCGACACGGTTTTCGGAGACCGAAAACGTCCGACGAAAGCCCGGCTACTATTGCCGCTATATTTATCCGTTGGGGCATCAAACGAACTGCGAATGCGATGAAATTTGGCAGGCGGCCTACCTACAGCATAAAAACACCGCATGTCAACTTTCAACCCATTCCGAGAACATTTTCCGGCCACTTATAAAATAATATTTCGGACGTGCCGCGGGCGCGTGCAAGTGTGGACAGGCTCAGAACGGACGACGGAAAGAACTGGGAGACCCGGACGGATGTAAGTTTTGAAAACAAGATGATGCAATGCACATGATGACATGACAAGATGCAACACGCAAGTGAATGACATGGCAACGACAGCGAATAACTGGAAGACACCCGGCGCGTCAGTCTCGGGGCGTCACAACACTCCACCACTACGAGAGGATCTCGTCCCGAGATCTAGGATGGCACCGGAGGGAAAACGGAAGAGGAAGAGGTAAAACAAAGTTGCTTCTTTGGCAAATGAGTGAAACCAATGAACCTTGAGAGGTTGAACAAATTGAAAAAAAGGATACAATGAAAACGAACAAAGTTGACAACACTCCGTTAGAAAAGAGGAACAAGGAACATTACGAGAACCTTGTAGGTTGAAAAACATAAGAAAAAGGGTTGCAATGGGCAAGAAGTACATGCAAGCACTCCGGTAAAAACGAGATGTACAAGGAACGATAAGGATCAATTATGACAACACTCTGGTTGGAAATGGAAGGTAAAGAATATGAGCTTAGCAAAATGAAAGCACGTGGATGAGAGTCCGGTTAGAAGAGGAATGATAGACACCACACTCCGGTTAAAACAAGATAGGGAAGGGATAAGAATGATATAATTTGGGCAGCACTCCAACTGTAAATGGAAGGAATTGAACATGAACTTGACAAGATGAGAGGATACTTGACGAAATCAACAAGACATTGCCTCCGGAACTATTGAAAGGAAGGCACAAGGGGTAAGAAAGATTCCAAACAGCCCTCCGGTTGAGAAGGGAGGCAAAACTTGATAAGATGAGAGAGATCGAATGAAAACACGACACTCTGGTTGACTGGATAAGCAAAGGAAAGAGCATGATCTTCACAATACGAGATGATGAGTGAAGAGAGCATCATCACAATGCCTCTAGAAGAAATGAAAGAATGCAATGAAAAGAATGGAGAAGAAAACAACATGTTCTACCTCATGAATTTGAGAGAGCATCCTTAAAAAGAAGGATTGAACGGAGTTGTTGGGAAATCAACAACGAAAAGAACAGGCTTGTTGAGGGCTTATGGAAAACATCTCAAAAACTTGAGGTGAAAACCTGCCACAAATGAAAATAATTGCTTGCTTAAGAGAGACGGAGAGATGAAAACATTTTCATCGCGAGAATAGGAGGAAACTTGGATCATCGATAAACACCATAAATAGCAACATTCCCAATGGAAGGCTTTACGTGAAATCTATACCAAGATAACTCCAAGAAAGAAGGTGATGGGTTTAAATATCCCATTCCTGAACTTGTGAATCGTGAAACACACAGAAATTGTCAAAAATAACATAACACCATCTCAAAAGATAAGGTAGAAAGAATTGCACTTCGGAATGCAAGATGAAGAATACTTGAAGTATAGTTTGGCAGATCATAGCTTCGAGAGAAATCTTGAAGAACAAATGAATAATGAGAAGAATCCTTGATGAACCACCATGTAGAGCCTCCATGAAGAACTCCGGTAATAAGAGGATGATAGAAAGAAAGAGAAGTGGAGAACATAAGGTGAAGCCTTGCGATGATTTAGATGAAGCTTCACGACAAGATAATGCGGAAAAACTTGGAACTCTGGAAAAGAAAGATGAACAAGAGAAATCAAGAATTTTGATGAACCTCTGGAATAAGGAATTTAATTTACTCTATGAAACAAGAATAAGAATTACATTATGCTTATCCTTCATCAATTTAGATTGATGACAAGCAACGGACTTGGCATACTACTTATTCTCATAGAAAGGATTAAGATAGATATTGCGCAAACTTGGGAAGGTCTTCAACAAGCCACCGGTAGGATTGAAACAACGAATAAATTAGTACAATAAGAACGGAAGAGAATTCTTGAATGAACCACCATAAGAATTGAACAAGAAAGTATCAAAAGCACACTTCACCGGGAAGAATTGGAAAATGAATGAAGATACTTGGGGAAATTTAGATACAAGAGAATGAAGAGATCATGAGCTGATTAGAGGAAACTTGACCAATGCACCGATAAGATTTGGAGAACGATAGCTGAAAGCTGGAATGAATAATTCTGAGATGATGGGCTCCAAAGAATCAAACTAAAAAGACTCTTGAATTGCTCTATATGGGTGAAAAGCATTCTCACAATCGAATACAATTATGAGAGGATAGCATCAAGCTAGAATCCACGAATCTTTGAAAGAACAGGTAAGGATTGAAGAGAAACTCTTCTTCAGTCTTCAAATACAGAGAAAGACGATGCAAAAGACCACCATGAATTGTTGAGATACTCCGGGATGAAAATTGGAAAGGTTGAACCAATTATGAAAAGAATTTGAAAGATCTTAGAGAAAGACATATGACTGATGACAATTCATTCTTACATCAAACTTTGAGAGAATTTGAGAATAGCTCCGGGAAAAATTAGAAGAGTCAGGTAAGACCCTGGAAAAGACCTGTGGGTTAGGGCCCACTCAAAAGATACATCGTAGAACGATTTAAAAGATAGATTGCGCTAATTGGATTAAATGGCTTGAATGAGATAACATCATCGAAATAGCTTGAAAAGATTATGAATAGAAACTTGAACCTTCTAGGATATCTTCAGCACTCCAGAACAATTGAATAGCAAGCGGGGAATGATTAAGAGGTGCACCGGCATGAGAAGACATTTGGAACGAGGACAAGATATAGTTGACAAAGCTTGACTTGAATCCACCAAAGAAGGAAGATAATGGATAGTGATGAACTTGAAGCTCCGTTAGAATCTTCATGAGAATCGCCGGATTGAAACTTGAAAGAAAAGGATGAAGAGACTTCACATGAATAAAATGGATACTTTATTAAGAAATCTTAGTCCTTGAAGGAAAAGGGTGGGAGGGCGGGAAAAACAAAGACAACTTGGGTAGATGAAAAGGATACCATTAAGAAAACTTAGACTTGATCTTGCGGATGTTGAAATGATCGGATCCACTTGAAAAGAAAACATGCCGATTGAAAAGGATTGACATGAAAATCTCGATTATCATGAAGGATTAGTATTCACATAGAAATATGAGAACACCGCTTAGGAAAGGTATGGAATCCACATTTGACTTCGAAGCAACTCCAATACCACAACTGAAAACAAAAACAAAGGATTGGCTTGCAAAATAAGCCGGAACAAACATATGATAGATCCCATATCGTATCATATTTCTGTTGGAAGGATATCCTACGTGATACTTGAATTCCCACTTATAAACTCCCGAAACTTTCTGGTTATGCAATCAGGTGTTGGGGATACAGGGGAAGCATAATATCTCACCCAAACTAGCAAATCCTACATCTAGCTATATCCATCCTTCAACACATAACCAAGAAACCTTCGGAAATCATTTACCTCAACCTTCGAAAAGCATCCGTTATACGAGTTATGGCAATACTCCTGAACTCCCGCCCCAGTACTGGGTGGCGTCGAGGTTATCTCACCAACAACTGCATAAAAGAGATTTTTGATGTCGGCGAGCTCAGGTATTCCAGAACTGCAACGACAAAATTGTGACGACAACACCTCAGAGCTCAACTCCCCGGGACACTGCCACAACCCCTAAATGTCAGGAGGCACCAAGAACAATGTTATTGTCACAAAACCATCGGAACGATTCCAAGATACCCGCGTGATCCTAAAAAAATCGTGAAATTTGAGGAGAGAAGAGTCAAAACTCTACGTCAGGAGGCCTCACCAGAGCGACGAAGGGACTGAGGAGTAAAAAGAATCCTACTCTCCGATATATATAATCCTATAAGACTCAAAACATTTTTCTAGACTCAACAACGTCAGCGATTCGATCAAGCAGGGGACTCCTAAGTCGGGGAAGGCTCTGATTACCAACTTGTAACACCCACGATGCGGCTATATCTCCCATGTGTTGGAGCACGACTTAGAGGCATAACCGCATGGTAGGCATGTTGCAAGAGGGGTAATCTTTACACATCCCATGTACTGAATAAGAAAGGGATAAAGAGTTGGCTTACAATCGCCACTTCACACAATACATAAATATAGCATTACATCATCCAGAATACAATCAAGGTCCGACTACGGAACCAAATAAAGAAAGACAACCCCAAATGCTAGATCCTCGATCATCTCGACTGGGCTCCACTACTGAACACCTGGAAACGAAACAACACAACGAACACGATCTTCATCGAGCTCCCACTTGAGTTGGGTTGCGTCATCTGCACTGGTATCATCGGCACCTGCAACTGTTTGGAAGTAATCTATGATTCACGGGACTCAGCAATCTCACACCCTCGTGATCAAGACTATTTAAGCTTATGGGTAGAAAAAGGTAGTGAGGTGGATCTGCAGCAAGCACTAGCATATATGGTGGGTAACTTACGCAAATGTGAGCGAGAAGAGAAGCAAGGCACGGTCGTGAACTGGAAGTGATCCTGAGTCTACTTACATTCAAGCATAACACAAGAACCGTATTCACTTCCCGGACTCCGCCGGAAAGAGACCATCACGGCTACACACACGGTTGATTCATTTTAATTAAGTGAAGTGTCAAGTTTTCTACAACCGGACATTAACAAATTCCCATCTGCCCATAACTGCGGGCACGGCTTTCAAAAGTTTAAAACCCTGCAGGGGTGTCCCAACTTAGCCCATCACAAGCTCTCATGGTCAACGAAGGATATTCCTTCTCCCAGGAAGACCTGATCAGACTCGGAATCCCGGTTACAAGACATCACGACAATGGTAAAACAAGACTAGCAAAGCCACCGATGTGCCGACAAATCCCGATAGGAGTCGCACGTATCTTGTTCTCAGGGCACACCGGATGAGCGCTCCGTACAACTAAAACCAAACCTCGAGTTTCCCCGAGGTGGCGCTGCAAAGGACTCTAGTTCGGACCAACACTCAGAGGAGCACTAGCCCGGGGGGGCTTAAAATAAAGATGACCCTTGAGTCTGCAGAACCCAAGGGAAGGTATATGGTGGTAGGTAGGCAAATGGTAAAACCAACGTTGGGCCTTGCTGGAGGAGTTTTATTCAAAGCGAACTGTCAAGGGGTTCCCATAACACCCTACCGTGTAAGGAACGCAAAATCAAGGAACATAACACCGGTATGACGGAAACTAGGGCGGCAAGAGTGGAACAAAACACCAGGCATAAGGCCGAGCCTTCCACCCTTTACCAAGTATATAGGTGCATTAAAGTAAACAAGATATAATAATGATATCCCAACAATATCCATGTTCCAACAAGGAACAAACTTCATCTTCACCTACAACTAGCAACGCTATAAGAGGGGCTGAACAAAGCGGTAACATAGCCAAACAACGGTTTGCTAGGAAAGATGGGTTAGAGGCTTGACATGGCAATATGGGAGGCATGATAAAGCAAGTGGTAGGTATCACGGCATAGCAAAAGAGTGAGCAACTAGCAAGCAAAGATAGAAGTGATTTCGAGGGTATGGTCATCTTGCCTGAGATCCCGCAAGGAAAAGAACGAGTCCATGAAGAAGACAAACGGACGTAGTCGAACGGATCCTCACAAACGCGACGTTATCGGAACTAACCTGAAGAAGCAACACCGGAAAGAAGCAAATAACATAGTAAACAACCATCACATAAACATGGCATGATGCACAACCAAGTATGATGCATGTCTGGATTAATGAGGCATGGCATGGCAAAGTGCACAAACAAAACTACAAATTAGCTCAATATGCAACTCTGTTGCATATTGACGGAACACCACATCAATTATTTAGTTCGCTCTTGGTTATGTACCCAACAATATTAAATGTTGTGAAACATGGCAAGAGGTGAAGCATATGAAAACTACCTATCTAGGCAAGTTTCAATGAGGCCGGAACACCAAACAACAATTCCGGAAAATCCCCATGAGCATATATTAGATTTGGTACTGTTCTTCCCTAAAGCATATTTTAGAGTTGTTGAACATGCAAAGCAATGCCACCATGTTAAACTAGGCAACTTTCTACCCCATTTACATATAAAGATTATTTAAATCCGAGCAACGGTTAATTAGTTATGAATTAAATCATTTTAGCATGTTATTTAAGAAAAGTAAAGCAAACATCATTTTAAACATGTCAAACATGATTGAAAGTTGGATATTATTAAACCAGATGAAATTCTAGTCATATTTCATATATAAAGTTTTTACATGTGATGCATAGTTTGTGAGATATTAAATGTATGAACATGAGGGACTTTTTTGTAAAACTGACATCTCTGGAAAAAATAGGAAAAATCGTCTAGGAAAAAAACATGTGTTGGGCCGAATCTGGTGGCCCAATAGTGCAGGGGGAGCTCGGGTGTTGTCTCACCCATGGGCCGAGGCCCGGTCGAAATCAGAGGAGGCTGGCCACGCTGGCGCTGGGCTTCACGTGGTCGACGCTGAGGTCAACACGCGTCTGGACGAGCGGGCGATGCAGAGGACAACCGCGGCGGCGGTAGAAGATCTCCGGCGAGCAAATCAGCGGTGGGGTTTGTGAAGCACGAGGACGGATGGATCCACTTTAGATCTGGTGAGGGGAACCGGTTCCCGGCGGTGGGAGGCGGATTCGACGCGGTGGAGCTCGAGGACGTCCATGGCGGCGGCAGCAGATCTCCTTGCTCCTGTGCAGGAGACAGAGAGTGAGGTGCGGGAGAGGGAGGACGGAGGGGAAGGAGAGAGAGGCAGGTCTGGCCTGCTGGATCCTGCGCCGTCGGGCGACTCCGGTGGCCTGTCGGCCGGTGCGGGGCTGGACGGAGAGAGAGAAGCTCGGCCCCCTCCCGTGGCTGCGGGCACAGTGCTGCGAAGCGGCGGCGCACGGTCCCGGGCGGGCCCCAGATGGGCTTCGCGGGATGCGGCGGCTAGGAGGTGGAGGAGGAGGCGCCAAGTGGCGGCGGCACTATGGAGGGGTGCGGAAAACGAGGGGTGATGGCTAGGGTTTCCAAAATTGGAGGAGGGAGTATCCATTTATAGGAATGGGCAAGGAGAGGGGGGTTTTAGTCCATTTTCGGACCCTCGGGTCACGATCGGACGGCTCCGGACGGAGGGGGGACTAGGTGGGGTTTGTGGGCTATGTAGGAGGGTTAGGCTGAGAGGGGAGGGGAGAGATGCAGTCCGACATGGTTTTCGGAGACCGAAAACGTTCGACGAAAAGACCGGCTACTATTGCCGCTATATTTATCCGTTGGGGCATGAAATGAACTCCGAATGCGATGAAATTTGGCAGGCGGCCTACCTACAGTATAAAAACACCGCATGCCAACTTTCAACCCATTCCGAGAACATTTTCCGGCCACTTATAAAATAATATTCTGGACGTGTCGCGGGCGCGTGCAAGTGTGGACGGGCTCAGAACGGACGACGGAAAGAACTGGGAGACCCGGACGGATGCAAGTTTTGAAAACAAGATGATGCAATGCACATGATGACATGACAAGATGCAACACGCAAGCGAATGACATGGCAACGACAGCGAATAACTGGAAGACACCTGGCGCATCGGTCTCGGGGCGTCACAAGATGCCAAGGGATGGCTAAAGTGAGGAGGAGGCTCGAGGGCACTGGTGGGCTCCAGAGGCGAGGTCGACATGAGTGAGCGCGGGACGCAAGACATACCCAGGTTCGGGGCTCTCCGAAGAGATAACACCCCTAGTCCTGCCAAGTGTGGTCTATATGTAACAGCACAGGGTTGCTCCTAGAGCTGTTTGGAGGAAGAAGGAAGGCTGACCAAGGCTTAGGCAGCTGTGACGCCCCAAGACCGATGTGCCAGGTGTCTTCCAGTTATTCGTCGTCATTGCCATGTCATTCGCTTGCGTGTTGCATCTTGTCATTGCATCATATGCATTGCATCATCATGTTTTCAAAACTTGCATCCGTCCGGGTTTCCCCAGTTCTCTCTGTTGTCCGTTCCGAGTCCAGACACACTTGCACGCGCCCGCGGCATGTCCGAAATAGTATTTTATAAGTGGCCGGAAAATGTTCTCGGAATGGGATGAGAGTTGACGTGTGGTCTTATTTTAGTGTAGCTAGACCGCCTGTCAAGTTTCATCGCATTCGGAGTTCGTTTGATGCCCCAACGGTTAACTATAGCGACATTATAGTCGGTCATACGTTGGACGTTTTCGTTCTCCGGAAACTGTTGCCGGGTTTTCCCTCTCTTTCCTCTCTAGCCCTTCTACACAGCCACCTAGGCCCAGCCTACTCCTCCTCGTGCCTGGAGCCGTCCGATCGCAATCCGAGGGTCCGAAAACGGATGAAAACCCCTAACCCTAGACCCCTGCCTATTTAAGAAGCCCCCCTTGCCATTTTTGGGCATCCCTAGCCTTCCACCTACCTCTAGCCCCCTCCCCCATCAATTTCCGCACCGCTCCAGCCCCTCCTCGCCACTTGGCGCCGCCCAACAGGGCCGGCCGCCACCTGCGCCGCTGCTCAGGACCGCTCCCGCGCCTCCATGTCGCCCCTGGTCTCTCCGCGCCGCCGCGAAGCCCGCGGGCCCACCAGGACCCAGATCGGGGCCCTGGAAGCCCATCTGCGCCCGATCCCGAGTCAGCGCCTACTCGCTCCCGCTGCACCTCCTCGATCTGATCTGGATCGGGAGGGAGGCCGCCGCTCGATGCTCCCGCAAGGCCCGCCGGCCACCGGAGCCCACCGCATCGCCGGCGACCCTTACTCCGCGACGTCGCCCAGGTCGCGTTCCCGGCCGCCAGCTCCTCCCTTCCTCCATTTCTATTCCTCCTTCCCTTATAGCTTGCTCTCTCTCTCTCTGGTCATACACAGCGCCGCCGCTCGGAGTTCCTCGCTGCCGCCCAGCTTCCGGCGTCGTCCGGATTCGCCGGATCTGGCGTCCCCCGCCCCGGATCCGCCTCCCGCTCCGATCCCCGACCTCCGCTTCATCCCATGCTGCCCTCGTCGTAGAACCACACCGCCGGCTCATCTTGCATCGTGGGGAGGACGACGACCGCGCTAGCGCTCCCCTGTCTCGTCTTCGCCATGGACCTCCACCGCCAAGGCCAGTTCGCCCCGGCCCAGTTCCACAGCGCCAGCCGGATTCGGCCTCAAGGCCGATGTGAGCCGCCCTCCAAATCCCCTCTTCCTGTTGGGCCAACAGTATTCGGCCCATGTAGCATTTTTTCCCTCGAGACGAATTTAGCTAATATTCCTGAGACGGTTGTTTTGCAGAAAACCCCTTCATGATCATTCATTTAATAACTTCACAACCGTGCATCGGATCTAAACAATTTATATATGTAACCTGATTAGAATTTCATCTAGTTTCACAATATCCAACTTTCATGCATGTTTAAAATGTTTAAAATGTTGTTTGTGTAACTTTGTCCATATGCCATGCTAAAATGGTTTAATTCATAACTAAATAATTGTAGCTCCGTTTTTAACAAACTTTATATGTAAATGGGGTAGAATTTTTCCTAGTTTAACATGGTGGCATCATCTTGCATGTTTAATAACTATAAAGTATGGTTTAGGGCAGAACAGGACAAAACCTAATATATGCACATGGGGATTTACCAGAATTGTTGTTCGTTGTTTCCGGCCTCATTTAAACTTGCCTAGATAGGTAGTTTTCTTTTGCTTCACCCTCTTGCCATGTTTAACAACATTTAATATTGTTGGGTACATAAACGAGATCGAACTAAATAACTTGTCGTGGTGTTTCGTCAATATGCAACTCGTTGCATAATGAGCTCCACTTAATTTGTAGGATTGTTTGTGCACTTTGCCATGCCATGCTTCATTAAACCGGACATGCATCATACTTGATTGTGCATCATGCCATGATTATGTGTTGGTTGTTTACTATGTTGTGTGCTCCTTTCTGGTGTTGCTTCTTCGGGTTGGTTCCGATAACGTCGTGTTGTGAGGATTCGTTCGACTTCGTCTGTTTATCTTCTTCATGGACTCGTTCTTCTTCCTTGCAGGATTTCAGGCAAGATGATCATACCCTCGAAATCACTTCTATCTTTGCTTGCTAGTTGCTCGCTCTTTTGCTATGCCTATGCTACGATGCCTACCACTTGCTTGTCATGCCTCCCATATTGTTGAACCAAGCCTCTAACCCACCTTGTCCTAGCAAACCATTGATTGGCTATGTTACCGCTTTGCTCAGCCCCCCTTATAGCGTTGTTAGTTGCAGGTGAAGATTCAAGTTTGTTCCTTGTTGGAACATGGAGATGTTGTTCCTTGTTGGAACATGTTTACTTGTTGGGATATCACCATATATCTTATTTAACTAATGCATCTATATACTTGGTAAAGCGTGGAAGGCTCGGCCTTATGCCTGGTGTTTTGTTCCACTCTTGCCGCCCTAGTTTCCTTCATATCGGTGTTATGTTCCCGGATTTTGCGTTCCTTACGCGGTTGGGCTATTATGGGAACCCCTTGATAGTTCGCCTTGAGTAAAACTCCTCCAGCAATGCCCAACATTGGTTTTACCATTTGCCACCTAGCCTTTTCCTTTCCCTTGGGAGTCGCGCTCCTGAGGGTCATCATTATTTACCCCCCCCCCGGGGCCAGTGCTCCTCTGAGTGTTGGTCCAACCTGTCAGCTGCCGGTGGCCACCAGGGGCAACTCTGGGCTGGCCTACCCGTACCTAGGACAATCTGAGTGTGCCCTGAGAAAGAGATATGTGCAGCTCCTATCGGGATTTGTTGGCATATTCGGGCGGAGTTGCTGGTTTAGTTTTACCTTGTCGAAATGTTTTGTAACCGGGATTCCGAGTCTGATCGGACCTTCCCGCTAGAAGGAATATCCTTCGTTGACCGTGAGAGCTTGTCATGGGCTAAGTTGGGACACCCCTGCAGGGTTTTGAACTTTTGAAAGCCGTGCCCGCGGTTATGGGCAGATGGGAATTTGTTAACGTCCGGTTGTAGAAAACCTGAAGTTGACCTTAATTAAAATACATCAACCGCGTGTGTAACCGTGATGGTCTCTTTCCGGCGGAGTCCGGGAAGTGAACACGGTGTTGGAGTTATGCTTGACGTAGGTTGTTCTAGGATCACTTCTTGATCATACTTTTATCGACCGTGCTTTGCCTTCTCTTCTCGCTCTCATTTGCGTATGTTAGCCACCATATATGCTAGTCACTTGCTGCAGCTCCACCTCATACCTTTTACCTTACCCATAAGCTTAAATAGTCTTGATCGCGCGGGTGTGAGATTGCTGAGTCCCTGTGACTCACAGATACTTCCAAAACCAGCTTGCAGGTGCCGATGAGTCCGTGCAGATGACGCAACCAAGCTCAGGAGGAGCTCGATGAAGATCTTGCCCTTTGTGTTGTTTCGTTCTAGTTGATCAGTAGTGGAGCCCAGTTGGGGTCGATAGGGGACCTTGTCGCATTTGGGGTTCTTCTTTTATTTTGGTTCCGTAGTCGGACCTTGATTGTATCTGTTTGACGTAATGCTTTATTCATGTAATTGTGTGAAGTGGTGATTGTAAGCCAACTATGTATCCCTTTCCCTTATGTATTACATGGGTTGTGTGAAGATTACCTCACTTGCGGCATTGCTTTCAATGCGGTTATGCCTCTAAGTCGTGCTTCGACACGTGGGAGATATAGCCGCATCGAGGGCGTGACAAGTTGGTATCAGAGCCTTCCCCGGCCTTAGGAGCCCCCACTGCTTGATCGGATTAGTAGCCGTTGTTGAGTCTAGAAAAATGTTTTGAGTCATTTAGGAATTATATATTGGAGAGTTTAGGAATTCTTTTTACTCCCCAGTCCCTTCATCGCTCTGGTAATGCATCCTGACGTAGAGTTTTGACTCTTCTCTTCTCAAATTTTCACAAAAAAAATTTAGGATCACGCAGGTATCTTGGAATCGTTCCGATGGTTTTGTGAGAGAACATTGTTCTTGGTGCCTCCTGACATTTAGGGGTTGTGGCAGTGTGTCGGGGAGTTGAGCTCCGAGGTGTTGTCGTCACAATTTTATCGTTGCAGTTCTGGAATACCTGAGTTTAGTTTCACCGACATCGAAAATCTCTTTTATGCAGTTGTTGGTGAGATAACCTCAACGCCACCCAGTACTGGGGCGGGATTTCGGGAGTATTGCCATAACTCGTATAACGGATGCTTTTCGAAGGTTGAGGTAGACGATTTCCGAAGCTTTCTTGGTTATGTGTTGAAGGATGGATACAGCTGCATGTAGGATTTGCTAGTTTTGGGTGAGATATTATGCTTCCCCTGTATCCCCAACACCTGATTGCATAACCGGGAAAGTTTCGGGAGTTTATAAGTGGGAATTCAAGTAGCTCTTAGGATATCTTTTCGACGGATATATGATATGAAATTGGGGTTCGACGTCTAGTGGTCCGCCTATTCACGGTTGGTTTTACAGTGGTCTCGTTGTGTCTTAAAGAGTCCTTGGCTATGCCGACTCGGGGACGCTTCATATGTCATGTGCACTGCCTTGTACATGATGGTGTTGTACGATCGAGCCCGTGTAGGCCCCACCACAAAAACTTCGGACGAAATCTCTATCATATGTTTGTTCCGGCTTATTCTGCAAGCCAATCCTTTGTTTTGTTTTGAGTTGTGGTATTCGAGTTGCTTCGAAGTCAAATGTTGATTCCATACCTTCCCCAAATGGTGTTCTCATACTCTGATGTGAATACTAATCCTTCTTGATAATTGAGATTGTCATGTCAATCCTTTTCAACCCGGCGAGTTTTCTCTTCAACTGGATCCGATCACTTCAACCTTTGCAAGATCAATTATCAGTTCTTCTCAACGGTGTTTGCTTCATCCATTCCAAGTTGCCTTTGTTTTTCCCGCCCACCCACCCTTTTTCCTCAAGGACTAGGATTTCTTTTACAAGTATCCTTTTATTGTGTGAAGTCTCTCCATTCCTTTTCCGTCAATGTCCTTATCCGGTGATTCTCATGAGGATTCTAACGGAGCTTCAAGTGTTGTATTCTTCGATCTTTTCTTCTACGATGGATTTAATTCAAGCTTTATGGATCTTATCATTTCCTCGTTTCAAATGCCTTGCACCTCATAATAATTCACTTCTCGCTATTCATTTGTTCCGGAGTGCTCAATATATCTCGAAGATTCATGTTTCTACTCTGCTTTCGTTCAAGATCTTTCGAGGATGTTATCTCATTCAAGCCATTTAAATCAACCGGCGCAATCTATATTTTAAATCATCAACGGTGTTTCTCTTGAGTGGGCCCTAACCCACAGGTCTTTTCCCAGGATCTTACCTGACTCTTCTTATTTTCCTGGAGCTATCCTTAATTCGTTTCAAAGTTTGATGTAAGTATGAATTATCATCAGTCAAATGCCTTTCTCCAAGATCTTTAAAAATCTTTTCATCGTTGGCTCAACCTTTCCATTTTTTTTCATTCCGGCGTGCCTCAATAATTCATGGTGGTGTTTCTCCTCGTCATTCTCAACATTTGAAGACCGAAGAAGAGTTTCTCTCAGTTTTGCTCCATTCTCTTCAAGATTCGTCATTCTAGCTTGTTGCCATCCTCTCATAGTTGTTTTTGGATTGGGAAAATTCTTTTCACCTATCCGGAGCAATTCAGGAGTCTTCTCAGTTTGATTATCTGGGAGTCCATAACTTCAGGTTTATTCATTCTCAATTGTCAGCTCTCATTCTCCAAATCTAACCGGTGCATCATTCAAGTATATTCTCTAATCAGTTCATGATCTCTTTGCTCTCTTGTATCTAAACTCTCTCATGTATTTTCGTTCATTTTAATTCTTACGGTGGTTCGTTCAAGATTTCTCTTCCTTGTTTATCATATCAATTCATTCGTTGTTCCAAATCCCACCGGCGGTTCCATCAAGTCCTTATCAAGTTATCGATATCTCTCTTAATCTTTTCTACGAGAATAAGTAGTATGCCAATTCCATTGCTTGTCATCAATTTTAATTGGTGAAGGATACGCATAATGTAATTCTTATTCTTGTTTCATCGAGTTTATTCAATTTCTATTTTCCGGAGTGGTTCATCATACTTATTCTTGGTTTCAAGTGCTCATCTTTCTTTCCCGGAGTTCCAAGCTCTCGCAATTATGTAATCACGGAGATCTATAAAAAATCTTTACAAGGATTCACCTTGTGTTTTCAACTTCTTTTTCCTTTCGTTTGATCATCCTTTTGTTTAACGGAATTCTTCATGGAGGCTCTACATGATGGTTCACAAGGATTTAATTCCTTCTCGAAGTGTTCATCGAGATTCTTTTCAGAGGAGCTTTAGTATTCTTTATCTTGCATTTTAAAGTGCAATTCTTTCAACCGTATCATTCGAGGTGGTATTATGTCATTCTTGATAACTTGAGTTCATGTCTCATGATTCACATGTTGTTAAGAATGAGGTATTTTAAATCCATCAATCTCTTCTTTGGAGTTATCTTGGGTTTATTTTTCACCTAAAGCCTTCCCTTAGGATTGTTGCTAATTATGGTGCTTATAAATGACCCAATTTCTTCATTTATCCTTTTTCCGACGCGATATAGTTTCTCGTCTCCTTGTTGATATCAATCCAATTCTGCTTCCCGTGAGTGGCAGGTTGACACCTCATAATTTGAGTTGTATTCCATAAGACCATATCAAGCTTATTCTTTTCGTTGTTGGTTTTCCAACAACTCCGTTCTAGCGTTTGTGGTAAGCATGCTCCCTCAAGACCTTGTTTCCCTTCGTTCACTTCATTCCATTCTTACTTTTGTTCCGGAGGCCTTGTCATGTTGCACTTTTCAACCCATAATCTCATTTTGGCAAAGACCATGTTTTGATCGTGTTTATCCTTTTAACCGGAGCATTGTGTCCCTTTTTCTCAAGCTCTTTCATGTTATCTAGTTTTTCATCTCTTCTAAACCGGAGTGATGTCCGAGATCTTTCTTACCCCTTGTTCCATTCATTCAATAGTTACAGAGGCAGTGTATTGTGATTTCATCAAGTATCTTCTCATCTTATCAAGTTCTTATTTAATTCCTTTTCTTTTCAATCAGAGTGCTGCCCGAAGTTGTTCTCCCTTCTTCCTCTTTTCTAACGGAGTGTTTTCAGCTTCGATCATCTCCGTTGTTTTCTTTTCTCAAAATGGATTAACCTTTTCAAGGTTCATGGTTTCACTCGTTTGTCAAAGAAGCAACTTAGTTTTACCTCTTCTCTTTCTCTTCCGTTTTCCCTCTGGTGCCATTCTAGATCTCGGGACGAGATCCTCTCGTAGTGGTGGAGGGTTGTGACGCCCTGAGACCGATGTGCCAGGTGTCTTCTAGTTATTCGCCGTCGTTGCCATGTCATTCACTTGTGTGTTGCATCTTGTCATTGGATCATATGCATTGCATCATCATGTTTTCAAAACTTGCATCCGTTCAGGTTTCCCCAGTTCTCTCTGTTGTCCGTTCCGAGTCCAGACACACTTGCACGCGCCCGCGGCATGTCCAAAATAGTATTTTATAAGTGGTCGGAAAATGTTCTCGGAATGGGATGAGAGTTGACGTGTGGTCTTATTTTAGTGTAGCTAGACCGCCTGTCAAGTTTCATCGCATTCGGAGTTCGTTTGATGCCCCAACGGTTAACTATAGCGACATTATAGTCGGTCATACGTCGGACGTTTTCGTTCTCCGAAAACTGTTGTCGGGTTTTCCCTCTCTTTCCTCTCTAGCCCTTCTACACAGCCACCTAGGCCCAGCCTACTCCTCCTCATGCCTGGAGCCGTCCGATCGCGATCCGAGGGTCCGAAAACGGATGAAAACCCCTAACCCTAGACCCCTGCCTATTTAAGAAGCCCCCCTTGCCATTTTTGGGCATCCCTAGCCTTCCACCTACCTCTAGCCCCCTCGCCATCAATTTCCGCGCTGCTCCAGCCCCTCCTCGCCACTTGGCGCCGCCCAACAGGGCCGGCCGCCACCTGCGCCACGGCTCAGGACCGCTCCCGCGCCTCCACGTCGCCCCTGGTCTCTCCACGTCGCCGCGAAGCCCGCGGGCCCACCAGGACCCAAATCGGGGCCCTGGAAGCCCATCTGCGCCTGATCCCGAGTCAGCGCCTACTCGCTCCTGCTGCACCTCCTCGATCCGATCTGGATCGGGAGGGAGGCCGCCGCTCGATGCTCCCGCAAGGCCCGCCGGCCACCGGAGCCCACCACATCGCCGGCGACCCTTACTCCGCGACGTCGCCCAGGTCGCGTTCCCGGCCGCCAGCTCCTCCCTTCCTCCGTTTCTATTCCTCCTTCCCTTATAGCTTGCTCTCTCTCTCTCTAGTCATACACAGCGCCGCCGCTCGGAGTTCCTCGCTGCCGCCCAGCTTCCGGCGTCATCCGGATTCGCCGGATCTGGCGTCCCCCGCCCCGGATCCGCCTCCCGCTCCGTTCCCTGGCCTCCGCTTCATCCCATGCTGCCCTCGTCGGAGAACCACACTGCCGGCTCGTCTTGCATCATGGGGAGGACGACAACCGCGCCAGCGCTCCCCTGTCTCGTCTTCGCCATGGGCCTCCACCGCCAAGGCCAGTTCGCCCCGGCCCAGTTCCACAACGCCAGCCGGATTCGGCCTCAAGGCCGATGTGAGCCGCCCTCCAAATCCCCTCTTCCTGTTGGGCCAACAGGATTCGGCCCATGTAGCATTTTTTCCCTCGAGACGAATTTAGCTAATATTCCTGAGACGGTTGTTTTGCAGAAAACCCCTTCATGATCATTCATTTAATAACTTCACAACCGTGCATCGGATCTAAACAATTTATATATGTAACCTGATTAGAATTTCATCTAGTTTCACAATATCCAACTTTCATGCATGTTTAAAATGTTTAAAATGCTGTTTGTGTAACTTTGTCCATATGCCATGCTAAAATGGTTTAATGCATAACTAAATAACCGTAGATCTGTTTTTAACAAACTTTATATATAAATGGGGTAGAATTTTGCCTAGTTTAACATGGTGGCATCATCTTGCATGTTTAATAACTATAAAATATGGTTTAGGGCAGAACAGGACCAAACCTAATATATGCACATGGGGATTTACCGGAATTGTTGTTCGTTGTTTCCGGCCTCATTTAAACTTGCCTAGATAGGTAGTTTTCTTTTGCTTCACCCTCTTGCCATGTTTAACAACATTTAATATTGTTGGGTACATAAACGAGATCGAACTAAATAACTTGTCGTGGTGTTTCGTCAATATGCAACTCGTTGCATAATGAGCTCCACTTAATTTGTAGGATTGTTTGTGCACTTTGCCATGCCATGCTTCATTAAACCGGACATGCATCATACTTGATTGTGCATCATGCCATGATTATGTGTTGGTTGTTTACTATGTTGTGTGCTCCTTTCCGGTGTTGCTTCTTCGGGTTGGTTCCGATAACGTCGTGTTGTGAGGATTCGTTCGACTTCGTCCGTTTATCTTCTTCATGGACTCGTTCTTCTTCCTTGAGGGATTTCAGGCAAGATGATCATACCCTCGAAATTAATTCTATCTTTGCTTGCTAGTTGCTCGCTCTTTTGCTATGCCTATGTTACGATGCCTACCACTTGCTTGTCATGCCTCCCATATTGTTGAACCAAGCCTCTAACCCACCTTGTCCTAGCAAACTGTTGATTGGGTATGTTACCGCTTTGCTCAGCCCCTCTTATAGCATTGTTAGTTGCAGGTGAAGATTGAAGTTTGTTCCTTGTTGGAACATGGAGATGTTGTTCCTTGTTGGAACATGTTTACTTGTTGGGATATCACCATATATCTTATTTAATTAATGCATCTATATTCTTGGTAAAGGGTGGAAGGCTCGGCCTTATGCCTGGTGTTTTGTTCCACTCTTGCCGCCCTAGTTTCCGTCATATCGGTGTTATGTTCTCGGATTTTGCGTTCCTTGCGCGGTTGGGCTATTATGGGAACCCCTTGACAGTTCGCCTTGAGTAAAACTCCTCCAGCAATGCCCAACATTGGTTTTACCATTTGCCACCTAGCCTTTTCTTTTCCCTTGGGAGTCGCGCTCCTGAGGGTCATCATTATTTTACCCCCCCCCCCCGGGCCAGTGCTCCTCTGAGTGTTGGTCCAACCTGTCAGCTACCGGTGGCCACCAGGGGCAACTCTGGGCTGGCCTACCTGTACCTAGGATAATCTGAGTGTGCCCTGAGAAAGAGATATGTGCAGCTCCTATCGGGATTTGTCGGCACATTCGGGCGGTGTTGCTGGTTTACTTTACCTTGTCGAAATGTCTTGTAATCGGGATTCCGAGTTTGATCGGACCTTCCCGCTAGAAGGAATATCCTTCGTTGACCGTGAGAGCTTGTCATGGGCTAAGTTGGGACACCCTTGCATGGTTTTGAACTTTCGAAAGCCGTGCCCGCGGTTATGGGCAGATGGGAATTTGTTAACGTCCAGTTGTAGAAAACCTGAAGTTGACCTTAACTAAAATACATCAACCGCGTGTGTAACCGTGATGGTCTCTTTCCGGCGGAGTCCGGGAAGTGAACACGGTGTTGGAGTTATGCTTGACGTAGGTTGTTCTAGGATCACTTCTTGATCATACTTTTATCGACCGTGCTTTGCCTTCTCTTCTCACTCTCATTTTCGTATGTTAGCCACCATATATGCTAGTCGCTTGCTGCAGCTCCACCTCATACCTTTTACCTTACCCATAAGCTTAAATAGTCTTGATCGCGAGGGTGTGAGATTGTTGAGTCCCCATGACTCACGGATACTTCCAAAACCAGCTTGTAGGTGCCGATGAGTCCGTGCAGATGACGCAACCAAGCTCAGGAGGAGCTCGATGAAGATCTTGCCCTTTGTGTTGTTTCGTTCTAGTTGATCAGTAGTGGAGCCCAGTTGGGGTCGATAGGGGACCTTGTCGCATTTGGGGTTCTTCTTTTATTTTGGTTCCATAGTCGGACCTTGATTGTATCTGTTTGATGTAATGCTTTATTCATGTAATTGTGTGAAGTGGCGATTGTAAGCCAACTATGTATCCCTTTCCCTTATGTATTACATGGGTTGTGTGAAGATTACCTCACTTGCGACATTGCTTTCAATGTGGTTATGCCTCTAAGTCATGCTTCGACACATGGGTGACATAGCCGCATCGAGGGCGTGACAGCAGCTCCCTCTTCCCGGGCGTTGCTAGCTAGGTGTGTGTGAGTGATCGCCTGTGCCAGTGAAGGAGTTTATCTGCCTGTATGCATGAGGGCTCCTGGGGGGTTTTATAGGTCAACCCCCAGAGGTACAATGGTAATGTTACAAGGTCGTAGGGCCGGGTCGTCAGTGTCCAGGAACCCAGTGCTAGGACCCGCCGAGTACCAGGCATCACCGGGTTCCCCGAGCATGGGACCCACCGGGTACGGGGTCGGCCGTCTTGTCGATCGTCAGGGAGTGGCCGGGTTGAGTCGGCTACAGTGGCTCTTCATCAGGTCGCCGCTTGTTAGCGTCATTGGTGACGATGGGTGCACTGTTGCCACGGCGGCCCTGGTCAGCGGGTAGGTGGGGGCACTGTTGCCTCGTCCGGCTGACCAGAGGCATGGGCGGGGTTCTGCGGCTTCGGTCATCAGTTGGTGGAGACTCGTCCCATCGTACGGCTGGGATGGGACAGGAGCTGACCCTCGGCTGGGTTGGAGAACACGCCAAGGGAGGAGCTGGCTTGTTGGAGAAGTATTGGTATGCCGGGCTCGGCTGTCTTGAGCTGGTTGTTGGGGCCGAGTTGAGGATTAGGTCGGGTCGAGGGGCTTGGCCGGGTCGAGCAACCCGGCCAAGCGCAAGCCGGCTTGAGGGGCGATGCTGGCCACGTCGTTTTTGAAAAGGATCCGGGTTTCGTTGTCTGCCCGGGGTTCATCCCCCCGACAATCTCCATACCTAGTTCAATCTCGTTACCGGCAAGTCTCTTTACTCGTTCCGTAATACATCATCTTGCAACTTACTCCTTAGTCACTTTGCTTGCAAGCTTTTTGTGATGTGTATTACTGAGAGGGCCCAGAGATACCTCTCCGTCATACAGAGTGACAAATCCCAATCTCGATTCATGCCAACTCAACAGACACTTTGCGGAGATACCTGTAAAGCATATTTATGATCATCCAGTTACGTTGTGACGTTTGATAGCACACAAGGTATTTCTGCGATATCCAGGAGTTGCATTATCTCATGGTCGAAGGAATATGTATTTGACATTAAAAAAGCATTAGCAATAAACTGAACGATCATATGCTAAGCTAATAGATGGGTCTTGTCCATCACATCATTCTCCTAATGATGTGATCCCGTTATCAAGTGACAACTCATGTCCATGGTTAGGAAACCTTAACCATCTTTGATCAACGAGCTAGTCTAGTAGAGGCTCACTAGTGACACGGTATTTGTTTATGTATCCACACATGTATTTAAGTTTCCGATCAATACAATTCTAGTATGAATAATAAACCTTTATCATGAGTAAGGAAATATAATAATAATAACTTTATTATTGCCTATAGGACATATTTCCATCAAACTCTGTCACCATTCTTCCACAACAAACTTCTTAATGAGTGTAATGCACACTTGTATCAACGTCGTCAACTCCAGCTTAAAAGCAAGGCAAGGATTTCGACATCGTCGGTATCAGTGCAAAGATAACATCTTCAATAAGGAGATGATGGAAGTCTATCATTGTTGATTCCAACTAGGTAAGACTAGAATATGGGTTTTCACCCCGAATACAGAGTGGTGCTCTAATAACCAACTTGATAATTGTTCCACCCATTAAGGCTTCTCCGACGCGGACCCCTAAAACGAACGCGACGTCCGTGGACAGTGATACAGGAGCCGGTCGTCCAACCATGAGCGCATACATTTCAAACGTGATTTGAACAAACTAGATGATTTTCATTTAAACTGAAATAAAATCATTATATTTTTGACATATTTCAACTAAGAAAAAACGGACGACATTTTTAACCTAGTGTAAATGATTGTCAGTCGTGGCAGTGTTCGTGCCCCACGTCATGTCTTTCCCATGTCGGTAAGCTCACAGATTATGAGCCCAGGGAAGTGAAGTTGCGGGAGGGGAAGAATAAGACATGGGGTGTGGTCGTCCTAGGACCCAAGCCATGGTGGCGTCCCATGGCCTACTCTTCCTTGTCAGAGTCCACCGTGTCAACGGCGTCGGACGTGGATAGATCGGCCTCGTGGTTGTTGCAGCGGGGAGCAAACCGTGGTGGGGGCATGGTCGATACGGAGCTGGCGGCGTCTGCGGTCACCTGTGCCTCCTTTTCGTTTGCCTCCGTGCATATCCCCACGAAGAGGGTGTCTCTATCCGCCCATAGGACATCCGCGATGGATGTCATGAGCGCTACGCATGAACTGGTATAAGGCCCGCTGCTCATCTAGGAAGCCCGGATCTTCTGCGACCATGGCCGCGAGAGCATCATCCTTCTTGTGCTCGCCCGTGATTTTCCCCTCCATGAGCCGGTGCTCGTCAAGGAGCCGAAGATTGTTGCCCTGCTCCTCCTATGCCTGCCGGAATGCTAACACAGTAACACGGACGGCACCGGCTGCTGTTCCACCGTGACAGCGTTGAAGTGTGCCTTCGTGGGCAGGATGCCAGCTCATCCTCAGATGCCTCCTTCGTCGTTTAGTACTCGTCGCCGACCTCGAGCGAGCTCGTCGATAAGCTAACCTCTGTCCATCGTGTGGCTCAGCGGCTAACATGCAGGGGTTCGGCCCAATGCTCCTATCCTGAGCCAGGCTCCCGTACGCCACGCCCTGGGCGACGGCCGGCCCTGGCGGGTGTGCCACGCCATGGAAAGCAAGTGAAATAAGAGGTCCCCAAGGTCCGCACGTGTGTCACCACGACATCGATCGATCGATCGATTGTACCCTACCTATGCTTCTCGATCGGATGGAGACCAGACCAGAGACTAGCTGGACATGCAATTCCACGTCTTTTCTGCACGCGTGCATGTGTTTGAGTCGTGCAGACCAGGACGTACGGCGGCGGCGACGCTGATCGAATTACTTTGCTTCGACGTGGTGCTTAAAAAACAGTTCACATACGCCTAAACTCAGGCACAAATTTCAGCCGGAAATCTTAGCCACGTAAAGTACATAAGGAGATTCTCGATAAAAAAGAGAGGAACACACAAGTCCCAAGAGAATATTAATAGAGATTGATACCCAATACTAAGAATTTTCCCTGTCGCAAGGAAAGAAAATCCACTCCAGCCCATGTGGGGATGCTACTCTGCATAGCAGATTACTGCTACGAGTCCACGTCACACGTACAGCACACACGTCACTCTCGATTGGACGAGTTCATGGCGTCGACCGATCGATCACCAGCCAAGCGCCGGCAAGGCCCGGGGACGGCCGGGCGCGACCATGTTGCCGGCGGGGTCGTAGTTGATGACGCCGGAGAAGTCCGGCAGCTGGCACTTCCCTCCCATGAGGATCCCTTTCTGCCAGACGCAAGGCGGCGGGGACGCGTCGGCCCCTACGCCGCCGGGCTGCACCTGGTGGATGCTGATGACCGGGTCCGTCCTCCGGCGGCTCACGCTCGCCAGCGCGCGCCGCAGCCGCTCTGTCGCCGCCGCCCCCGCCCCCGAGTGCGACGCGCACAGCGCCAGCGCCAGCGCGCACACGGCCAGGAACGCCGCCGCCGCCGGCACCGCGGCCGCGATCACGCCGCTGTGGTGCAGGGCGAGGTGGCGCGACGCGCCGGCGGCGATCACGCCGTGAAGGCCGAGGTGGCGCGGCATTGCGTACTTGACAGTGCGGTGCTTTCCTGCCTGGAGTGACGAGAGACAGAGCTGCCTGGGCTGTGAGTGCTTCTTGGAGCGTGCCGGATTCTGTGCTTGTATATATAGAGGTGTGGCTGAGCAGAAGCAGATTGTTTGACTTTTTTTTTCGGAGTGGAGTTGTTTACGTGAGTGCAATCAACAGCTGCATTAGCATGGAGCCATGGAGCCGGTGGTGTTTGGAGAGTGGTTTGCCAGCTCTGCGTCTGCGAGGCCCAACTTCTACAAGTACTTGCTCCTAACTGAACCATCAGGTGCAAATTCCAGTGGATTGCCAGGATAGGTATGCAGCAGATGCCGATTAAAAGATGTACACCGATCAATATCCAAACTGAACGGATTCAAACTTCTAAGTTTCCGGTGTGAAATCCAAAAAATATGTAATTTAAAGGAAAAATGAATTCGAGGCATGCGCCGGACAAGCTTATTGTATGCAGACCGAACTTGTTTTTCTTTACCGGGAACAGCTATGCTCTCTTGAATTAACTCAACATGTCTATGTTTGGAAAGCATTTCCATTTAAGAAGTCAAATGCAGTTCAGTCTCTTTTTTTTTGGAAGAAGAAGAAGAAGATCCAGATCTATTAATATTCATCAGAAGTATAAAATATAATAATAAAATTTACCACCGAACGACCACCGCCTCCGCGCCAGAACGAGCCGTCAATGTGCCGCTATTGTCGCTCCCCTACCGGAGCCAGGTTGACCTTGCTAGTGTTAGTCGGGAAGTCTTTGCGTGCATGCTCCAAGGACCAGTTCCCTCGAACCATAGTCGTCATCATTGAACCCTTGAATAGATCTGAAGCAACTGACACCAAATCTCCTCATCGCACACATACAACCAGAAACTCTAACCTCACCACCCCAAAGAGTCGGCAAATCTAAGGCGGAGCTTTATCGACTACGTCCAGATGAACGAACTTGAGGAGGATCGGATGCCGAAAAATAAACTTGAAGAAGAAGTGCCGACATCTGCCAGAAAAAACCTAAGCTAAACGACTAGCCAGAGTGAAGGCCCTGGAATTCTTCTCCCCACCACTGACAGCTAAAGCGGTAGGTAGAGGGGAGGCGAATCCACAGGCTCGCCGGTAAAGTCTGGAGGAAAGAATTTGCCCTAGCCGACGAAGGAGAGAAAAGAAACACTTGAAGCAATTTAGACTTTCTAAAGAGTTTAGAACTTTTCTTAGACTAATAAGAAGCTCACGTTCCCATAGAAGGACCTCGGGTGAACGAACGTTCCCTCAGCAAAGCTCACGAGCGAACGACGATTTTCCTGAATTTTTGTCTAAAAAGACTACCTATCCAGTACAATTGACAGAAAAGACCGTCTCTAGATCAGATTGCCAGAAAAGACCACCTAATTCGTGGCGGCAGGCGCGCCAGCCAACACGTGGCGCCTGCCGCCACACGCGAAGGCGGCAGACCCTGCCGCCACGGTCCCAGGCGGCAAGTGGCCTGTCACAGGAAATCGTCGGGAGCGACCAGAACAAGACGGAACGGGATCAGTGGTGGGCCCAGCCGCCACATCAGGAGGCGGCAGTGCTGCTGAGGCCGCGAGTTCGACTGGAGCACGGGCCGTGTATAGCTGCGCTGAGCTGATCACGCCTCATCGCCTGACCGGAGTGCATGCGCAAGGGAGAGGTGCGTGCAGTGCAGTGCAGCTTTGCCTAGCTGAACAATCCACCGGTGTATTAGTCGCTAGTTGGATTTACCGCCGTAGCTTTTGGGCCTACACTGCCATGCATGCATGTGCTTGCCGTACGTCCTGATTAACCATCGCGGGGCTGCTGCAGTACATGCCGCCTCTGGGCGTGGCGGCATGGCCCGCCGGCCAGCAGTCCATCGCAGTTCCCGTTCCGTTGTGTTCTAGCCGATCCCAGCGATTCCTGTGACAGACGACCTGCCGCCTGGGCCTGTGGCGGCAGGCGCTGCCGCCACGGCGCGTGGCGGCAGGCGCCACGTGTCTGCTGCCGCGTTTGCCGTCACAAATCAGGTGGTCTTTTCTGGCAATTTGACTCAAAGGTAGTCTTTTTTATCAATTGCCCCGCGCAGGTTGTCCTTTTGAACAAAAAATCGATTTTCCTCTGCGTTTGCTCAAAAAATAGCTCGTAGGGAACGTTTAAGAGTTGTCATGCTAAAATAGAGAGATTTGTCGTCCTATGATAGATGGATTTTTCACGCTAATAAAAAAGTGACATGCTATAGAAGAAAGTTGACATACTACAGGAGAGAAAATTGCCATATGTTTCAAAGTATGACATGTTGTAGTAGTGATAATTACTTTTTTTTAACACAGTACAGAAAAAAAACACAATTATCCCTACTACAGCTGTCATGTGTTAGGATAAAAAGAAAAGAAAGTAGCCCTCATATTTAAAAATTGTCATGCTGCAACACAAGAGAAATGTCATGTTAGCAGAAGAGGATTATCATATTACAACAATAAATTGCTATGATACTATATATTACAACAATAAATTGCTATGATACTATAGAGAAAGTTTCCATGCAATTTGCCATGATACAAGACGGTTTCCTTACTACGCAGAAGCTTTCATACATGATTTTAGTAATTGTCATGCTTATATCATGGACGGATGCAAGAGAGGGAACATTGTACCTATGGGGATAGGCATGTATCACACTTTAAGATTCCTGCACATGATCAAACCCATTAGAGCAACTCTAGCAGATTCGCTATATTGCCCCGTACCGTAAAATAACCCCACTTTACTTGACCGGGACAAAAATTCATCCCGACCAGGTCTTGTAAAACGGGTCGTCCCGATTTTTTTTTGCGGCGAGCTCTAAAATTCGACCCGCAACCGGCAAAT
>NC_041390.1:215026404-215067733 GCF_002162155.2 Triticum dicoccoides | reverse complement strand
TCTATCACACGCGCGATTTGGCGGGAGGGAAACTTCCGCCCCTTCCGTGCTGCCCCTCCATCAGAGGGCATGGGTTCAATGACAAGAGAATCTTGGGAGATGAAAAGAATGGAGACTATGTGCTGGAGGAGGATGGAGCTTCAAAATCTTACGGCCAGTGATGGTGGTCTCGGACATGGTGATGGTTGTGGGTTTTTTTTCTTTCTGAAATACGCATGAGTGTGCGTATCATTCATTAATAGAGGGGAGGGAAGAGATTCTCTAAGTCCGCAGATTTATAATAGCGGTGCATCCACACGTCGGATGATCCGTCCACGGCACCTAAGAGCATATAGCGACTACTCCCGAATTACCCA
The DNA here is from genome assembly GCF_002162155.2 of Triticum dicoccoides. Taxonomy (NCBI): domain Eukaryota; kingdom Viridiplantae; phylum Streptophyta; class Magnoliopsida; order Poales; family Poaceae; genus Triticum; species Triticum dicoccoides. The sequence goes on along the minus strand of NC_041390.1, from coordinate 215,067,377 downwards.
CCTCGACAGGCCCACAAAGAATCCCTCAAGATCTCCTTTGAGCAGCCCGGTGAGCTCCGGTGGTGGGGGTTTTGGAGGTGGTAGATGTTTCTGCAATGGTGGTGGTGGTGGTTTTGGAGGTGGAGGTGGTGGTGGTGGGGTTTTTGGAGGTGGTGGTGCTTCGGCCAATGGAGTTGATGTTGATGCTCCGGCCAACGAAGATGGCGGTGCTTCCTGGAAGCAAAGTGATCATTCTTTGGTCAATTTTGATGAAGATGATGATTGTAGTGCTATGGCCAGTGATGGTGGCGACGATCTTGGCAACAATGATATTGCTTGATTTGATCATGGCCGGTCGTGGTTTGATCATGTATTCTTGTGTTTGATTGCACATTCGTAGGGGCAAACTTGCTACCTCTTTATATTCTTTATATTACGCATGATTTTGAATGTGAACTATTGCAGCATGCTTATGTTATGTGAATTTCATGCATCTATATAATCTGCTAGAGGGGCACTTAAAGAGTGTTCCCTAAAAAAACATTCGTAGAGAACGTCGTCTCTATAGCTTTTTCGGGTTTTTTTTTGAATAAGCGTCGCCTGTCATCTAGGCCTCAAAAAATTCTTTAGAAAATCCACATGTATTAATAAATATATTTTACATATGAAAATAATTTCATTACAAGATACTTTAGCATATGAGCTGAAAAAAAGAAAAAAAAGTGGATTTGTAATACTTTAGCATATGATTAGCAAACAGTGCTTTGCTATTTTCAAAACACAAAGTTTTTTTTGTAGATCGCATTTAAAAGTATCTCATAATAACATTTTACAGATACATAGAATGCATCTATATATACATGTGGAATTTGTTAAGATATTTTGGAAACTTTTTCATTTCATTTTTCTAAAATAAAATATGGGTTCCATGGAGCCCAAGCTCAATGACACATTTTCATCATGGATTCCACCATGAATCGAATGTCAGATTTCTTTTAGCATGGCAAAAAATTTTAAGGGAAAACTTGCTCGGCCCTATATTATGAGTTAATGAGAATTACATCATGCAAAACATGTGGTAAAAGGAAACTAGGGGGATCATCGTCCCAACTAAACATCAGGTTTGAATCAAAAGCATGTCTTGCTAAGAAATGTGCCAAGCCATTTGCCTCCCTCGGACAATGCTGAAACTGAATTGAAGCAATGTCATGGGCATACCCGAAGCAATCTGCTAAGATCGCAGAATATGGTGCCAAAATGTCAACCTCGCCTCTACATGCCGAAATAATCTCCAAACAATCTGACTCAACCGTCACCCTGGAGCAGCCCATTTGATTGACAAGTTGTAGACCTCGGCGAAGAGCCAACGCTTCTGCTGTAGTCACGCTATCAGCATATGTGAACGGTTCTGCCACTGCTTCTCCTCGACAGTTCCTGATGATCGCAGCAATTGCTCCGACGCCGTTTTCAAAGAACAAGGTGTCAGTGTTTAGTTTGTATGATCCTTGGCCTGTTTTTTCCCACGTAAACTTCACATCAATGTTGTCCCTTGGCTTAGCTGTCAAATTGCCTGTTATTGCATGAACGGCAAAAGTTGTGTTGCTTGGAGTTTTGACCATTTGCCCCTTGCTTGATCCTCTCCTTTCCCACCAGATATTTAGCATGGCAAATTATGTTGTCACGAGGATGATAAATTATTTTAGCAAGCATGGCAAATCCTTGCTGGTGAGGACATGACTACCTAATATGACCAAAAATATTGCATACATGCATATTTGTTAGGTGATTTCTAGTGCAAACTATTCAATAATCTATTTATATTATCCAGAACAAAAATACTTCACACACTTTTTGTGTTTTGTCTAATTGCAGGTGTATGGGACATTTGTACAATCCACATATGAAGATAAGGGAAAAGGAGAAGTTTATGTTCTGTTCAAAAAGTCCTCTCACGTCATTTTTGGGCCAAGAGAAGATAGAGTCCAAATCTCTTACGTTCTGGATTCAGATTCAGACATACCTGACTCAAAACGTCAACAACTTTTTCATACGGACTCCGAATTGGGTGATTCTTTTTTGTTGGAAAGTAGATTTCGTGCTCTTTCCAACCCATTTGGAATCACCTTCAAATTCGTCCGGAGCGTTGAGATATCGATGAAACAATCTGACGCTGCAGTAGAATCTGAGTCAAACAACAAGTCCAAAGGTGTTGCACCACCTCCACTTGGGCCCATGAGCCTTGTATGACCTAGGGTTAGTTTTAGGCTGCCTTGGGACGTCCTTCCACCTCCTTGGCCGCCACCCCTTGCTCCTATATAAGTAGATCCATCTAGTAGCTTTTTACTGAGGATTTGTTTAGTTAAAAGTTAGCCATTGCAACTTCGTGTATTTCGTTTGTGTCCAACGACCAGACCAAGACCACTTACGGATCTCCACCATTATCAATACTTCATATATATTCGCAATATTCAGATTGCATTATCATATTCTTGCTTGTTCTTCGATTGCGTGCAGGAATAGACCTTCGTGGTCAGGCTGATCATGCTTCCAGCATCGTCAGTAACCTCGGAAGATTGGTCTAGCGATTGCTAAGACATAACGTCGTGCACGTTTGTAGTCGGATCGTCAAAGTCGTCTCCAGCAAATCGATAATTATCATCTCATCGAAAGATCGGGGCCCTCGCCTCTATCACTTGCCATGTTCTTTTTTTTTCTGTTAGAAATTGTCATGCTAGCTAAAAGAAAATTGCCATCCTTGCAACAATATAATTTGCCATAAAAAAAACCTTTGATATGCCATGCCTAAAAAATCTGACGTCAGATGTCAGATTTTTAGCATTCCATCATTTATGCTGCTATATCAGAAAAGAGTGCAAGTTCCGCTGCTAAAAATGTGTAGTTTCCTGATAAATAAAAAACATGCAGTCCAAGTTCTGTTTTTGTGAAGGAAAACGAATATGATCGTTACTCCCTCCGTTTACAAAAGAGAGATATTTTGGATATTTCAATATGGACTACATACAGAGTGAAACGAGTGAACAAACAACTAAAACATGTTTATATACATCTGATTCAGAAAAAAGTTACTAGAACATCTTATATTTGTGATCGGAGGGAGTACATATTTCAGTGCTCCAAGACAATGGCAAGAAATCAATGGGGGCACACACAAAATCTACGCTTGGTAAAACTATTTTTGCATGGTTTTTAGTTCTCGGTATATCTTCCTCTTCTTACTGCTCAAATTTTATTTAAGGCAAAACTTTCTCCTTCAAGATCCTGAGGGCTTCACCAATCCCATCCTGGAATGATATCAATGCGAGAAATATTTTACTCTCAGCCTTTCTAAAACAAAGTGCTCAAATGTTATGGATACAACAATCGGAGAAAACACACCTCAGAAGCAAGTCTCTGAGCAATTACAGTTGCCTGAGCTTTAATTTCTGGTGATAATGCTGATCTGATAGCTCCAAGGAGCACATCTGCGGCTTTGTTAACGCTCGCGACATCATCTATATCTGGGATTAGATGTTGTCTTTTAAGGGGCTCAGGTGCCACCCCTAACCAGTGTAGTCTCTCCGCCCAGTAAAACTGGTCCAGCAGGAAAGGGCATGCAACCTGCATGATGATATTCTTTAGTACAACGTGTAACCTCCAAAAGCAACTGGTAGCATAATTTTACAACAGTCAATACTTCTAGAAGATAACACATTGTTTGAATAAACATACAACTGTCAGCTTTCGCACACAAATACTGAGTGCATGTTATTTCTTGCTGGAAACAAGGGATGGATGTTATAAGCATGAAACTTCAGCTTTGCTACATAAATGTTTCATAAATGAGACTTCTTGCTGAAAACAAGATGGACGTTACTTTGATTCAGGGGTTTTAACTACTTCCATCTTGTTATCAAAAAGGATAAATGCCAACGATGTAATGTCAGTTGCATGCTACATCACAAGAATTTTTAGCGCCTGCAAGCACAAGAATTACTAATATTCCTTATTTTTCATTGTGCTCAGGATGAATTGTCACTTTAGATCGATGGTGACATTTTGCTGGTATCTTGGCAAGCTGTCATTTGTTTTCAAAACTAGATGCTATTACGATGAGCTACAAAAGGTGAAACAAATGTCTGTCCTTTTTTTTCCCATAGCACTGGGTTAACCAGTCGTTGTTCTTAATTAAAAAGCAAAGTCACAACACGACTCTCAAGTGGAACAATTGCGTTATTTCTTATGCACTTATCTAGCTAGCCTATGAACTGTCTCAACGATACTGATATGGAAGATATCTACAGCATATCAACTATCAGCACATAGCACTGCCACAGCAATTGAACAAAAAAAAAATATTCTTCATATCTAAGTACATCAGATGTTGTAATCACCTGAGGGGTTCCAGCAAATAGTGCAGCAGCTGTAGATCCACTGTGAAGCACAAACCGAAGTAAATTATTTTGTGGAAGACTATATTATTCAGAAACTTGGTCGCTGAAAAATTGAGAACTTTATTACCTGCCAGCATGATGAATAGCAGCTGCACATTTAGGGAAAAGCCAGCTATACGGTATTGATCTGAAATAGTAGTCATATACTCATACAGTTGACCAAAATATCTGTCGATTTCGCCAAGATGAATGGGCGCCATCACGTTAGAACTCACCCAGATAAGCAAAAGAGTCGATTATTGAAAAGGAGAGTGCTGTCATTACTAAGAGCAGGTGCCTCAACACTTGATTCTACAGCTAAAGAAGCAACAGATCTGATTGCTGAATCCAATGGCTGGTATCCAGATGAGAAAAGGATAAATCTGTAATCTGTTGACTCTATGACAGCTTTAATCACCATTAGAAATGATTTAGGATTTCTAAGAAACCCCATGCTGCAGCAGATTGATAGCATGAACCAAAATGGTTAGAAATCACTTACACATTATAGAAATCATTTAATTCAACTGTAACAACACTAATATAAAAATATCAACGGTAAGAGACATGACCATGCATAATATAGAAAATAAAAATTTCCATGATAAGAAACACACCTGCCAATGGAACTTAATCCTATAAATATAGGTAAAGACGAATAAGAACTTCCCATGAGGAAGTCTTCCAGGCCAGCATGATTTGCACATAGAATACCCTCAAATGGAGAACTGAAATCTCCAGAGAATAACTCCCTGCATTTATCACAAGAAAACTGCCAAGCCATAGGAAGAAACCAAAAGCCACAAATATGAGCACTTGAGGGCCAATATCCTGCCATTATATGATGGAAATTAGTATGGAAAGTTCTCGATCTATGAGCTACAGTATAAACAACTGAAGGGAGATCCAGGACTAATCAGAATTTACCTGGGCGCTCGACAATTTCCTTGCTGAAACCATACCTGCTCAAGTAGCAACCAAATTGCTAGAATTATTTATCAAGTATAACTATAATTGAAGGAAGTTGTAACACTTCATTTTTTTTTGTATTTACTAATTTTTCCTAGTCCAATTAATAAGTACCATCACTTCTCGCTGACGTAGGGTTTACAAATAATCCGCTGACGATAACAAGATTTTAGACAAAAGCGTCAACGCAAGCCTTATTGGAAGCCGAAGTTTCAGAGCATAAAATATGAAAGTGTCATTTAATACATATTATTATTGATTTACAGGGTCAATATTCATACTCAAAAGGTGATATATTGCAAATCTTACAACAACAATGGCGACTCTGCACGTACATGCCACAAAGGAAGATTTGTTACTGGATCCTGTAGTTACAAGAAAAGCTAACCTCAGTAATGTCCCTGCGGTAATCAGTTAATCACATTCGCATATGAGCTGAACAGGTTTGCATTCCAGGTATATAAACAAAAGAAACATCATTAAACACATTCACTCACTGTATAAGGAATAGGACTAAGATTTAGGCAATCATTTCTCCACAATCCCCAACTTTCCATGAAAAGCGCCCACATCCAATGGGTAATGTCAGTCCAGCAGACCTGCCATTATTTACATCATTAAAACACCAATGACAAATGCAAAGCAGGCAATGCATCAGCAGGTCAGTTCCCCACCAATAAAAAAAACAGAAGGTCATCAAAAGAAAGACAGAAACACTCATGGATATCAAAGCACTACCACTCGAGAACCCGCAATCTTTGTGCTGGAGAACTAGTATGGTAGAAACTGGCATGGTCCCATGTAATTGGATACGTGATGGCTAGTATAGTTGTAAGAATCTGGTTAACATACTGATCAATCTGCAGGAACTGCTAGTGACAGGTTTGCTCTGCAGTTTATTCTTCCATGACATACGATGCTGAATTTTAGGCTTTAGTAAATGATAAAGTGGTCATGAAATTATCCTCCATGGAGAAGAAGATAATGTGCCCCAGCAGACAGGTTAAATAGAGTTGCAAATTTAATATTGTTTGCAGTTGAGATAGTCACCAAATCCAAACCAAACCAAACAATAATTCAAGAGGGATATATGCTTAAGCATCATCATGACTAGAGGAGCGAATTTGTACTGTGTTGGGGGGAGCTTCTTGAAAGTACTTGTACAGAAGAGGAAAACTTTGCTTAAATTGGCGTTCAAATGATGAAGGGGCACTGCACAAAGAAATGAAAGCACGTAAACAAACAGGAGTCAAGAAGAAGACACCAAAATGAGTGTGCAATCCCTCATAAAATCAATACAAGATAACAGCTTCGATGTGAAATTGAAGCAAATATAAGCCAAATTACCTATATGGAAGAAAATAAGAAGCAGCAATGATGCACTTAACTTGAAACAATTCTGCAAGATGCCAACCTTCCTAAAGCATGAGATAAACCCATATTATAACCACACAACGCATTTCATAGCTGCATTAGTTCCTACATAGAACTGACTAACTGATATTCTCAAGGATCTGTTCTAGTGAATGATGCTTGCTGAAATTCTTTAGTTTCGACATCAATTGTGCATCAAAATTTCTGTCTTATTCCAGTGCAAATCACTATCAGAGCATTAAATTGCACAACTTGTAGCTGAAACTTGAACAAGGAGCCCCGCCACTTAACTTTTAGCAAACATGATAATTATGCTGTTAGTGAGGTCCTCACCAGGGCAAAGAAATTGATCACAATGAAGTCACTGTGAATGCTCGGATCATTTCCAAACACTTCTTCGACAGAAGCTAAACATGCTTTCCTATGCTCCGTCTGAATGATCTCTTTCCGCCGTGAAAATGACATAGGACCAGCGTTCGATTGAACAGAATCATCTAAGAAAGAGATTTCCATGATAAATCACATTGGAAATAAACTTAAGGTAGAAAATTTGTATTTGACAGCGGAGTACTTAAATTCATGGCGCTTACATGAAATATTATCAAGTTGTTCGGCAGCAAGGGCAGGTGGGCTTGCCACAGGCATGTACCTAACTTTACTGGCTGCTAGATGTGTGGATAAACTCTGCATCAAATTTAATGCATGAGGTCAAACATGAACTAGTTTTATCACAGTTTGACAGTTCTAATTTCACAAGATCCAGACCTGGTGTGCTGAATGAGTGATGAACACCACAGTATACTGCCGTTGGTCATTAGCAAACGCTGCAGCAAGGCCCTAAGAAGAAGAAAAGGAGTAGTGAAATTCAAGGTATAGTGCTCTGAGAAGGTTAAAATTGTCATGTTTCTTGAGTATTCATCTTTACATCACTCAACATTTAGTATATAAATGTGGTATACCAAAGCTATATCGATTTTCCATCTAGAGAAACAGAAAACTATATCGATCTGATGGATTGGTGTGGCTCAACTTCTCAGTAATAGGTGCATCGAATGCAACAGCAATCATGTGCTAGATGCTCTAGAATCAGGTGGAATTTCATCGCTCCCCTCTTCACTTGATGTCAGCGGCAAAGAGGGTTGTCTTATACGCCCGAGTCCGAATACACGCACCACACAGAGAGAGAGGGGAGGAGCATACAGCGATTGGGAAGACGTCGCCGTGGGTGCCGAAGGCCATGAAGACGGCGCGAGGCCGGCGGCCATCGCCGCCGCAGCCGTCCATCGTCCTCGCCGAAGCTTCGGGGGGCTCTGTGCGAGCGTCCACGTTGGGCCGTCAAGACTTGGTCGGAGCGCAGCGGATGAAGCCCGTGAGTAAGGCGCGGGCCGAAAGATGTCGCTGGGCCTGAATTTGGGTTTTTGTACTTAATGGTAATTCTCTTTTTTTGAGTGAAATGCACCAAGGGATACGAGAACTTGTTCCGACCACTCAAAAAAAACAGAACTTGTTCCGTATGCTCACTTTAGCCCACGCACTCGCATATCCTAAATTTATCCCCATGTTCACTTTGGTCCTAATCACCCCCAAAAGAGGCTAGGTTGGACATTTTTCACGCGTGTCGTGCTGATTTCGTGAGAGGGTGGTCTAGCAGGATAGTACAAACATTAGGTTTTAGCCGTGTAGTAAAAACATTAGCCAAATACCCCTGCGTTTCAACAAGACAATTTTATTCTAGTGGTTCAACGTGGTAAAGCGTTAACAGAAATGTTAAACAACTGACGTTAGCTTTTTAAGATTTCCTAGCGAATGCTCAGAACTGCAATACGAAAACAGATAAATTGTCATGTTTTCTTTTTTGGAATACTTTTAATCTATCCATCTTCAATCATGGTACTATAATAAACATCAGAAATAATAAAAATTACATCCATATCTGTCGACCACCTAGCGACAAGTACAAGTACTGAAGTGAGAAGAAGGTGTGCCGCCGTCATCGCCCCACCCTCACCGAAGCCGGGCAAAACTTGTTGTAGTAGGCACTTGAAAAGTCATCGTGTTAAGGTCCCATAGGACCAGCGCACCAGAACAACAACCGTCGACGTTGAAGAATAGGGTAGATCGAAAGGAACCAACGTGAAGACACCCGAACGAAGACGAACTACGACCAGATCCGAGCAAATCCACCAAGAACAAATCCACTGGGGACACACCTCAACACATCCACCAACGATATTAGACGCACCACCAGGATAAGGGCTGGACCAAAAGCTCGTAGCTCGTGAGCTTAATGAACACTCGGTAGCTCGACTCGTTAAGCTTGTAGCTCACTTCTTAATGAATAGAGCCAATCATAGGTTTCAACTCGTTAAACTTAACAAGCTTAATGAGCGAGCTAACATTTTTTGGCACCTCAACCCATCTGTTCCATCTAATTGATCCAACCTAGCACACAAGAGACAATAATTAGGATACCCACTCATGTGGTCACTTTTTTCTTCATAAAAAACACATCATAACTAAAGCAAAAGAAGGTAATGTCTGTTAACGAGTACTCGCAATCGCTTGTGGGCTTAATGAGTTATTAATGAACAGAGCTGATCAGAGTTTTTTGCTCGTTAAGCTTAATGAATTGAGCCTTAATAAGCATAATCTTCATGGAGCCGCCACCGTCTCGTCTTCCTGAGCAGGACATAAACCCTAACAAAACTCAAAAAAAACATAAAAAAACGAAGCTCTCCCACCAGCAAGGGCCTGGATTCACCGCACCGTCATGACCCTAAGGCCACAGAAGATGAGGCGGACCGGCGGCGGTGCCAGCAGGAGGCAGAGGAACCTTAGATTTGTTTGGGGAATGAGGTAACTGCGTCACACGTCTTGGTAAATCGTCATGTTGTTGTAAGGGATTTGCCATGCTCTAACAAAATTGCCATGTAGTACAAGAAAATGACAGAAAAATGCCAACATTGCGCACAGTAATTGTCATGTGTTCGATTGGGATTTGATATCCCGAGGACATTCGCTGAGATTGCTTAAAAACGAACATTTGCTGGTTAGTGGCTTCCTTTTAACAATAATGTTAAAAAGCTAACGACAGATTTCTAATTGTTTTGAGATTGAGATATGTTGTGTGGAGGAAATTCATAGGAAAAGGTAAGGAAATATATGATGTGATGGCATACATACAATACACGAGTTGATTTTTTTTATCTCAAGAAATGTCTTCTCTAGCACTAATTGATGTATGATATTTGCTTCATTAAGTCCTAATGTTGTTTCTCCGGTACCATGCATTGCTTAGTATGGCTGAGTAGTGCGATACTTCATTAGTTTTTGTTATATTTGTGTCGAATATATTATATACGCAAGGGGTTATGTGGACTTGGAGTTGTAATTGGTGTGGTTAGGTACGGGTTGTGTAGGAGTCGGACACTTGTATTCTAGGCCTCTTATATACGGAGGGGCACCACACGTTGTAACCTATGATGACGACTTGATAGCAACAGGTATGCGGGGGAGCCGACGGCTTGTGCCGGCGCCCAGGCGGCTGGTGTCGCGGTATCTTGGGAAGGAGCGCCCGTAGTCATGCCCCGGGGATGTAGCCATATCGGTGAACCTCGTTAGCAAATATCGTGCCTCGGTGTGTCGTCTATGATCTTGCATTAGCGTTTTATTCTAACAAGTGGTATCAGAGCAAGGTTGCGAGAAGGCTATGCGGAAAATCATTTGGAGGTACGAGGATCATGCTCTACGGGTGCTAGGGAACGTCCGACTGGTGCAAGGTGGAGCATGGCGGCGATCGCGGATGCAGTCGGTGGTGTCGGACACTTCGGGCAGAAGGTGTGACGACCTCGATTCAATCGTACACTAATCATACACGCAAATGTGTACGATCACGATCAAGGACTCATGGGAAGATATCACAACACAACTCTAGACACAAATAAAAAATAATACAAGCTTTATATTACAAGCCAGGGGCCTCGAGGGCTTGAATACATAAGCTCGAAAACACAAGAGTCAGCGGAAGCAGCAATGTCTGAGTACAGACATGAGTTAAACAAGTTTTGCCTTAAGAAGGCTAGCACAAAAGCAACAATGGTCGAAAAGGCCAGGCCTCCTGCCTGGGAGCCTCCTAACTACTCCAAGTCGTCAGCAGCCGTCACGTAGTAGTAGGCACCCTCGGGGTAGCAATAGTCATCAGTGGTGTCGTCTGGCTCCTGGGATCCATCATCTGGTCGCAACAATCGGGTATGGGGGAAAAGATGAAGACCAGGGGGGCACACCCTGCTCACGAGGGTGGGGGGCGCGCCCCCCTACCTCGTGGGCCCCCTGGTGGCTCTCAGACGTCCATCTTCTGCTATATGAAGTCTTTCGATGAGAAAAAAATAAGAAGGAACTTTTCGGGACGAGACTCCGCCGCCACGAGGCGGAACCTTGGCGGAACCAATCTAGAGCTCCGGCAGAGCTGTTCTGTCGGGGATACTTCCCTCCGGGAGGGGGAAATCATCACCATCGTCATCACCAACGCTCCTCTCATCGGGAGAGGGCAATCTCCATCAACATCTTCACCAGCACCATCTCATCTCCAAACCCTAGTTCATCTCTTGTATCCAATTCTTGTCTCAAAGTCCGGGATTGGTGCTAGTAGGTTGCTAGTAGTGTTGATTACTCCTTGTAGTTGATGCTAGTTGGTTTATTTGGTGGAAGATCATATGTTCAGATCCTATATGCATATTATTACCCCTCTGATTATGAACATAAATATGCTTTGTGAGTAATTACGTTTGTTCCTGAGGACAAGGGAGAAGTCTTGCTATTAGTAGTCATGTGAATTTGGTATTCGTTTGATATTTTGATAAGATGTATGTTGTCTAGCCTCTAGTGGTGTTATGTGAACGCTGACTACATAACACTTCACCATTATTTGGGCCTAGAGGAAGGCATTGGGAAGTAATAAGTAGATGATGGGTTGCTAGAGTGACAGAAGTTTAAACCCTAGTTTATGTGTTGCTTTGTAAGGGGCTGATTTGGATCCATATGTTTCATGCTATGGTTAGGTTTACCTTAATACTTTTGTTGTAGTTGCTGATGCTTGCAATAGAGGTTAATCATAAGTGGGATGCTTCTTCAAGTAAGAACAGCACCCAAGCACCGATCCACCCACATATCAAATTATCAAAGTACCGAACGCGAATCATATGAACATGATGAAAACTAGTTTGACGATATTCCCATGTGTCCTTGGGAGCGCTTTTCCTATTATAAGAGTTTGTTCTGGCTTGTCCTTTGCTACAAAAAGGATTGGGTCACCTTGCTGCACTTTATTTACTTTTGTTACTTGTTGCTCGTTACAATTTATCTTATCACAAAACTATCTGTTACCACTTATTTCAGTACTTGCAGAGAATACCTTGCTGAAAACCGCTTATCATTTCCTTCTGCTCCTTGTTGGGTTCGACACTCTTACTTATCGAAAGGACTACGATAGATCCCCTATACTTGTGGGTCATCAAGACTCTTTTCTGGCGCCGTTGCCGGGGAGTGTAGCGCCTTTGGTAGGTGGAATTTGGTAAGGAAAAAATTATATAGTGTGCTGAAATTTACTGTCACTTGTTACTATGGAAAGTAATTCTCTGAGGGGCTTGTTCGGGGTATCTTCACCCCGTCCAGTAGAGCAAAGAGTTGCTCCTCAACCTACTGAACCTATTGAAAATTAAACTCCTTTTGAATTTCCTTCGGGTATGATGGAAAAACTGCTAGCTAACCTTTTTACAGGAGATGGAACAAAACATCCTGATGAGCACTTAATATATGTGGATGAAGTTTGTGGATTATTTAAGCTTGCAGGTATACCCGGTGATGTTGCTAAGAAGAAGGTCTTCCCTTTATCTTTGAAGGGAGACGCATTGATACGGTATAGGCTATGTGATGATATGAAATCATGGAACTATAAAAAGATTGAAACTGGAATTTCATCAAAAGTATTACCATATGCATCTTGTTCATCGTGATCGCAATTGTATATATAATTTCTGGCCTCGCAAAGGAGAAAGCATCGCTCAAGCTTGGGGGAGGCTTAAATCAATGTTATATTCATGCCCCAATCATGATCTCTCGAGAGAAATCATTATGCAAAGTTTTTATGCTCGACTTTCTCATAGTAATCAAACCATGCTTGATACTTCTTGTGCTGGCTCTTTTATGATGAAGACTATTGAATTCAGATGGAATTTATTGGATAGAATTAAATGCAACTATGAAGATTGGGACCTCGACGAAGGTAAGGAGTCAGGTATGACACCTAAGTTTGATTGTGTTAAATCTTTTATGGACACCGATATTTTCCGTAAGTTTAGCACTAAATATGGACTTGACTCTGAGATAGTAGCTTCTTTCTGTGAATCTTTTGCTACTTATGTTGATCTCCCTAAGGAGAAGTGGTTTAAATATCATCCTCCTATAGAAGTAAAAGTAGCTGCACCTATTAAAGTTGAAGAAAAGACTGTCACTTATAATGATCCTATTGTTCCTACTTCTTATGTTGAGAAACCATATTTCCCTGTTAGAATAAAGGATCATGCTAAAGCTTCAACAGTTGTTCGTAAAAGCAATATTAGAACTTATACACCCCCTGAGCAAGTTAAAGTAGAACCTAATATTGCTATCGTTAAAGACCTCTTGTCTGATAATATTGATGGGCACGTTATTCAGTTCGATGGTGAAACTGCTAGAATTGCTAAACCTTGTGCTAAAGATAAACTGCTACGTCTTGAGCTTGCATTGGTTTTCCCTGAAGAGGAAGGGATGATGCAGCAGAGTAGCGTAAGTATTTTCCTCATTTTTTGAGAACCAAGGTATCAATCCAGTAGGAGCCCATGCTCAAGTCCCTCGTACCTGCACAAAGCGATAGCTACTCGCAACCAACGCGATTAGGGGTTGTCAAGCCCTTCACGGTCACTTACGAGAGTGAGATCTGATAGATAGAATACTTTTGGTATTTTTGATATAAAGATGCAAAGTAAAAAGTAAAAGACAAAGTAAAAAAACAAAACAATATAAAAGTGATGGAGATTGATATGATGAGAATAGTGTAATGCCCCGGACACACCCGCCGGTGTTCGTTACTCCTGGAGGGATCTAGACTGGCCCCACAGATCAATACTAGTCTTTTCTGCGCAATTTATCCTCACTCATGCGCACCCGGGAGCAACTTCCCGGTCGGTCATCCATCCTGACACTAATCCAAGCCGAGCACGCTTAACTTTGGAGTTCTGTCTGAATGGGCTTCCGGAAAAGAAGGAATTCCTTATTGATATGAGTAGTCTATCGTCCCTAGTAAGCCAGGCCATCACATACACCCCCAGTCAGAGGAACCGACGTCCTCGTCGGGCCACAGGAATGTTCTCTCTTGGCACATACGTCTGTGCTTCCAGTCCAGTACATGAGCCAGGTCGTGTGCCATGACGGGTCACAAACGTCATGAACAACATGACCATACACCTGTCCGCAACCATCCGTGTAACCGCGAGGGTCGGCTCTGATACCAACTTGTAACGCCCCCAGTCACACCCGCCGGTGGTCGTTACTCCTGGCGGGATCTAGACTGGCCCCACAGATCAATACTAGTCTTTTCTGTGCAATTTGTCCTCACTCATGCGCACCTGCACAAAGCGATAGCTACTCGCAACCAACGCGATTAGGGGTTGTCAAGCCCTTCACGGTCACTTACGAGAGTGAGATCTGATAGATAGAATACTTTTGGTATTTTTGATATAAAGATGCAAAGTAAAAAGTAAAAGACAAAGTAAAAAAACAAAACAATATAAAAGTGATGGAGATTGATATGATGAGAATAGTGTAATGCCCCGGACACACCCGCCGGTGTTCGTTACTCCTGGAGGGATCTAGACTGGCCCCACAGATCAATACTAGTCTTTTCTGCGCAATTTATCCTCACTCATGCGCACCCGGGAGCAACTTCCCGGTCGGTCATCCATCCTGACACTAATCCAAGCCGAGCACGCTTAACTTTGGAGTTCTGTCTGAATGGGCTTCCGGAAAAGAAGGAATTCCTTATTGATATGAGTAGTCTATCGTCCCTAGTAAGCCAGGCCATCACATACACCCCCAGTCAGAGGAACCGACGTCCTCGTCGGGCCACAGGAATGTTCTCTCTTGGCACATACGTCTGTGCTTCCAGTCCAGTACATGAGCCAGGTCGTGTGCCATGACGGGTCACAAACGTCATGAACAACATGACCATACACCTGTCCGCAACCATCCGTGTAACCGCGAGGGTCGGCTCTGATACCAACTTGTAACGCCCCCAGTCACACCCGCCGGTGGTCGTTACTCCTGGCGGGATCTAGACTGGCCCCACAGATCAATACTAGTCTTTTCTGTGCAATTTGTCCTCACTCATGCGCACCCGGGAGCAACTTCCCGGTCGGTCACCCATCCTGACACTAATCCAAGCTGAGCACACTTAACTTTGGAGTTCTGCCCGAATGGGCTTCCAGAAAAGAAGGAATTCCTTATTGATATGAGTAGTCTATCATCCCTAATAAGCCAGGCCATCACAAATAGACCCGGGGGCCATAGGTTTCACTAGTGGCTTCTCTCAAGAGCATAAGTATTCTACGGTGGGTGAACAAATTACTGTTGAGCAATTGATAGAATTGAGCATAATTATGAGAATATCTAGGCATGATCATGTATATAGGCATCACGTTCATGACAAGTAGATCGAAATGATTCTGCATCTACTATTATTACTCCACTCATCGACCGCTATCCAGCATGCATCTAGAGTATTAAGTTAAAAACAGAGTAACGCCTTAAGCAAGATGACATGATGTAGAGAGATAAATTCATGCAATATGAAATAAACCCCATCTTGTTATCCTCGATGGCAACGATACAATACGTGACTTGCTGCCCCTTCTGTCACTAGGTAAGGACACCACAAGATCGAACCCAAAGCTAAGCACTTCTCCCATGGCAAGAACTACCAATCTAGTTGGCCAAACCAAACAGATAATTCGAAGAGACTTGCAAAGATAACCAATCATGCATAAAAGAATTCAGAAAAGATTCAAATATTATTCATAGATAGACTTGATCATAAACCCACAATTCATCGGTCTCAACAAACACACCACAAAAAGAAGATTACATCGAATAGATCTCCACGAGAGAGGGGGAGAACTTTGTATTGAGATTCAAAGAGAGAGAAGAAGCCATCTAGCTACTAACTATGGACCCGAAGGTCTGAGGTAAACTACTCACACTTCATCGGAGGGCTAGGATGACGTAGAAGCCCTCCGTGATGACGGCCCTCTTCCGGCGGAGCTCCGGAACATGCCCCAAGATGGGATCTCATGGATACAGAAAGTTGCGGCGGTGGAGTTAGGGTTTTGGCTCCTGTTCTAATCATTTGGGGGTACGTGTGTATATATAGGAGGAAGGAGTACGTCGGTGGAGCACCGAGGGGCCCACGAGGCAGGGGGCGTGCCCTAGGGGGGCGCCCCCACCCTAGTGACCACCTCTTTGATCCCTTGCAGTAGGGTCCAAGTCTCCTGGATCACGTTCGGTGAGAAAATCACGTTTCCGAAGATTTTATTCCGTTTGGACTCCGTTTGATATTCTGTTTATCCGAAACACTGAAATAGGCAAAAAACAACAATTCTGGGCTGGGCCTCCGGTTAATAGGTTAGTCCCAAAAATAATATAAAAGTGAAAAATAAAGCTCAATATAGTCCAAAATAGTAGATAATATATCATGGAGCAATCAAAAATTATAGATACGTTGGAGACGTATCAGGCATCCCCAACCTTAATTCCTGCTCGTCCTCGAGTAGGTAAATGATAAAAAGAGAATTTTTGATGCGGAGTGCTACTTGGCATAATTTCAATGCAAATCTTCTTAATTGTGGTATGAATATTCAGATTAGAAAGATTCAAGACAAAAGTTTATATTGACATAGAAAATAACAATACTTCAAGCATACTAACAAAGCAATTATGTCTTCTCAAAATAACATGGCCAAAGAAAGTTATCCCTACAAAATCATATAGTCTGGCTATGCTCCATCTTCCCCACACAAAGTATTTAAATCATGCACAACCCCGATGACAAGCCAAGCAATTGTTTCATACTCTAACTTTTTCAAAACCTTTTCAATCTTCACGCAATACATGAGCGTGAGCCATGGATATAGCACTGTAGGTGGAATAGAATGGTGGTTGTGGAGAAGACAAAAAGAAGAAGATAGTCTCACATCAACTAGGCATATCAACGGGCTATGGAGATGCCCATCAATAGATATCAATGTGAGTGAGTAGGGATTGCCATGCAACGGATGCACTAGAGCTATAAATGTATGAAAGCTCAACAAAAGGAACTAGTGGGTGTGCATCCAACTTGCTTGCTCACGAAGACCTAGGGCAATTTTAGGAAGCCCATCATTGGAATGTACAAGCCAAGTTCTATAACGTAAAATTCCCACTAGTATATGAAAGTGACAACATATGAGACTCTCTATATGAAGAACATGGTGCTACTTTGAAGCACAATATATGAGACTTGCTATATCATGGTGCTACTTTGAAGCACAAGTGTGAAAAAAAAGGATAGTAGCATTGCCCCTTTTTTGGGCCTTCTTCTTTTTTCTTTGGCCTTTCTCTTTTTTTGGGGACAATGCTCTATTGAATGATGATCATCACACTTTTATTTATTTACAACTCGATACTAAAACAAAGTATGACTCTATATGAATGCCTCCAGCGGTGTACTGGGATATGCAATGAATCATGAGTGACAAGTATGAAATAATTATGAACGGTGGCTTTGCCACAAATACTATGTCAACTACATGATCATGCTAAGCAATATGACAATGATGGATGTGTCATGATGAACTAGATGGTGGAAAGTTGCATGGCAATATATCTCGGAATGGCTATGGAAATGCCATAATAGGTAGGTATGGTGGCTGTTTTGAGGAAGGTATATGGTAGGTGTATGATACCGGCGAAAGTTGCGTGGTATTAGAGAGGCTAGCAAGGGTGGAAGGGTGGGAGTGCGTATAATCCATGGACTCAACATTAGTCATAAAGAACTCATATACTTATTGCAAAAATTTAGAAGTTATCAAAGCAAAGTATTACGCGCATGCTCCTAGGGGGATAGATTGGTAGGAAAAGACCATCGCTCGTCCCCAACCGCCACTCATAAGGAAGACAATCAATAAATAAATCATGCTCCGACTTCATCACATAACGGTTCACCATACGTGCATGATACGGGAATCACAAACTTCAACACAAGTATTCTTTAAATTCACATCTACTCAACTAGCATGACTTTAATATTATCACCTCCATATCTCAAAACAATTATCATGCTTCAATCTTTTCTTAGTATTCAACACACTCAAAATAAAGTTTCACAAATCTTGAATACCAAGCATATTATTATTAGGCAAATTACCATGCTATTAAGAGACTCTCAAATTAATTTAAGTGAAGCATGAGAGATCAATAGTTTCTTTAAAACGAATCCACCACCGTGCTCTAAAAGATCTAAGTGAAGCACATAGAGCAAAATTATAACGCTCAAAAGATATAAGTGAAGCACATAGAGCAAAATTATCTAGCTCAAAAGATAAAAGTGAAGCACATAGAGCAAAATTATCTAGCTCAAAAGATATAAGTGAAGCACATAGAGCGTTCTATCAAATTTTAATTCATGTATGGCTCTCTCAAAAGTTTTGTACAGCAAAGATGAGTGTGGCATACTAACAAACAAAGACACAAATAATACAAGACGCTCCAAGCAAAACGCATATCATGTTGGTGAATAAAAATATAGCTCCAAGCAAATTACCGATGGAAGTGGACGAAAGAGGGGATGCCTTCCGGGGCATCCCCAAGCTTTGACTTTTTGGTGTCCTTGGATTATCTTGGGGGTGCCATGGGCATCCCCAAGCTTAGGCTCTTGCCACTCCTTGTTCCATGATCCATCAAAAGAATTCACCCAAAACTTGAAAACTTCACAACACAAAACTCAAAATAGAAAACTCATGAGCTCCGTTAGCGAAAGAAAACAAAAGACCACTTCAAGGTACTGTAATGAACTCATTCTTTATTTATATTGGTATTAAAACTACTGTATTCCAACTTCTCTATGGATTATAAACTATTTTACTAGCCATAGATTCATCAAAATAAGCAAACAACACACGAAAAACAGAATCTGTCAAAAACAGAATGATCTGTAGTAATCTGTAGCTAGCGCAAGATCTGGAACCCAAAAAATTCTAAAATAAATTTTTGAACGTGAGGAATTTATCTATTAATCATCTGCAAAAAGAATTAACTAAATAGCACTCTTCAAATAAAAATGACAGCAGTTCTCGTGAGCGCTAAAGTTTCTATTTTTTACAGCAAGTTCAACAAGACTTTCCCCAAGTCTTCCCAACGGTTCTACTTGGCACAAACACTATTTAAACACAAAAAACACAACCAAAACAAAGGATAAATAATTTATTTATTACTAAATAGGATCAAAAAGCAAGGAATAAAAATATAATTGGGTTGCCTCCCAACAAGCGCTATCGTTTAACGCCCCTAGCTAGGCATAACAAGTAAGGATAGATCTAGGTATTGCCATCTTTGGTAGGTAATTCTTCAATTAGGCATCTACCATCTTTAGGAATTTCTTTCTCTTTATTCATTATCAAACTTTTAGGCACAAGATCGAAAAATTCATTTGTAATAAATGGTTCTTTAATGATAGCAAAAAGATTGGGATGAATACTTATAGATTTAAGATCAGCAGTTTCCTTACTAGATGATTCACCCTTATTTTTAGGAACATACATAAGCTTGGCAATTTTAGTAGGAGGACTAGGAGTATTCTTTACAGAAGAAAAGGTGGTTCCCAAATTTGCAATGATACCCTCAAGTTTATCAATTCTAGTAGAATATAAGTTCATCTTCTCATTAACTATGGTTCCTTTTCCTTAATATTTTTCAATGTCATTCCTACCTTAGATCCATATTGAGTAATTTGGTTGTGGATCTTTTTATCTAGATTTTCAATTGATTCAATAGTAGCAACTTTATTTTCAATAATTTCAAGTCTTTGCATAACATTCTCCAAAGTTAACATGGTTCCATTAACCAAAAGAGGTGGTGAGCCAAATAAATCTATCATAGCATTATAAGAATCAAAAGTATGGCTACCCAAGAAGTTCCCTCCGGTAATGGTATCAAGGATATATCTATACCAAGGATTAACACCTACATAAAAATTGCGAAGAAGAATTAAGGTAGATTGTTTCCTGGTAGATCTATTTTGAGCATTACAAATTCTATACCAAGCATCTTTTAGATTTTATCCCTCCCTTTGTTTAAAATTTAGAACTTCACTCTCGGGAGACAACGGAGAAGATATGAGACTATCCATGACGACAAGCAAATAAACTAGCACACGATCAAACAAAAAGGCAAACAGAGAGGGAGGATAGAGAGAGAGGGCGAATAAAACGGCATGGGTGAATTGGGGGGAGAGGAAAACGAGAGGCAAATGGAAAATGATGTAATGCGAGAGATAGGGATTATGATGGGTACTTGGTATATTGACTTTTTGCGTAGACTCCCCGGCAATGGCGCCAGAAATCCTTCTTGCTACGTCTTGAGCTTGCGTTGGTTTTCCCCGAAGAGGAAGAGATGATGCAGCAGAGTAGCGTAAGTATTTCCCTCGGTTTTTGAGAACCAAGGTATCAATCTAGTAGGAGCCCACGCTCAAGTCCCTCGTACCTGCACAAAGCGATAGCTACTCGCAACCAACGCGATTAGGGGTTGTCAAGCCCTTCACGGTCACTTACGAGATGAGATCTGATAGATAGAATATTTTTGGTATTTTTGATATAAAGATGCAAAGTAAAAAGTAAAGGCAAAGTAAAAAAACAAAACAATATAAAAGTGATGGAGATTGATATGATGAGAATAGACCCGGGGGCCATAGGTTTCACTAGTGGCTTCTCTCAAGAGCATAAGTATTCTACCGTGGGTGAACAAATTACTGTTGAGCAATTGATAGAATTGAGCATAATTATGAGAATATCTAGGCATGATCATGTATATAGGCATCACGTCCGTGACAAGTAGATCGAAATGATTCTGCATCTACTACTATTACTCCACCCATCGACTGCTATTCAGCATGCATCTAGAGTATTATGTTAAAAACAGAGTAACGCCTTAAGCAAGATGACATGATGTAGAGAGATAAATTCATGCAATATGAAATAAACCCCATCTTTTTATCCTCGATGGCAACGATACAATACGTGCCTTGTTGCCCCTTCTATCACTGGGTAAGGACACCACAAGATCGAACCCAAAGCTAAGCACTTCTCCCATGGCAAGAACTACCAATCTAGTTGGCCAAACCAAACGGATAATTCGAAGAGACTTGCAAAGATAACCAATCATGCATAAAAGAATTCAGAAAAGATTCAAATATTATTCATAGATAGACTTGATCATAAACCCACAATTCATCAGTCTCAACAAACACACCGCAAAAAGAAGATTACATCGAATAGATCTCCACGAGAGAGGGGGAGAACTTTGTATTGAGATTCAAAGAGAGAGAAGAAGCCATCTAGCTACTAACTATGGACCCAAAGGTCTGAGGTAAACTACTCACACTTCATCGGAGGGGCTAGGATGATGTAGAAGCCCTCCGTGATGACGACCCTCTTCCGGCAAAGCTCCGGAACATGCCCCAAGATGGGATCTCATGGATACAGAAAGTTGCGGCGGTGGAATTAGGGTTTTGGCTCCTGTTTTGATCGTTTGGGGGCACGTGTGTATATATAGGAGGAAGGAGTACGTCGGTGGAGCACCGAGGGGCCCACGAGGCAGGGGGCGCACCCTAGGGGGGCCCCCACCCTTGTGACCACCTCTTTGATCCCTTGCAGTAGGGTCCAAGTCTCCTAGATCACGTTCGGTGAGAAAATCACGTTTCCAAAGATTTTATTCCGTTTGGACTCCGTTTGATATTATGTTTATCCGAAACACTGAAATAAGCAAAAAACAGCAATTCTAGGCTGGGCCTCCGGTTAATAGGTTAGTCCCAAAAATAATATAAAAGTGAAAAATAAAGCCCAATATAGTCCAAAACAGTAGATAATATAGCATGGAGCAATCAAAATTATAGATACGTTGGAGACGTATCATAAACATAGACCTGTGGTAGGCGTGCCTGTTATTTCTGTTAAATAGGAGATCATTGTTATCATGGCTTATGTGATATGGGTGCGAGTGCTAGTGTTATACCGCATACTTTATACGAAGAAATTAAGAATGAGATTGCACCTGCTGAGTTAGAAGGTATTGATGTCACAATTAAACTTGCCAATAGAGATACTATTTCACCAATTGGAATTGTTAGAGATGTTGAACTCTTGTGTGGGAAAACTAAATATCCTGCTGATTTTCTTGTTCTTACTTCTCCGCAAGATAGCTTTTGTCCCATTATATTTGGTAGACCCTTCTTGAACACTGTTAATGCTAGGATAGATTGCAAAAAGAATGTTGTTACTATTGGCTTGGATGATATGGTTCATGAGTTTAATTTCTCTAAATTTAGTAAACAACATCGTGAGGAAGAATTACCTAGTAAGGATGAAATTATTGGTCTTGCTTCTATTGCCGTACCTCCTAGTGATCCTTTAGAACACTATTTGCTAGACCATGAAAATGATATGTTCATGAATTAAAGAAGGGAAATAGATGAAATATTCTTTAAACAGGAACCTATTCTGCAACACAATTTGCCTGTTGAAATTTTAGGGGATCCTCCTCCACCCAAGGGTGATCCCGTATTTGAGCTTAAACCTTTGCCTGATAATCTTAAATATGCTTACCTTGATGAAAAGAAGATATATCTTGTTATTATTAGTGCTAACCTTTCAGAGCATGAAGAAGAAAGATTATTGAAAACTCTGAAGAAGCATCGTGCTGCTATTGGATATACTCTTGATGATCGTAAGGGCATTAGTCCCACTCTATGTCAACATAAAATAAATTTGGAAGCAGATGCCAAACCAGTTTGTGATCCTCAACGACGTCTGAATCCTAAAATGAAAGAAGTGGTAAGAAAAGAAATACTCAAGCTTCTGGAGGCAGGTATAATCTATCCCGTTGCTGATAGTCAGTGGGTAAGTCATGTCCATTGTGTCCCTAAGAAGGGAGGTATTACTGTTGTTCCTAATGATAAAGATGAATTGATTCCACAAAGAATTATCACAGGTTATAGAATGGTAATTGATTTCCGCAAATTAAATAAAGCTACTAAGAAAGATTATTACCCCTTACCTTTTATTGATCAAATGCTAGAAAGACTATGCAAACATACACATTACTGCTTTCTAGATGGTTATTCTGGTTTCTCTCAAATACCTGTGTCGGCTAGAGATCAATCAAAGACTACTTTTACATGCCCTTTTGGTACTTTTGCTTATAGACGTATGCCTTTTGGTCTATGTAATCCACCTGCTACCTTTCAAAGATGCATGATGGCTATATTCTCTGACTTTTGTGAAAAGATTTGTGAGGTTTTCATGGACGATTTTTCCGTTTAATGTTCCTCTTTTGATGATTGCTTGAGCAATCTTGATCGAGTTTTACAGAGATGTGAAGAAACTAATCTTGTCTTGAATTGGGAAAAGTGCCACTTTATGGTTAATGAACGTATTGTCTTGGAGCACAAAGTTTCTGAAAGAGGTATTGAAGTTGATAAAGCCAAGGTCGATGCTATTGAAAAGATGCCATGTCCCAAGGACATCAAAGGTATAAGAAGTTTCTTTGGTCACGCCGGATTTTACAGGAGGTTCATTAAGGACTTCTCAAAAATTTCTTGGCCTCTGACTAATTTATTGCAAAAAGATATACCATTTGTCTTTGATGATGATTGTGTAGAAGCATTTGAAACACTTAAGAAAGCATTAGTCTCTGCACCTGTTGTTCAGCCACCTGATTGGAATTTACCCTTTAAAATTATGTGTGATGCTAGTGATTATGCTGTAGGTGCTGTTCTAGGGCAAAGAGTTGATAAGAAATTAAATGTTATTCATTATGCTAGTAATACTCTAGACAATGCTCAAAGAAATTATGCTACTACTGAAAAAGAGCTTTTAGCAGTTGTATTTGCTTGTGATAAGTTCAGACCTTATATTGTTGATTCTAAAGTAACTATTCATACTGATCATGCTGCTATTAAATATCTTATGGAAAAGAAACATGCTAAACCTAGACTTATTAGATGGGTTCTCTTGCTACAAGAATTTGATTTGCATATTGTTGATAGGAAAGGAGCTGAGAACCCCGTTGCAGACAACTTGTCTAGGTTAGAGAATGTTCTTGATGACCCACTACCTATTAATGATAGCTTTCCTGATGAACAATTAAATGTTATAAGTACTTCTCGTAGTACTCCATGGTATGCTGATTATGCTAATTATATTGTTGCTAAGTTTATACCACCTAGCTTCACATACCAGTAAAAGAAAAAGTTTTTCTATGATTTAAGACATTACTTTTGGGATGACCCACATCTTTATAAAGAAGGAGTAGATGGTGTTATTAGACGTTGTGTACCTAAGCATGAACAAGAACAGATCCTACGCAAGTGTCATTCCGAGGCTTATGGAGGACACCACGCTGGAGATAGAACTGAAGGAAATATGCCCTAGAGGCAATAATAAAGTTATTATTTATTTCCTTATATCATGATAAATGTTTATTATTCATGCTAGAATTGTATTAACCAGAAACATAATACATGTGTGAATACATAGACAAACAGAGTGTCACTAGTATGCCTCTACTAGACTAGCTCGTTAATCAAAGATGGTTATGTTTCCTAACCATGGACAAAGAGTTGTTATTTGATTAACGGGATCACATCATTAGGTGAATGATCGGATTGACATGACCCATTCCATTAACTTAGCACCCGATCGTTTAGTATGTTGCTATTGCTTTCTTCATGACTTATACATGTTCCTATGACTATGAGATTATGCAACTCCCGTTTGCCGGAGGAACACTTTGTGTGCTACCAAATGTCACAACATAACTGGGTGATTATAAAGGTGCTCTACAGGTGTCTCCAAAGGTACATGTTGGGTTGGCGTATTTCGAGATTAGGATTTGTCACTCCGATTGTCAGAGAGGTATCTCTGGGCCCTCTCGGTAATGCACATCACTTAAGCCTTGCAAGCATTTCAACTAATGAGTTAGTTGTGGGATGATGTATTACAGAACGAGTAAAGAGACTTGCCGATAACGAGATTGAACTAGGTATTGAGATACCGACGATCGAATCTCGAGCAAGTAACATACCCATGACAAATCGAACAACGTATGTTGTCATGCGGTCTGACCGATAAAAGATCTTCGTAGAATATGTAGGAGCCAATATGAGCATCCAGGTTCCGCTATTGATTATTGACCGGAGACGTGTCTCGGTCATGTCTACATTGTTCTCGAACCCGTAGGGTCCGCACGCTTAAGGTTTCGATGATAGTTATATTATGAGTTTATGCATTTTGATGTACCGAAGTTTGTTCGGAGTCCCAGATGTGATCACGGACATGACGAGGAGTCTCCAAATGGTCGAGACATAAAGATTGATATATTGGAAGCCTATATTTGGATATCAGGAGAGTTCCGGGTGAAATCGGGATTTTACCGGAGTACCGGGAGGTTACCGGAACCCCCCGGAGGTATATGGGCCTTAGTGGAAGAGAGGAGAAGTGGCCAGGGCTGGGCTGCGCGCCCCTCGCCCCTAGTCTGAATAGGACAAGGAGAGGGGGGCGACGCCCCCCTTCCTTCTCTCTCTCCTCTTTCCCCCCTCCCGAATCCTATTCCAACTAGGAAAGGGGGGGATCCTACTCCCGGAGGGAGTAGGACTCCTCCTGGCGCGCCCTCTCCTAGCCGGCCGCACCCCCCTTTGATCCTTTATATACGGAGGCAGGGAGCACCCCTAGAGACACAAGTTGATCCACGTGATCATATTCTTAGCCGTGTGCGGTGCCCCCTTCCACCATAGCCCTCGATAATATTGTAGCGGTGCTTAAGCAAAGACCTTAGACGGTAGTACATCAAGATCGTCACCACGCCGTCGTGCTGACGGAACTCTTCCCCGACACTTTGCTGGATCGGAGTCCGGGGATCGTCATGGAGCTGAACGTGTGCTAGAACTCGAAGGTGTCGTAGTTTCGGTGCTTGATCGGTCGGGCCATGAAGACGTACGACTACATCAACCACGTTGTGCTAACGCTTCCGTTGTCGATCTACAAGGGTACGTAGATCACACTCTGCCCTCTCGTTGCTATGCATCACCATGATCTTACGTGTGCGTAGGCAAATTTTTGAAATTACTACGTTCCCCAACAGTGGTATCAGAGCCTAGGTTTTATATGTTGATGTTATATGCACGAGTAGAACACAAGTGAGTTGTGGGCGATATAAGTCATACTGCTTACCAGCATGTCATACTTTGGTTCGGCTATATTGTTGGACGAAGCGGCCCGGACCGACATTACATGTACGCTTACGCGAGACCGGTTCTCCCGACATGCTTTGCACAAAGGTGGCTAGCGGGTGACAGTTTCTCCAACTTTAGTTGAACCGAGTGTGGCTACGCCCGGTCCTTGTGAAGGTTAAAACATCACTAACTTGACAAACTATCGTTGTGGTTTTGATGCGTAAGTAAGATTGGTTCTTGCTTAAGCCCGTAGCAGCCACGTAAAACTTGCAACAACAAAGTAGAGGATGTCTAACTTGTTTTTGCAGGGCATGTTGTGATGTGATATGGTCAAGACATGATGCTAAATTTTATTGTATGAGATGATCATGTTTTGTAACCGAGTTATCGGCAACTGGCAGGAGCCATATGGTTGTCGCTTTATTGTATGCAATGTAATCATGCTGTAATGCTTTACTTTATCACTAAGCGGTAGCGATAGTCGTGGAAGCATAAGATTGGCGAGACGACAACGATGCTACGATGGAGATCAAGGTGTCGCGCCGGTGACGATGGTGATCATGACGGTGCTTCGAAGATGGAGATCACAAGCACAAGATGATGATGGCCATATCATATCACTTATATTGATTGCATGTGATGTTTATCTTTTATGCATCTTATCTTGCTTTGATTGACGGTAGCATTATAAGATGATCTCTCACTAATTATCAAGAAGTGTTCTCCCTGAGTATGCACCGTTGCGAAAGTTCTTCGTGCTGAGACACCACGTGATGATCGGGTGTGATAGGCTCTACGTTCAAATACAACGGGTGCAAAACAGTTGCACACGCAGAATACTCAGGTTATACTTGACGAGCGAAGCATATACAGATATGGCCTCGGAACACGGAGACCGAAAGGTCGGGCGTGAATCATATAGTAGATATGATCAACATAGTGATGTTCAACAATGAAGCTACTCCATCTCACGTGATGATCGGACATGGTTTAGATGATTTGGATCACGTAATCACTTAGAGGATTAGAGGGATGTCTATCTAAGTGGGAGTTCTTTAAGTAATATGATTAATTGAACCTAAATTTATCATGAACTTAGTACCTGATAGTGTCTTGCTTATTCATGTTTTATTGTAGATAGATGGCACGTGTTGTTGTTCCGTTGAATTTTAATGCGTTCCTTGAGAAAGCAAAGTTGAAAGATGATGGTAGCAACTACACGGACTGGGTCCGTAACTTGAGGATTATCCTCATTGCTGCACAGAAGAATTATGTCCTGGAAGCACCGCTGGGTGCCAGGCCTGCTGCTGGAGCAACACCAGATGTTATGAACGTCTGGCAGAGCAAAGCTGATGACTACTGGATAGTTCAGTGTGCCATGCTTTACGGCTTAGAATCGGGACTTCAACGATGTTTTGAACGTCATGGAGCATATGAGATGTTCCAGGAGTTGAAGTTAATATTTCAAGCAAATGCCCGGATTGAGAGATATGAAGTCTCCAATAAGTTCTATAGCTGCAAGATGGAGGAGAATAGTTCTGTCAGTGAGCATATACTCAAAATGTCTGGGTATAATAATCACTTGATTCAATTGGGAGTTAATCTTCCAGATGATTGCGTCATTGACAGAATTCTCCAATCACTGCCACCAAGCTACAAGAGCTTCGTGATGAACTATAATATGCAAGGGATGAATAAGACTATTCCCGAGCTCTTCGCAATGCTGAAAGCTGCAGAGGTAGAAATCAAGAAGGAGCATCAAATGTTGATGGTCAACAGACCACTAGTTTCAAGAAAAAGGGCAAAGGGAAGAAGAAGGGGAACTTCAAAAAGAACAGCAAGCAACTTGCTGCTCAAGAGAAGAAACCCAAACCTGGACCTAAGCCTGAAACTGAGTGCTTCTACTGCAAGCAGACTGGTCACTGGAAGCGGAACTGCCTCAAGTATTTGGCGGATAAGAAGGATGGCAAGGTGAACAAAGGTATATGTGATATACATGTTATTGATGTGTACCTTACTAATGCTCGCAGTAGCACCTGGGTATTTGATACTGGTTCTGTTGCTAATATTTGCAACTCGAAACAGGGACTACGGATTAAGCGAAGATTGGCTAAGGACGAGGTGACGATGCGCGTGGGAAATGGTTCCAAAGTCGATGTGATCGCAGTCGGCACGCTACCTCTACATCTACCTTCGGGATTAATATTAGACCTAAATAATTGTTATTTGGTTCCAGTGTTAAGCATGAACATTATATCTGGATCTTGTTTGATGCGAGACGGTTATTCATTTAAATCAGAGAATAATGGTTGTTCTATTTACATGAGTAATATCTTTTATGGTCATGCACCCTTAAAGAGTGGTATATTCTTATTAAATCTCGATAGTAGTGACACACATATTCATAGTGTTGAAACCAAAAGATGCAGAGTTAATAATGATAGTGCAACTTATTTGTGGCACTGCCGTTTAGGTCATATCGGTATAAAGCGCATAAAGAAACTCCATACTGATGGGCTTTTGGAACCACTTGATTATGAATCACTTGGTACTTGCGAACCGTGCCCTATGGGTAAGATGACAAAAACACCGTTCTCCGGTACTATGGAGAGAGCAACAAATTTGTTAGAAATCATACATACAGATGTATGTGGTCCGATGAATGTTGAGGCTCATGGCGGATATCGTTATTTTCTCACCTTCACAGATGACTTAAGCAGATATGGGTATATCTACTTAATGAAACACAAGTCTGAAACGTTTGAAAAGTTCAAAGAATTTCAGAGTGAAGTTGAAAATCATCGTAACAAGAAAATAAAATTCCTACGATCTGATCGTGGAGGAGAATATTTGAGTTACGAGTTTGGTGTACATTTGAAACAATGTGGAATAGTTTCGCAACTCACGCCACCCGGAACACCACAGCGTAATGGTGTGTCCGAACGTCGTAATCGTACTTTTACTGATTTACCGCTATTGTTTTGGGGATACGCTCTAGAGACGGCCGCATTCACGTTAAATAGGGCACCATCAAAATCCGTTGAGACGACGCCTTATGAACTGTGGTTTGGCAAGAAACCAAAGTTGTCGTTTCTGAAAGTTTCGGGCTGTGATGCTTATGTGAAAAAGCTTCAACCTGATAAGCTCGAACCCAAATCGGAAAAATGTGTCTTCATAGGATATCCAAAGGAAACTATTGGATACACCTTCTATCACAGATCCGAAGGCAAGACTTTTGTTGCTAAATTCGAAAACTTTCTGGAGAACGAGATTCTCTCGAAAGAAGTGAGTGGGAGGAAAGTAGAACTTGATGAGGTAACTGTACCTACTCCCTTATTGGAAAGTAGTACATCACAGAAACCTGTTTCTGTGACACCTAAACCAATTAGTGAGGAAGCTAATGATAATGATCATGAAACTTCAGAACAAGATACTACTGAACCTCGTAGATCAACCAGAGTGAGATCCGCGCCAGAGTGGTATGGTAATCCCGTTCTGGAAGTCATGCTACTAGATCATGATGAACCTACGAACTATGAAGAAGCGATGGTGAGCCCAGATTCCGCAAAATGGCTTGAAGCCATGAAATCTGAGATGGGATCCATGTATGAGAACGAAGTATGGACTTTGGTTGACTTGCCCAATGATCGGCAAGCAATTGAGAATAAATGGATCTTCAAGAAGAAGACTGACACTGGCGGTAATATTACTGTCTACAAAGCTCGACTTGTCGCAAAAGGTTTTCGGCAAGTTCAAGGGATTGACTACGATGAGACCTTCTCACCCGTAGCGATGCTTAAGTCTGTCCGAATCATGTTAGCAATTGCCGCATTTTATGATTATGAAATTTGGCAGATGGATGTCAAAACTGCATTCCTGAATGGATTTCTGGAAGAAGAGTTGTATATGATGCAACCAGAAGGTTTTGTAGATCCAAAGGGAGCTAACAAAGTGTTCAAGCTCCAGCGATCCATTTATGGACTGGTGCAAGCCTCTCGGAGTTGGAATAAATGCTTTGATAGTGTGATCAAAGCATTTGGTTTTATACAGACTTTTGGAGAAGCCTGTATTTACAAGAAAGTGAGTGGGAGCTCTGTAGCATTTCAGATATTATATGTGGATGGCGTATTACTGATTGGAAATGATATAGAATTTCTGGATAGCATAAAGGGATACTTGAATAAGAGTTTTTCAATGAAAGACCTTGGTGAATCTGCTTACATATTAGGCATTAAGATCTATAGATATAGATCAAAACACTTAATTGGACTTTCACAAAGCACATACCTTGACAAAGTTTTTAAGAAGTTCAAAATGGATCAAGCAAAGAAAGGGTTCTTGCCTGTGTTACAAGGTGTGAAGTTGAGTCAGACTCAATGCCCGACCACTGCAGAAGATAGAGAGAAAATGAAAGATGTTCCCTATGCTTCAGCCATAGGCTCTATCATGTATGCAATGTTGTGTACCAGACCTGATGTGTGCCTTGCTATAAGTCTAGCAGGGAGGTACCAAAGTAATCCAGGAGTGGATCACTGGACAGCGGTCAAGAACATCCTGAAATACCTGAAAAGGACTAAGGATATGTTTCTCGTTTATGGAGGTGATAAAGAGCTAATCGTAAACGGTTACGTCGATGCGAGCTTTGACACTGATCCGGACGATTCTAAATCGCAAACCGGATACGTATTTACATTAAACGGTGGAGCTGTCAGTTGGTGCAGTTCTAAACAAAGCATCATGGCGGGATCTACGTGTGAAGCAGAATACATAGCTGCTTCGGAAGCAGCAAATGAAGGAGTCTGGATGAAGGAGTTCATATCCGATCTAGGTGTCATACCTAGTGCATCGGGTCTAATGAAAATGTTTTGTGACAATACTGGTGCAATTGCCTTGGCAAAGGAATCCAGATTTCACAAGAGAACCAAGCACATCAAGAGACGCTTCAATTCCATCCGGGATCTAGTCTAGGTGGGAGACATAGAGATTTGCAAGATACATACGGATCTGAATGTAGCAGACCCGTTGACTAAGCCTCTTCCACGAGCAAAACATGATCATCACCAAGGCTCCATGGGTGTTAGAATCATTACTGTATAATCTAGATTATTGGCTCTAGTGCAAGTGGGAGACTGAAGGAAATATGCCCTAGAGGCAATAATAAAGTTATTATTTATTTCCTTATATCATGATAAATGTTTATTATTCATGCTAGAATTGTATTAACCGGAAACATAATACATGTGTGAATACATAGACAAACAGAGTGTCACTAGTATGCCTCTACTAGACTAGCTCGTTAATCAAAGATGGTTATGTTTCCTAACCATGGACAAAGAGTTGTTATTTGATTAACGGGATCACATCATTAGGTGAATGATCGGATTGACATGACCCATTCCATTAGCTTAGCACCCGATCGTTTAGTATGTTGTTATTGCTTTCTTCATGACTTATACATGTTCCTATGACTATGAGATTATGCAACTCCCGTTTGCCGGAGGAACACTTTGTGTGCTACCAAACGTCACAACATAACTAGGCGATTATAAAGGTGCTCTACAGGTGTCTCCAAAGGTACATGTTGGGTTGGCGTATTTCGAGATTAGGATTTGTCACTCCGATTGTCGGAGAGGTATCTCTGGGCCCTCTCGGTAATGCACATCACATAAGCCTTGCAAGCATTGCAACTAATGAGTTAGTTGTGAGATGATGTATTACGGAACGAGTAAAGAGACTTGCCGGTAACGAGATTGAACTAGGTATTGAGATACCGACGATCGAATCTCGGGCAAGTAACATACCGATGACAAAGGGAACAACGTATGTTGTCATGCGGTCTGACCGATAAAAGATCTTCGTAGAATATGTAGGAGCCAATATGAGCATCCAGGTTCCGCTATTGGTTATTGACCGGAGACGTGTCTCGGTCATGTCTACATTGTTCTCGAACCCGTAGGGTCCGCACGCTTAAGGTTTCGATGACAGTTATATTATGAGTTTATGCATTTTGATGTACCGAAGTTTGTTCGGAGTCCCGGATGTGCTCACGGACATGACGAGGAGTCTCGAAATGGTCGAGACATAAAGATTGATATATTGGAAGCCTATATTTGGATATCGGAAGAGTTCCGGGTGAAATCGGGATTTTACCGTAGTACCGGGAGGTTACCGGAACCCCCCGGAGGTATATGGGCCTTAGTGGGCCTTAGTGCAAGAGAGGAGAGGTGGCCAGGGCTGGGCCGCGCGCCCCTCCCCCCCTAGTCCGAATAGGACAAGGAGAGGGGGCCGGCGCCCCCCTTCCTTCTTTCTCTCCTCTTTCCCCCCTCCCGAATCCTATTCCAACTAGGAAAGGGGGGGAATCCTACTCCCGGAGGGAGTAGGACTCCTCCTGGCGCGCCCTCTCCTGGCTGGCCGCACCCCCCCTTGATCCTTTATATACGGAGGCAGAGGGCACCCCTAGAGACACAAGTTGATCCACGTGATCATATTCTTAGCCGTGAGCGGTGCCCCCTTCCACCATAGTCCTCGATAATATTGTAGCGGTGCTTAGGCGAAGCCCTGCGACGGTAGTACATCAAGATCGTCACCATGCTGTCGTGCTGACGGAACTCTTCCCCGACACTTTGCTGGATCGGAGTCCGGGGATCGTCATCGAGCTGAACGTGTGCCAAGAACTCGGAGGTGCCGGAGTAACGATGCTTGGATCGGTCGGATCGGGAAGATGTACGACTACTTCCTCTACATTGCGTCAACGCTTCCTCTTCAGTCTACGAGGGTACGTAGACAACACTCTCCCCTCTCGTTGCTATGCATCACCATGATCTTGCGTGTGCGTAGGATTTTTTTTTGAAATTACTACGTTCCCAACAGCATGTGCCAGGGCTAAGGAGGAATCTAATTTCGCTTGGTGTTCTTCATGATGGTGGTATGAAATTCCGTTTTGATTAGAATAAGAAGACCATGAAAATCATGGAAGATGGGGTGACCGTGATGATAGGAGAGAGGACGGATTCGCATCTTTACAAGTTGCAAGGGAGCACTATTGCAGGTGGAGCCATAGAGAGTGGAGCTGCAAGAGTAGCAGTGGAGTCTCACGGTGGCGGCGGGTCTGGCCCATTGGGTAGCTCTCAGTAAGCTACAAAGAAGACAACCCAAGTCCGGAGTACATGAAGGTTCGAGCATGGATGACTTCTAGATGATGGAGGATATTCGTCAAGGTGGAGTTTGTTATATTTGTGTCGAATATATTATGTACGCAAGGGGTTACGTGGACTTAGAGTTGTAATTGGTGTGGTTAGGTACGCGTTGTATAGGAGTCGGACACTTGTATTCTAGGCCTCTTATATATGAAGGGGCACCACACGTTATAACCTATGATGACGACTTGATAGCAACAGGTACGCGGGGGAGCCGATGGCTTGTGCCGGCGCTCGGACGGCCAGTGTTGCGGTATCTTGGGGAGGAGCGTCAATAGTCATGCCTCGGAGATGTAGCCATACCGGTGAACCTCGTTAACAAATATCGTGCCTCGATGTGTCGTCTATGATCTTGAATTAGTGTTTTATTCTAACAGTTTTTGTGCTATTCTTCCACATTTTATTTGTGCACATTATTTATTAAAAAACTTATTATTCTAGCGAAACAGCAATGGGTCCGGCAACACGCGCCATCAACGATCTACTAGTACTACCTACTAGTAATTATAGACGAACAATTTTGCTATGTCTTAGTCGACTGAGGCTAATTATGTCTCAATCAACGTTATATGTCATTGATCTTGCATGAAGATCGATGTAAAATTTTCTTTTTAGTTTTTCTTTTCTCTTTTTTATATAGGAGTACTATGTCACTAGATTGAAACTTGGGCTAAGTCTTAGTTGACTAAGACCTAGCTGCACCCACAGACGAATCCTAAAAAAAAGTAATTATGGACGTGGCGCCACCGTGCGAGACATCCAGCCGTGCATGCCGCACGTTGGCCTTGTCCCCGCGTTCCCTGCACCCAGTCAACCCGGATGGACTTGTACCTCTCCGCACGTCCATTTCCATTCCCTTGGATGCCAGAGAGGTCGTGACTCGTGAGTGTTCTTCTCCCCCCGCCAATTGGCACCCTTCACTCCCTCCCCTCCTCATCTCTCGTTGCCACAGCTCCTGAATTTGTAATGCTGTGCTACACTTGTCGCCGCATTAGTTGGTGTCACGATGGAGGAATTAAGAAGGCCATAAGCCGGCGGCGCCATTGCTCCTGTCCCCTATAGCCAGCTAGCTCGGTTTCTCGCCGCACCGCCTCTGCTCTTGCTCTGCCGGCTGCTCAGCTCCATCGATCTCTGCCTGGTGTTCCGAGATGAACGACCTCTTCTCGTCGAGCTCGTTCAAGAAGTATGCCGACCTGAAGGACCAGGTGGCGCTGGACGAGATGGAGGCCGGCAGCGGCAGCGAGAGCGCCAACCTCGACAAGTTCTTCGAGGACGTGGAGGGCGTCAAGGAGGACATCAGCGGCCTCGAGTCCATGCACCGCCGGCTGCAGTCGGTGAACGAGGAGAGCAAGACCGCACACGACGCCCGCGCCGTCAAGTCGCTCCGCGCCCGCATGGACGGCGACGTCGTGCAGGTCCTCCGCCGCGCTAAGGTCGTCAAGGCTAAGCTCGAGGCCCTCGACCGCGCCAACGCCGCCAGCCGTAAGCTCCCCGGCTGCGGCGCCGGCTCCTCCACCGACCGCACCCGCTCCTCCGTCGTCTCCGGCCTCGGCAACAAGCTCAAGGACCTCATGGACGACTTCCAGGTAAAACATTGAGTTTTCTTGGTTCATTGCCTCGCCCCGCGCGAGCCAGCTACCTGACCGGAGAGAGCGCAGGGCCTTCGGACGCGGATGGCGGCGGAGTACAAGGAGACGGTGGCGCGGCGGTACTACACGGTGACGGGTGAGACGGCGGAGGAGAGCACGATCGAGGCGCTCATCGCGTCGGGGGAGAGCGAGACGTTCCTGCAGAAGGCGATCCAGCGGGACCAAGGGCGCGGGCAGGTGATGGCCACGGTGTCGGAGATCCAGGAGCGGCACGACGCCGTGAAGGACATCGAGCGCAGCCTGCTGGAGCTGCACCAGGTGTTCCTGGACATGGCGGCGCTGGTGGAGGCGCAGGCCCACCAGCTCAACAACATCGAGACCCACGTCGCGCGCGCCAGCTCCTTCGTGATCAGGGGCACCGTGGAGCTCGAGTCCGCGCGCGTCTACCAGAAGAGCAGCCGCAAGTGGGCCTGCATCGCCGTCGTAGCCGGCGCCGTGCTCGTCCTCGTCATCGTGCTGCCGATACTCGTCAACCTCAAGCTCTTGAGCGGCAGATAGATGCAGCATGGCGCGCGGTGAATTGGTTGATCGATGACGTATCCGTTCGCCTCCATCGATCTCTTCTTCCGCGCTGCATGTTCTTGATGTATGTGTTGTCTCGTTCCTTTGGATTGAGATGGGGATTCTTTTATCATAGTTAGCCTTTCGATTTGATCTAAAAAATGGAAAACTTGTCATGGATCAGATCAGAAGTGTTACTTTAGGATGGTTATTATCTGTTATATCAAATATTTAAATTCCCTCTTGAGCCGGTTGTGCGAGAAGTATGGCCGGCCGGCATCCTTGTGGATTGATTCACGACGAGGGCGACAACGTGCAGGTCATGCTGTGTTCGTGACCTCAATTTCATTCTCGAATCTAACTATCTAGGGGCAGGTTCCTCCACAAATACAGTATGGTAGAGTAATACAAGAAAGCACCTTGGCGTAAGGCTACGCTGGCAGATCCCATGTATACATGCGGCGTGGTAGATTTGGCAGTTTGGAATTGACGACCGTGACAGTGAGAGCATTTCTTCTCGAGGTTTTAGAAACAACTAGATGACCAGTTGCGCCAATGGCGCAAAGGCCGAGAGCAAGTCATGTATTGAAAGAGTATACATTAATATTATTCCGGCACATATTAAAGTGATAAACATTAGATAGAGTCATCGCTGCACGTTTGACCATGGCGTAAAAAGCAAGAGCGAGCCAAGCATTCAAAGCATGTGTATGAGATTGATTTTGAATCAACTTAAAGATACTTATATTCCATTACATGAAAGCTTGATGCTTAAAAGAAATAATCAGATCATTTGGTAATAGCATACATTGGCATTAAAAGACAGACTATATTAGCATAAATGGATGGTGCAAAGGCCGAGAGCAAGCCATGTATTGAAAGAGTGTACATTGAAGATGACTTTATCATCTAAGCAGCACTTAATGGTGGGTTTGTTTGGTGGACTGTCATTGCCCAAAGCACAAATGCGTTCCATACCATCGTCCTCCCCAATAATACTTATTTATTTCCTATAGAATGTCCTATGATTGTAAAGTTGTATCGTCAAGATAATCTCCAACATATCTTATCTATGATAGGGTATGGTTCAGATCTAAAGAAAAACAACAGAGAAGCAACGCCTGCAGAAGAGTTCAGATAGTTACATAACACCTTAGTACCTTACTGGGCATTCCAGTGTTCCTGTGCAAACACACTAATAAACAAAATGTCCAGTGAAAGATGCGAGCCACTTTGCTAATCACATAGTCATTGAATGGAGTAGCAACCAATCCTTTTAGTCTGCTAGTAGATATGCGTCAACAGTTATGATTCTTTTTGTACATCTCCCTTTGAAGCATTAGCACAAGATTGAGAAATAGAACCATATTTTCTCAGCGCTTTGAACCCTGGTTTCAGAATGATTATCAAAAATACAAATGTCTAGAGACAACAACAGAATGAACACAAAACAGTTCAGTATTAATGGAGGCTTCTCTACTTAAATCAGGACAAATCCAAATCAAATATATAGAGATAATACAAAGACCAAACTCCATGGCTATTGTTTCAATGCACAGTAAGCTGTATCTTTTATAAAATAGTGTCCCGATACAACTGGTAAGGAACAATTTGGTTCCAAGTACACAAGTAAAGGAAAAGGTAACATTCTTATTTTTGAGATATTAACAATAGTTTCTACAAAAGACTTATATATACCTAAGTACATGAGGTACCTAGTTTCTACAAAAGGCTAGAGGAACTACATCTTCAAAAAAAAAGCTAGAGGAACTAAAGCACAACTATCCATTGCTCCAAAGTAGAAATTAGAGATATAAAAACATTATTCTTTGGGTGGAATATTAATCAAAGCAGCAATATGCAAAAGTAAACAAAAAAAATACGTCACCGCGCATTCAGCTGAGCTCACCCCCTTGAACTTGCAAGATGTGTGGGAATCCAACAAGAATGAAAGGCCTCATAGATATCCTCCCTGCTGAATCTGGTGCCAGCATCAGCAAGTTCCTCACACTGAAATCAAGTGTCGTCCTGAGATTACGAACACCAAGGGATAACAGGAGAGAATAAAAGCAACAGGAAGAGGAAAAGCCACTGCAGCAGCACCGTAACGGATGTAGACGGCGACAACAACGAGGCGTACTCGACCTCAACCACCGGTTCCGACGTCAACCATCTCCATCTCTTGCGGTGTGGAGGCAGCCCAACATCCACTATTATTTGCAACAAACCTTAACTGGCCAGCATCTAAAATAATTGCCATATCGGCAAGGAAGGAACGACCAACACAAAGACACATTAGTTTGTCCATACACACGCATATAAAATGAAACAAGCTGAGAAGGAATTAACAAGCTATAGAAGTACATGTCGCCATTCAAAGAAAAGAACTGCCTAGCAGATAGAACCAAAGATGCATGGGCGGGCAAAAAAAATTGAATCTCGAATCAGACAAACCTGTCTGGTAGACGATGATGTTAGAACCAACAGCGAGCAAGACCTGCAAAATAATAGATCAAGCCTACACATCAGCCCATGCTCAAAGAAGCGAGAACAACCGGGAAAAGGCAGATTGAGGAAGGGGAAAGGGAAACACAACGTCTGAGGAGAATGGATACGGCAGCGCCATCCTCTCCTCAACTGAGACTTCTCCATGAGCCGGATGGTGGGGTTACGACAGCAGCGAAGCAGAGGAAGGGAGCCAGGGAGGGGATGTGAGAAACTACCTTTGCCATGAGGAGTCACAGGTCGTCCTTGTCACCTATCCCGCTCCGCCGCGGACCTGCGTCTCCGGTGCTGATGCCTCACCACCGCCCATGATGTTACAACCAACAGCGAGCAAGACCTGCAAAATAATAGATCAAGCCTACACATCAGCCCATGCTCAAAGAAGCGAGAACAACTGGGAAAAGGCAGATTGAGGAAGGGGAAAGGGAAACACAACGTCTGAGGTGAATGGATACGGCAGCGCCACCCTCTCCTCAACTGAGACTTCTCCATGAGCCGGATGGTGGGGTTACGGCAGCAGCGAAGCAGAGGAAGGGAGCCAGGGAGGGGATGCGAGAAACTACCTTTGCCATGAGGAGTCACAGGTCGTCCTTGTCACCTATCCCGCTCCGCTGCGGACCTGCGTCTCCGGTGCTGATCCCTCACCACCGCGCACCCTCGTTCCCATCTGCATTTTCTTTCATGAAAGCACAACGGTACATCTCGGTGGCATCTAAGATAACATGAACAACCTCTGTAAAAGAGGCAGCAAAGCATGCATCCTAGTTAGCACCATAAGGTTACCGGTTCACGCCAAAAAGGGCTCCGTCAGGTCACCGGTCACAAGAGAGTTGGCCCTTGCAGTTCCTTTGATGAGAAGTTCCCGTTGAAACAAAAATACAAACACATGTAAGATTGGTTGCGATCGCGCAAACCACCTTTCAGATGCAAAGGCTCTATGCATGAGTAACAAAATTATCTGAATTCAAATGACATTAAAATATTCCGAGAGACCAAAATGTCAGCAATAAAGAGGAAAAAAATAGCAGGTCACCACCATCAAGATTCAAATGGCACTTACATCACACTACGACATGGTTACCATCCACTGATTTCCATCAAAACCATTCCCAAACATATAAATTCCTCTACAGGTCTCCTTATCTTTAGTCAAATCTACATCCACTAATTACTGGAGATCTTCTATTGCTTGATTATCTTTGGTTGTTGTTGTACTGTCAGGATCACCACGAACAACAGGATCTTTGGTTGTTGCTCTATATGATGATCTCACCGGGAATTTCCGGTCTTCAACAACCAAATGAATTCTTACTGTTAGGATCACCACGAACAACACCATAAAATGAAACTACATTTGCTGGTGAAATGAGTCGAGGATCTGTGCGTCTTTCCAGAAATCCGCTATTTGCAAATAGATCAGAACTAAAATCCGAACTCTTTTCACCGCTTCTTAAATAAAAAATAAAAAATGAAGCTCATCTCATTGGCTCCTCTCACAAAGAGTACTCAGTTTCAAAAATAACTGAATAAGGAAGCAACCAGCAGTAGGTAGTAGCACATGGCAGCAACACAAGCAACAGCAACAGCCAGTAGCACATCGCGGCAGCACAAGCAGCAGCAGAACCAGAACAAAAGAGCACTAAAGATTGAACACATGTATAACAAGCAGCACACACATCTAGGCATCTAGCAGCATAAGTAGTAGTCGTAGCCCGCAAAGCAACAACACAAGCACACAACATTAAGCGAACAAGGGAAAGACTCACCCTCTTCTTTTCAAAGAATTCGCAATCCAAATAAGCGAACAACCATGGGGTCCCTTTATTAGTTATTTTGCAGCCTCCAGAATCAAATTGAAACGACGAGCGTTGCATTAAAGGAAAAAATCAACAACGGTTCATGGGTTAATGAGTCCCCTGCGTGGTAGGCTATCTAAAAGCAAAATCAATCATTTACTATTATCAACGAAGGGAGAACAACTGCAGATCTGGATCGTTATAGATTTGAGAAATACCTGCTCAGGTAGATTGTTAGTAGCCGATGTAGGAGCTGGGGAAAGTTGGTCATATACTTCTTCATTATCCATTGACCCGAGCAGCACCCTTGGAAATCATAGAAACTACGAAACAAAAAAGAAATAAACCGGTTAGAGCTAAATAAACATAGCCTATCCCAACTTCACTGGATATGTAGATTCCCAAGGGAAAATACAGTTGGATAGCAAGATCCTCATGAGAGATTTGTAAACTAAAACACTAAAACAAAATAATAGTCTATTAAAAAACAACTGCACACACATATAAACATTCCCAGGTAAACCCAAAACTCAACATCAAGATGATCAAGACAAACAAACTACTAACCAGACCATGTATGATTGCGCAGCTAATTACACATCTATATAAAACAGATCAATGCAGACAATTTCTATTTCATAGATCTCAAGTTCTACTTATTATGCTATTTCTTTGAAGCTGTAAGTATGTTTTATTTTAGCTCTTTACTTATGTATTCTCACTATATCACTCTCTTCTCTGCATCATCTCATGTTCTTGTACTTCTCCTTGTCTGTACAAGGCTACAACTTATGGTTTATCATCTCTAGAACTGATTGTGTCTTGCTTTCTCTCTATCTACTATCAGCTAGAAAGTGTCTCTCTCTTCTAAACACGTTTAATCTCTTATTGCTTCATATTTCAATAGTCCAATAAGGAGCGCGGGCCGAGATCCTCTCTTCCTCCTGCTGGTCTACTTCCTCATCCAAACACAGAGCAAATCATGGCAGAAGCAATCAGGGCGCGCG
>NC_041390.1:215008091-215025982 GCF_002162155.2 Triticum dicoccoides | reverse complement strand
GCGGTGGCCGGCCTCCCTCGCACCATCCGCCGCTGGGCCGTCGTCGCCGGGGAGTACCCCAAGTGCCAGTCCACCCCTGGTGGGGATCTACTGCATCTCCGAGCGCCGCGATGCCCACGAGCGCCGCCACCATCGCCGGGAAGCTCACCTCCGCACCCGGGGCGGACGAGATGCGGGGGGAGGGGCGGAGGAGGAGGGGGCGGCGATGGGAGGAGAAGGAGGGGGCGACGAGGAGGGGGAGGCGAGTGGGACGGGAGGCGGCGGCGAGGGTTTCTCAGCATGGGCGGCTGTGATTTATACCCCTGCACGCGAAAAGACTAAAATGCCCCTGGCGGGGCACAGAATTTACAGGCGGTGGCACAAGTACTGTTCATGGCGAATTGGGGCGACGTGGAGGCCTTCGTCCTGCCTAGCTCTTCTTCAGGCTTTATAAGGTAAATGCTCTTCCTTCGGACAGCAACACGAATCTTTCTGCTTAATTAAAGATTAAGGTATCGTGCATTCTAAAATACATGAAGCACCAGTGGTCTAGTGGTAGAATAGTACCCTGCCACGGTACAGACCCGGGTTCGATTCCAACTTTAGACCCCTGGGTCGATAACTTCTGTTCCTCCCTTGTCCTCGCCTCTCCGACCGCGCGAGCTGCTGCCGCTGGAGCTAGAGCCATGGGCTGGCGTCAGCCATAATGGCGGCTTTTTACACTTAGCCCCCTGCCTTCTTGCATTTTCAACCCGCACTTCAGCACAATGTGGCACCTGAATAAATGTTGTCTCCCCTGGGTCAGTAACTCATGTTCCTCCCTTGTCCTCGCCTCTCCGACCGCACAAGCTGCTGCTGCTGGAGCTGGAGCTGGAGCCGCGGGCCGATGTCAGCCATAATGGCAACATCGCCGGAGCTCACCGGCGGTGTGCAGCCGCCTCCTTCCATCCATCAAGTTAGGCCGCACGACGTCTTTCCTCTTGATTACGGTTCGTGTTCTTCATCTCCTCTGTTGGTCCTCTTCTGCTTTGCTGCTCCTCCGTTGTCGGCTGTAGCACCGGCGGATCGGTCTGTTTTGAGAGCGATTCTTGTACATCCAGTGGTACCTATTGCCTATTGTTCTTGCAGCGGATTAAAGAACTGATTTTGACCACAAATTTTGGTCTAGGGTTTGTGTATTT
Organism: Triticum dicoccoides; assembly: GCF_002162155.2. Lineage (NCBI taxonomy): Eukaryota > Viridiplantae > Streptophyta > Magnoliopsida > Poales > Poaceae > Triticum > Triticum dicoccoides. The sequence goes on along the minus strand of NC_041390.1, from coordinate 215,024,822 downwards.
CTATTTTTGGCAAAGGTTTAGGGTTCATGTGCTGCTGTGTATTTAGTGACCCTGTGTAGCCACTGCAAAGTGTGTTGAATAGGTAAGAGATCACAACTGTAACATAAATATCCAATTGTTACTAGATTTGTTCAGTTAATCTGCAAGATGCAGTTAGCTGAACTTTTCTGCAGTTAACTGAACTTTTCTTCAGTTTACTATATTGCTGCACTCGAAGATGCAGTAGCTGACTTTTGTTCAGTTAACTATATTGCTGCACTTGATTTTGATTTCTCAAGGGGTGCATATATATTTGTTGTAGTGGCTTGGTCCCTAAATCTGTAAGAGACAGTTAACTGAATGTTTGCAGTTATTAACTGAATTTGTGCTTATATTCTGCTATATACTTGTTATGTTGATGTTTGTGCTTATATTATTCTCTATGTGGGTGCAGTCTGTGATTCAGCAATGGGACAGAGTGTGGATACTCCTTTATTTACACTAGAACTTGAGCATGGTGGAATCTTCTGTGGACCAAGAAATAGCATGGAGTATTACAATCCATCTGTGGAGGTGATTGATTATGTTGATGCTCGGTCATTCTCATATGCATTCATTGAAGAGCATCTAAAATGGATGGGATATCCTGTCCATGAACATATAATTTACTGGCCAAGACCTGGAAAAGCAATTTCAGATGGGATGGTGAGAATTAGAGGTGATGAGGATATGCAGCAAATGATCACAAAAAGTGCTAAGCAGAAAGTGCTTGTAATCATGGTGGACCATTCAGATTTCATCAGTAACTTCAGGGAAGATTTGATAGTGTCATCATTTCAGAGCCTAGACACATTGCCCATCTCAAATGTTGTTGTAGCCAATGCAACATCATCTCACAGCATCATTTCAGTCAATGTTGAATGCCCCCTTTCAGAGGTTGCAGCAGATTTGCAGTCTGAAGATAATTTGCTTAGTTATGGTGCACAGTCTGAAGATACAGTTCTGTCAGATTCAGATTTCAGTGACAGTGATTATGACATAGATGATGGTGATGATGATCTTTATGAAGAGAACATTGACTTGGATGTTAATGAAGAAGCTCAGATAGAGGAGGAAGAGGTTGAGCCTGACTATCTACTTGAAGATGAAGACCTTGACATCTCCACTGAAGAACAGGAGGAACTTAAGTACAAGTTCAAAGCTTTCAATTCCAAGGTGGACATGAAATCCCCTGTTTTTAAAGTGGGCATGGTCTTTGCTGATTTGGTTTTTACCTCTATGCTTTGAACATGGAAGTAGTACTGTTATGCACATCACACATAACTGAATTCTTCCACTCTTTGTGCAGCTACATCCTTGATGGCAGAGAGATGCCAGTGCTTAGTATGATTGAATACATTTTTACATGATCATGCACAGGCTAGTGAGTAAGTGATACGTCCATTTTGCATCATGCTTTTATATCAATATTTATTGCATTATGGACTGTTATTTCACTTTATGTCACAATATTTATGGCTATTCTCTCTTATTTTACAAGGTTTACATAAGGAGGGAGAATGCCGGCAGCTGGAATTCTGGGCTAGAAAAGGAGCAAATATTAGAGACCTATTCTGCGCAACTCCAAATGTCCTGAAACTCCACGGAACATCTTAAAATAAATAAATAAAAATCCTCGCTAAAGATGAAAGCCAGGGGGCCCACACCTTGCTCACGAGGGTGGGGGGCGCCCCCTACCTCGTGGGCCCCCTAGTGGGTCTCCAACGTCCATCTTCTCCTATATGAAGTCTTTCGATGAGAAAAAAAATCAGAGGGAACTTTTCGAGACGAGACACCGCCGCCATGAGGCGGAACCTTGGCGGAACCAATCTAGAGCTCCGGCAGAGCTGTTTTTGTCGGGGATACTTCCCTCCGGGAGGGGGAAATCATCACCATCATCATCACCAACACTCCTCTCATCAGGAGAGGGCAATCTCCATCAACATCTTCACCAACACCATCTCATCTCCAAACCCTAGTTCATCTCTTGTATCCAATTCTTGTCTCAAAGTCCGGAATTGGTGCTAGTAGGTTGCTAGTAGTGTTGATTACTCCTTGTAGTTGATGCTAATTGGTTTATTTGGTGGAAGATCATATGTTCAGATCCTATATGCATATTATTACCCCTCTGATTATGAACATGAATGTGCTTGTGAGTAATTACGTTTGTTCCTGAGGACAAGGGAGAAGTCTTGCTATTAGTAGTCATGTGAATTTGGTATTCGTTTGATATTTTGATAAGATGTATGTTGTCTAGCCTCTAGTGGTGTTATGTGAACGTCGACTACATAACACTTCACCATTATTTGGGCCTAGAGGAAGGCATTGGGAAGTAATAAGTAGATGATGGGTTGCTAGAGTGACAGAAGCTTAAACCCTAGTTTACGCGTTGCTTCATAAGGGGCTGATTTGGATCCATATGATTCATGGTATGGTTAGGTTTACCTTAATACATTTGTTGTAGTTGCGGGTGCTTGCAATAGAGGTTAATCATAAGTGGGATGCTTGTTCAAGTAAGAACAGCACCCAAGCACCGGTCCACCCACATATCAAATTATCAAAGTATCGAACGCGAATCATATGAACGTGATGAAAACTAGCTTGACGATATCCCCATGTGTCCTCGGGAGCGCTTTTCCTATTATAAGAGTTTGTTCCGGCTTGTCCTTTGCTACAAAAGGATTGGGCCATCTTGCTGCACTTTATTTACTTTTGTTACTTGTTGCTCGTTACCATTTATCTTGTCACAAAACTATTTGTTACCACTTATTTCAGTACTTGCAGAGAATACCTTGCTGAGAACCGCTTATCATTTCCTTCCGCTCCTCGTTGGGTTTGACACTCCTACTTATCGAAAGGACTATGATAGATCCCCTATACTTGTGGGTCATCAAGACTCTTTTCTGGCGCCGTTGCTGGGGAGTGTAGCGCCTTTGCTAGGTGGAATTTGGTAAAGAAAAATTTATATAGTGTGCTGAAATTTACTGTCACTTGTTACTATGGAAAGTAATTCTCCGAGGGGCTTGTTCAGGGCATCTTCACCCCGTCTAGTAGAGCAAAGAGTTGCTCCTCAACCTACTGAACCTATTGAAAATGAAACTTCTTTTGAATTTCCTTCGGGTATGATGGAAAAACTACTAGCTAACCCTTTTACAGGAGAAGGAACAAAGCATCCTGATGAGCACTTAATATATGTGGATGAAGTTTGTGGATTATTTAAGCTTGCAGGTATACCCGATGATGTTGCTAAGAAGAAGGTCTTCCCTTTATATTTGAAGGGAGACGCATTGATATGGTATAGGCTATGTGATGATATGAAATCATGGAACTATAAAAGATTCAAGTTGAATTTCATCAAAAGTATTACCCTATGCATCTTGTTCATCGTGATCGCAATTATATATATAATTTCTGGCCTCGCGAAGGAGAAAGCATCGCTCAAGCTTGGGGGAGGCTTAAATCAATGTTATATTCATGCCCCAATCATGAGCTCTCGAGAGAAATAATTATGTAAAGTTTTTATGCTCGGCTTTCGCATAATAATCAAACCATGCTCGATACTTCTTGTGCTGGCTCTTTTATGATGAAGACTATTGAATTCAGATGGAATTTATTGGATAGAATTAAATGCAACTCTGAATATTGGGACCTCGACAAAGGTAAGGAGTCAGGTATGACACCTAAGTTTGATTGTGTTAAATCCTTTATGGACATCGATATTTTCCGTAAGTTTAGCACTAAATATGGACTTGACTCTGAGATAGTAGCTTCTTTCTGTGAATATTTTGCTACTTATGTTGATCTCCCTAAGGAGAAGTGGTTTAAATATCATCCTCCCATAGAAGTAAAAGTAGCTGCACTTATTGAAGTTGAAGAAAAGACTGTCACTTATAATGATCCTATTGTTCCTACTTCTTATGTTGAGAAACCACCTTTCCCTGTTAGAGTAAAGGATCATGCTAAAGCTTCAACTGTTGTTTGTAAAAGCAATATTAGAACTTATACACCTCCTGAGCAAGTTAAAGTAGAACCTAATATTGCTACTGTTAAAGATCTCTTGTCTGATAATATTGATGGGCATGCTATTCAGTTCGAAGGTGAAACTGCTAGAATTGCTAAACCTTATGATAAAGATAAACATAGACCTATGGTAGGCGTGCCTGTTATTTCTATTAAAATAGGAGATCATTGTTATCATGGCTTATGTGATATGGGTGCGAGTGCTAGTGTTATACCGCATACTTTATACGAAGAAATTAAGAATGAAATTGCACCTGCTGAGTTAGAAGGTATTGATGTCACAATTAAACTTGCCAATAGAGATACTATTTCACCAATTGGAATTGTTAGAGATGTTGAAGTCTTGTGTGGGAAAACTAAATATCCTGCTGGTTTTCTTGTTCTTAATTCTCCGCAAGATAGCTTTTGTCCCATTATATTTGGTAGACCCTTCTTGAACACTGTTAATGCTAGGATAGATTGCAAAAAGAATGTTGTTACTATTGGCTTGGATGATATGGTTCATGAGTTTAATTTCTCTAAATTTAGTAAACAACATCGTGAGGAAGAATTACCTAATAAGGATGAAATTATTGGTCTTGCTTCTATTGCCGTACCTCCTAGTGATCCTTTAGAACACTATTTGCTAGACCATGAAAATGATATGTTCATAAATGAAAGAAGGAAATAGATGAAGTATTCTTTAAACAGGAACCTATTCTGCAACACAATTTGCCTGTTGAAATTTTAGGGGATCCTCCTCCACCCAAGGGTGATCCCGTGTTTGAGCTTAAACCTTTGCCTGATAATCTTAAATATGCTTATCTTGATGAAAAGAAGATATATCCTGTTATTATTAGTGCTAACCTTTCAGAGCATGAAGAAGAAAGATTATTGAAAACTCTGAAGAAGCATCGTGCTGCTATTGGATATACTCTTGATGATCTTAAGGGAATTAGTCCCACTCTATGTCAACATAAAATAAATCTGGAACCAGATGCCAAACCAGTTCATGATCCTCAACGACGTCTGAATCCTAAAATGAGAGAAGTGGTAAGAAAAGAAATACTCAAGCTTCTGGAGGCAGGTATAATCTATCCCGTTGCTGATAGTCAGTGGGTAAGTCATGTCCATTGTGTCCCTAAGAAGGGAGGTATTACTGTTGTTCCTAATGATAAAGATGAATTGATTCCACAAAGAATTATTACAGGTTATAGGATGGTAATTGATTTCCGCAAATTAAATAAAGCTACTAAGAAAGATCATTACCCCTTACCTTTTATTGATCAAATTCTAGAAAGATTATGCAAACATACACACTATTGCTTTCTGGATGGTTATTCCGGTTTCTCTCAAATACCTGTGTCGGCTAAAGACTACTTTTACATGCCCTTTTGGTAATTTTTCTTATAGACGTATACGTTTTGGTTTATGTAATGCACCTGCTACCTTTCAAAGATGCATGATGGCTATATTCTCTGACTTTTGTGAAAAGATTTATGAGGTTTTCATGGATGATTTTTCCGTCTATGGTTCCTCTTTTGATGATTGCTTGAGCAATCTTGATCGAGTTTTGCAGAGATGTGAAGAAACTAATCTTGTCTAATTGGGAAAAGTGCCACTTTATGGTTAATGAAGGTATTGTTTTGGGGCACAAAGTTTCTGAAAGAGGTATTGAAGTTGATAAAGCCAAGGTCGATGCTATTGAAAAGATGCCATGTCCCAAGGACATCAAAGGTATAAGAAGTTTCCTTGGTCACGCCGGATTTTACAGGAGGTTCCTTAAGGACTTCTCAAAAATTTCTCGGCCTCTGACTAATTTATTGCAAAAAGATATACCATTTTTCTTTGATGATGATTGTGTAGAAGCATTTGAAACACTTAAGAAAGCATTAGTCTCTGCACCTGTTGTTCAGCCACCTGATTGGAATTTACCCTTTGAAATTATGTGTGATGCTAGTGATTATGCTGTAGGTGCTGTTCTAGGGCAAAGAGTTGATAAGAAATTAAATGTTATTCATTATGCTAGTAAGACTCTAGACAATGCTCAAAGAAATTATGCTACTACTGAAAAAGAGCTTTTAGCAGTTGTATTTGCTTGTGATAAGTTCAGACCTTATATTGTTGATTCTAAAGTAACTATTCATACTGATCATGCTGCTATTAAATACCTTATGGAAAAGAAAGATGCTAAACCTAGACTTATTAGATGGGTTCTCTTGCTACAAGCATTTGATTTGCATATTGTTGATAGAAAGGGAGCTGAGAACCCCGTTGCAGACAACTTGTCTAGGTTAGAGAATTTTCTTGATGACCCACTACCTATTAATGATAGCTTTCCTGATGAACAATTAAATGTTATAAGTACTTCTCGTAGTACTCCATGGTATGCTGATTATGCTAATTATATTGTTGCTAAGTTTATACCACCTAGCTTCACATACCAGCAAAAGAAAAAGTTTTTCTATGACTTGAGACATTACTTTTGGGATGACCCACATCTTTATAAAGAAGGAGTAGATGGTGTTATTAGACGTTGTGTACCTGAGCATGAACAGGAACAGATCCTATGCAAGTGTCACTCCGAGGCTTATGGAGGACACCACGCTGGAGATAGAACTGCACATAAGGTATTGCAATCTGGTTTTTATTGGCCTACTCTCTTTAAGGATGCCCGTAAGTTTGTCTTGTCTTGTGATGAATGCCAAAGAATTGGTAATATTAGTAGACGTCAAGAAATGCCTATGAATTATTCTCTTGTTATTGAACCGTTTGATGTTTGGGGCTTTGATTATATGGGACCTTTTCCTGCCTCTAATAGATATACTCATATATTAGTTGCTGTTGATTACGTTACTAAGTGGGTAGAAGCTATTCCAACTAGTAGTGCTGATCATAACACTTCTATTAAAATGCTTAAGGAAGTTATTTTCCCGAGGTTTGGAGTCCCTAGATATTTAATGACTGATGGTGGTTCACACTTTATTCATGGTGCTTTCCATAAAATGCTTGCTAAATATGATGTTAATCATAGAATTGCATCTCCTTATAACCCACAGTCTAGTGGTCAAGTAGAGTTGAGCAATAGAGAGCTCAAATTAATTTTGCAAAAGACTGTTAATAGGTCTAGAAAGAATTGGTCTAAGAAACTTGATGATGCATTATGAGCTTATAGAACTGCATATAAAAATCCTATGGGTATGTCTTCGTATAAAATGGTTTATGGAAAAGCATGTCACTTACCTCTCGAACTAGAATATAAGGCGTATTGGGCTATTAAAGAGCTCAACTATGATTTTAATCTTGCCGGTGAGAAGAGGTTATTTGATATTAGCTCACTTGATGAATGGAGAACCCAAGCTTATGAAAATGCCAAGTTGTTTAAAAAAAAGTTAAAAGATGGCATGACAAAAGGATACAAAAGCGTGAGTTTAATGTAGGTGATTATGTATTGCTATACAACTCTCGTTTAAGATTTTTTGCAGGAAAACTTCTCTCTAAATGGGAAGGCCCCTATGTTATCGAAGAGGTCTAACGTTCTAGTGCCATAAAAATCAACAACTTCGAGGGCAAAAATCCGAAGGTGGTAAACAGTCAAAGAATCAAACATTATATCTCAGGTAATCCCATAAATGTTGAAACCAATATTATTGAAACCGTAACCCCAGAGGAATACATAAGGGACACTTTCCGGAACATTTCAGACTCCGAAAAGGAATAGGTATGTGGTACGGTAAGTAAACCGACTCCAAAACAATTTTTAAGGAAATATTTCTCCATTTTGGAATATTTAGAAAAATAGAAAAATAAGTAGCAGTCCAGGAAGGACACGAGGGTCCTACGAGGGTGGTGGGCGCGCCCTACCCCTCTGGGAGCGCCCCCCTACCTCATGAGCACCTTGTGTGCCTTCAGGACTCCGTTTTCTTGCATGATACGTATTTTGGTCGGTAAAAATTCATTATATAACCTCCCGAAGGTTTTGACTCCCGTATCACACAAATATCCTCTATTTTCGTTTCGAGCTGTCCCATTGCAGATTAAATCAACATGTCTTCCCAGGATTCAGAAGGAGAAAGCTATGTGGATGATTACTTAGCAAATCCCAAGGTCTATGGAGATGTGGAACACGATAGATGGACTACGGAGGAAGAAGAGGACTATGAACCCAAGGGGAAGGAGGAGACGAGCTCAGATGATGATGAAGCACCATTACCTCAACCTGGGGACATGCACGTGGAGTTCAAAAAGTCAAGTCTCCCTGATAGGGTAAAGAAACCCAAGTTCGAGTTTATCCCTTTTCGTCTCTTGCAGGAAAATAAGCAGGACCTATGCAAAAAGATATTAACCCTGGAGTGGGAGATTGATGATCTGAGGGATCAAAATGCCGTCCTCAAGCGCAAATTAAGGGAGAAGCCTAAGCCATCAACTAAGCCAACAACACCACCACCTTCTTCATCGACAAAGGAGATAGAATCACATGGGTATGGGCACTCCCCTTGGCAACTGCCAAGCTTGGGGGAGGTGCCCTGGTATCGTATCACAATCACATCTCCTATCTTTACCGTTTTTCTTAGTTCGATCTTATTAGTAGTATCTTGATCTAGTAGAATAAAGTTTATGGCATGATCTAGTTTTGAGTTTGCTTTATGATCTCTTTTTGTAATCGAGTCCGTGAGCTATATATAATAAAGATTAGTGTTGAGTCAAGGGCTTGATTATTTTGCCATGATCTTGGGTTAATAAAAGAAAGGAGAAAAAGAATAAAAAGAAACAAAGAGTTCATATTGATATTATTGAGAGTAATGACTTCACATAGAAAGAGTATGATGATTAAAAGTTGTTGGGAGTTGGCAGACATAGCTTTGGTCATCGTTGCAATCAATAGAAAGTAATAAGGAAAGAGAGGTTTCACATATAGATATATAATCATTGACATCTTTTATGATTGGGAGCACTCATTAAAATATGACATGCTAAAGGGTTGATGTTGGACAAGGAAGACAACGTAATGAGTTATGTCTTTCTTATATCTGAGATAAAGTATGTTGTCATGGATCCTCTAACTTGTTGAGCTTGCCTTTCCCCCTCATGCTAGCCAAATTCTCAGCACCAAGTAGAAATACTACTCGCGCTTCCAAATACCCTTAAACCAGTTTTGCCATGAGAGTCCACCATATCTACCTATGGATTGAGTAAGATCCTTCAAGTAAGTTGTCATTGGTGCAAAGCAATAAAAATTGCTCTAAATATGTATGGTTGATTGGTGTGGGAGAAATAAGTTTTATACGATCTTGTGATGTGGAAGTAATAAAAGCGACGGACTGCATAAGGGGCAATATAAAGTGACGTTCTTTCGCATTGAGATTTTATGCATCCAACCATAAAAGCGCATGGCAACCTCTGCTTCCCTCTGCGAAGGGCCTATCCTTTATTATTATCTTCTATCTTATGCAAGAGTCACGATGATCTTCACCTTTTCTTTTTCATTTTATCCTTTGGCAAGCTTAGAATGTTGGAAAGAACATGATATATATATATATATATATATATATATATATCTAATTGGATGTAGGGGAGCATGAACCATTATTGTTGACATTACCCTTGAGGTAAAAGGTTGTGGGGCAAAACTATAAGCCCCTATCTTTCTCTGTGTCCGATTAAAACTCTGTAACCACAAGTATTGCGTGAGTGTTAGCAATTATGGAGGACTAAATGATAGTTGAGTATGTGGACTTGCTTTTTAGCTCTGACATAGACTCTCTCCGATGTTATGATAAATTGCAATTGCTGCAATGACTGAGATTAGAGTTTGTCGGAGCCCAATAAGGTTTATGATTTATACTTTTGCATTGTGAATAGATCATCACTTGAACATAAGTAATCATATGACAAAATCTATATATGTTGCTGTTATGAGAATAATCATGATGCCTTGATGTTCGTATTTTATTTTTATCGACGCCTCTACCTCTAAACATGAGGACATATTTATTGTTATCGACTTTTCGCTTGAGGACAAGCGAGGTCTAAGCTTGGGGGAGTTGGTACGTCCATTTTGCATCATGCTTTTATATCGATATTTATTGCATTATGGACTGTTATTTCACTTTATGTCACAATACTTATGGCTATTCTCTCTTGTTTTACAAGGTTTACATAAGGAGGGAGAATGCCGGCAGCTGGAATTCTGGGCTGGAAAAGGAGCAAATATTAGAGACCTATTCTGCGCAACTCCAAAAGTCCTGAAACTCCACGGAACATCTTAAAATAAATAAAGAAAAATCCTTGCTAAAGATGAAGGCCAGGGGGCCCACACCCTGCTCACGAGGGTGGGGGGCGCGCCCCCTAAGGGTGCGCCCCCTACCTCGTGGGCCCCCTGGTGGGTCTCCGACGTCCATCTTCTCCTATATGAAGTCTTTTGATGAGAAAAAAATCAGAGGGAACTTTTCGGGATGAGACTCCGCCGCCACGAGGCGGAACCTTGGCGGAACCAATCTAGAGCTCCGGCAGAGCTGTTCTGCCGGGGATACTTCCCTCCAGGAGGGGGAAATCATCACCATCGTCATCATCAACGCTCCTCTCATCGGGAGAGGGCAATCTCCATCAACATCTTCACCAGCACCATCTCATCTCCAAACCCTAGTTCATCTCTTGTATCCAATTCTTGTCTCAAAGTTCAGGATTGGTGCTAGTAGGTTGCTAGTAGTGTTGATTACTCCTTGTAGTTGATGCTAATTGGTTTATTTGGTGGAAGATCATATGTTCAGATCCTATATGCATATTATTACCCCTCTGATTATGAACATGAATGTGCTTTGTGAGTAATTACGTTTGTTCCTGAGGTCAAGGGAGAAGTCTTGCTATTAGTAGTCATGTGAATTTGGTATTCGTTTGATATTTTGATAAGATGTATGTTGTCTAGCCTCTAGTGGTGTTATGTGAACGTCTACTACATAACACTTCACCATTATTTGGGCCTAGAGGAAGGCATTGGGAAGTAATAAGTAGATGATGGGTTGCTAGAGTGACAGAAGCTTAAACCCTAGTTTATGTGTTGCTTCGTAAGGGGCTGATTTGGATCCATATGTTTCATGCTATGGTTAGGTTTACCTTAATACTTTTGTTGTAGTTGCGAATGCTTGCAATAGAGGTTAATCATAAGTGGGATGCTTGTTCAAGTAAGAACAACACCCAAGCACCGGTCCACCCACATATTAAATTATCAAAGTATCGAACGCAAATCATATGAACGTGATGAAAACTAGCTTGACGATATTCCCATGTGTCCTCGGGAGCGCTTTTCCTATTATAAGAGTTTGTTCCGGCTTGTCCTTTGCTACAAAAGGATTGGGCCATCTTGCTGCACTTTACTTACTTTTGTTACTTGTTGCTCGTTACCATTTATCTTGTCACAAAACTATCTGTTACCACTTATTTCAGTACTTGTAGAGAATACCTTGCTGAAAACCGCTTATCATTTCCTTCTGCTGCTCGTTGGGTTCGACACTCTTACTTATCAAAAGGACTACGATAGATCCCCTATACTTGTGGGTCATCAGTAAGCAGAGAGAAGCTATACAAAAGTGGACTCACCAGAGGATATGCCCTAAGATCAAGAGGAAATTGGACAAGAATACTGAGTTTGCTGCAAATTTCCATGTATCAGAAGCTGGCCAGTAGATCTTTAATGTTCAGTCAGGTAATTTCAGCTACACAGTGAACCTGTGCTTGCACACTTGTGATTGCAGGAGATGGCAGTTAGGGGGAGTACCCTGTGGGCATGTTGTAGCTTGTTGCAGGGAGGAGAGAATTGATCCTGAGACAATGGTTCATGAATGCTATACTGTTGAAACATATCTCAAGGCATATGGGTACACTCTAGTCCCTCTAGGAGACCCAGAGGAGTGGGAGAAATAGAATGGACATAAGATATTTCCACCTGTCTTCACTAAACAGTTGGGGAGGCCCAAGAAGAACAGGAAGCAGAGACCAGAGGAGAAGATTAAGAATGGTGTCAGGGTTTTGAACAGAAAAGGTCTTACAATGCATTGCTCAATTTGTGGTAGAGATGATCACAACAGAAAAGGTCACTACACATGGCAGGAAACTAACATTCAGGAGGGTGTAGAAGAGGTTGATGAAAACTATGATGACCCATCTTTTCTCCAGGTAATTTCAGTGTTCAACTTATATGCTGAACTTAACTGAATTTAAATGAACTTACCTGAACTCTAACTGAACTTAACTGAACCTAACTGTATTTGAACCCTAACTGAACCGAACTTAACCGAACCTAACTGTATTTAGCTGAACTTAATTGAACCTAACTGTATTTTGCAGAACATCTTCCCTAGCCACCCAGATCCTAGGTTGGACAAAACTGAGTCACCAACCAGTATGGTGTTCAACATGGCTCAAAGAGAGAATGCAAGAAGAGGTGCTGAAAGGGTTCATGTGCCACTGCCTGAGCTTTCTTCATTTGTTGCCGCTGCTGGTGCTTCCATGCCTCAGCCAAGAGTGACTACAGAAATACACATAGGGAGGCAAACAAGGGCAAGCACACAAGCTGAAAAACAATGCAACTGCAGGTGCTAGGGGAAGAGGAAGGAAAAGAGCTAGAAATTCAGATGTTGCTGCTGCTGGAGGAAGAGGGGCAAGTGCAACTGGAGGGAGAGGCAGAGGAGCAAATGCAACTGGAGGGAGAGGCAGAGGAGAAAATGCAACCGGAGGGAGAGGAAGAGGAGCTAATGCAACTAGAGGGAGAGGAAGAGGAGCAAGTGCAAGTGGAGGGAGAGGCAGAGGAGCACATGCAGATGACCAAGTTCCATTTGCAGGGAGAGGAGGAGCACCAAATGCAAATGCGTATGCTTGGACAGGAGGAGCACCAGATGCAAATGCATATATGCTTGGAGAGGAAGACAAGCAAATGCAACTGCTTGGGCAGAAGGAGCAGCATATGCAAATGCAAATGCTTGTACAGGAGCAGCATCATATGCAAATGCAAATGCTTGGCCAGGAGGAGGAGAAAATGCAACTGCTTGGACAGGAGGAGAAGTTCCATCTATAGGGAGAGGACCAACAAATGTTCCATATTCAGGATGGACATGGCTACTGTTTGGAGATCAGAGGACAGTTCCTGATCTCAATGCTCCTGCTGATGATTTCATGGCACCACATCAGTGATTGCCTGCCATTCTTTTTTGATAAGCAAACACTGGCATAAACTGCCTCTTTTTTGTTAAGCAAACAGTGGCTTAAATTGCTTGTTTTTTGATGGCAAACTGTGGCTCACAATGGCATTCATTGCCCTTTTTGTAACTAACTTTTATGATGCAGTACCAGTGATTTAGTTAAGTTAGGATGTGCTGCTTATGATTCATGGATGTGTTACTGAACTAAGATGCAGATAACTGCAAATGTAGATAACTGCAAATGCAGATAACTGCAAAATGCAGATAACTACAAATGCAGTTAACTAAAAATGCAGATAACTGCACATCCATTTAACTTAAAATGCAGATAAAATGCAGATATGCAGTATCAAAAATGATTGTGAAACACTGTTTTCTGCCAAATCTGCTAAAATTAGGTGAGAAGGAAAAAAAATCAATTTTTTTAAAAAATGGTGTGCCTGGGGCTCGAACCCAGGACCTGTTGTTACAATGGCTGAGAACATGCCAGTAGAGTAGAAGTAGTGATTTGTTAGGTTGTAGGTAAGTAGGTAGTTATTATGGGCCATCATTTCGTCCGCCCGTTCGGATTCCAGCCCTTTAAGACCACCCACCGCTGAACTCTCCCACTCAACCAGCTCCACTCCCCTACCCAGTCCACCCACGTCTCTTTGGTCTTGCTGCTCCACCAACTTCCACGCCTTGCATTGAAACCCTCGCCCGCCCCCGAGCTCACCGCTGACGCCAACGCCATGGACAACACTCCATCGTGGCAGCGAGCGATCGAAGATTTGGCCCGTGACGATGAGGCGGCCCGCGCGGATCTAAGGGAGATCGTGCGCTGGTTCCCTAACATCGGCATGATGCGCCACCACGCCCGCGGCCTCATCAAGGTCATGATGGACGACGAGAAGCGGCGGGCAATGCCCCCGGGCTGGGGGTTGCACTTCCGCTGATCCTCTGCTTTGCGATGATGGAGACGCGCCCCGACGACCCGAGGCAGCGCGCGAGGTGGTGGATGTATCGTTGCGCCACCACGCCCTCACCACACTCAGATCCGTTCCGTGTCGCGTCCAGGGCGTAGAGCATGTGAGACGTCATCCTGGCCCTCCCCGCGCCGGTGAACACCGCCCACTGGGATAGATTCCAGCCTAAGCTCCTCGTCCACAATACATCTCCAACACGGAGTCGTCCGATGAAAACGACTCCGAGCACTGCAAGGTCGACTCCGACAACGACTCTGGCTACAGGGGAAACTGGCACGTCTGACGAGGAGGAGATAGAGGTCGTCGTCCTATCAGACGACGAGCCGGAGATCCAGATGGTGGTGCCTGTCATCGACCCCAGGGAGGGTGGTCACAGGGCTCGTCCAATCCAAGTGGACCTGCTTTCAGACGTGCCCGACATCGTCAAGCAAGAGCTGGTGAAGGAGGCAGCACAGGATGCGGTGGCGGAGCCGGCAAGGATCGGCAACAAGGTTGCCAAGAGGTCTTCTGCAGGGGAGGTGCGCCGCTCCGAACGTCTCAAACGCCTGAAGATGTGAAGAAGAATGAAGGAAGACTGAAGAAGAAGATGAAGTAGTTAGATATGCTGCCTATAAGTTCAGCATATAAGTTAGAACTATTTTGCGTTTAGTTAAGTTAGGTGTGCTGCTTATATATTCAGCACATAAGTTATTTGTAATGCTGCTATGGGAACTGCTGCAAGTTTATGGTTGAACTGATGCAAGGTTATCGTTGAACTGCTATGCTATGATAATCAAGTGATGATATGCTGCAATGTTGCTATGTTGTTGTGTTGCTTCAATTTATTTACAATGTTGTTGTTGCTATGTTTGCCATGCTGCTGTGTTTGCCATGCTGCTGTCTTTGCTATGCTGCTGTCTTTGCCATGTTGCTGTCTTTGCCATGCTGCTGTACAAATGTGGTGTGGATAGCATGTGCTGTTCTGTCCAAAAATAGCATAAATTTAACATTGTAGATTCAGCAGATACTTAATATGTACCACTTCATCTCTATTTAGTTCAAATTCAGGACATGTTGGTCAAAGTGCCAATTCATTTAAATTCATCTTCAGTTAAACATTCAGTTAACTGAAACAAATACAGTTCATTAACTCATGTTCAGTTAGACTCATCTTCAGTCATACAAATTGAGTTAACTGGTCTTGCAAACAAATACAATTAACTCATACAAATTGAGTTAACTGAATTTGCAAACAATTACAATTAACTCATACAAATTGAGTTAACTGAAACTGCAAACAAATACAGTTAACTCATACAAATATGTGAGTCTTCAGTTAAACTCATAATCCTTTTAACTACAGATTCAGTTAATTGAACATGCAAAAAGAGCCAAATTGAGTTAACTGAATTTAGAAGTAACTGGATCTTCAGTGAACTGGAAATTCAGTTTACTAAATCTTTAGTAACACCTTGCAACAACATAACTTCGGCAGTGATACAAATGCAGTAAACTAGAATTAGTCATACAAATGTAGTGCACTAGAAGCAGTCATACAAATTCAGTCATACAAATTCTGTGCTCCAACTTAACTGGCATACAAATGAACCAAGTTCACTAAAGGAGTACAACTAATTAATAGCTCCAACTTAAGGCAGCATCAAACAAACAATGAATTATTCAAATTCATCTAAGATCTCCTTCACCCTCCTTATCTTGCTCTTGGTCTCCTCCTTGTGCCTGAACAAATCACCAATCATGTACTCTAGTTTCTTCTTCTCCTTCTTCAGCTCATCCCTCTGTGACACCACTTTGTCCATCTCTTCCTTCATGTTGTCCATATGTTGCTTCATCTCATCCCTCTCTTTCTCTGCCTTAGCCCTCACAACCTGATGATGCTAGTGCTAGATTTATCAGACAACTTCTTCTTCTCAAGCTCTTGCTTTAGGTCAGAAAGAGAAAGTCTTGCATTCCCCAACTTAGTAATTGCCTGCTCCTTGTCTGATGTAGGGTAGAACCCTAATCGCCCGATCTTTCACGAAAGGAGCAGATCCCGCGAAGAACACGAGGAGCACAAAGAGGGAAACAAGGGAAAATGGGGGAAAACACATGGGGAAACACAAAAGGAACACTCAAACTAACAAGAACAAGTCACACATGTGCTAGATCCTCGAATACATAGAATGATACACGAATCCACGGACAACTAAGGACGATACAAGGGTAGCCGGTCTTCTCCGTGAGGAGGTATTGAAGTTCTTCTCCGTGAGGAGGTCTTGAATCCAAGTGGATCTTCTCCGAAGAGGGGCCGCGGTCTCTCTCAAGGAGTAGATCCGATATGGATGAGCGAAGCTCTATCTCTCAAAATGAGCTAAACCAACGCTAACCCTTGCAAGTTGCACGGGATAGAATATATATAGTCTAGGGGGAGAAGGGGATACACGGGCCTCGGCCCTTTACTGTGCGAAGACAGTGAGGCCAGACGTCCAGGCGTCGGGCCGGATGTCCGGGCGTTCGTGGAGGGCCGGATGTCTGGGCTGTGGGGGCCGGATGTCCGGGCTGGTGAAGCTGGCCAT
>NC_041390.1:215005260-215007964 GCF_002162155.2 Triticum dicoccoides | reverse complement strand
ATTTCCGGGCAGGGGGGCCGGATATCCGGGGCCTCGGGAAGGGCCGGATGTCCGGGCTTGCGGACGGGATGTCCGGGGCCTGTAGGCACTTGGAGGCTAAGCAGCTGAAGAGGAAAGCGCTCCAGGGGCCGGATGTCCGGGGCCTTGGCCGGATGTCCGGGGCCTGGGAGATGCTCTTGGCTCCTTCCGTTGGTTCTCCTCATCCGTGGACTTGGGGACTTGTTCGTCTTCATGCGCATCTTCGGGAGGACCCTCTTGGTACCTAATCATGCACAACATCTCAGACTTAGGTAGTAGCCATGTCTCATGCATAGAAAGTGGAGTTTCGGAGAGGAGTGAGTCCACCTTATCTTCGATAGCCTTGGCTCGGGCTCGTGTCGTTGGTCCAAGTGGTGTCGTTGGAGGTGTAGGTGCGTCCATGGGGATGATCTTGGGATGCTCCGCATCATCTCCCCTCCCTTGGGGAAGATCCGTCCTCGGATCGAAATCCTCATCACCATGGTAGGGCGAGAGATCTTTGATGTTGAAGATGTCACTCACGGAGTACTTGTCACGAGGAATGTCAATCTTGTAAGCGTTGTTGTTGTAGCGTGCAAGCACCTTCAATGGTCCATCTACGCGTGGTCGAAGTTTGGACTTGCGTTCTTGGGGGAAACGGTCCTTGCGAAGGCGTAGCCACACGAGGTCTCCAATGTTGAATATCATAGGATGCTTGTTGACGTTGAGCTTGGTCGCAAGGCGTTGTACTTGGCGCTCGATGGTGTTTCTTGTATCTTCATGCACCTTCTTGATATGGGTCGCTCTTGCACTTGCGTCCAAATTGATTCGCTCTTGGAGTGGTAGGGGTAGAATATCAAATGGTGACAAAGGGT
This sequence comes from Triticum dicoccoides, assembly GCF_002162155.2. Taxonomy (NCBI): domain Eukaryota; kingdom Viridiplantae; phylum Streptophyta; class Magnoliopsida; order Poales; family Poaceae; genus Triticum; species Triticum dicoccoides. The sequence goes on along the minus strand of NC_041390.1, from coordinate 215,007,092 downwards.
TGAATCCGTAGACGACCTCGAAAGGGGACTTGCCGGTTGTTGAGTGTCTTGCTCGGTTGTAGGCGAACTCGGTGATGGGTAGACACTCCTCCCACTCCTTGATGTTCTTCTTGATGAGTACTCGAAGTAGAGCGGAGAGTGTGCGGCTTGTCACCTCCGTTTGGCCGTCGGTTTGAGGATGGTACGCCATGGAGAAGAGTAGCTTGATTCCGAGCTTGGCGCATAGGGTCTTCCAAAAGTAGCTAAGGAACTTGACGTCGCGGTCCGAGACGATGGTTTTTGGCACACCATGGAGACGCAAAATTTCCCTACAAAAGAGATTAGCAACATGTGAAGCATCGTCTATCTTGTGGCAAGGAATAAAATGTGCCATTTTTGAGAAGCGGTCCACAATGACAAATATGGAATATTTCCCATTTCGAGTTCTAGGCAAACCAAGTACAAAGTCCATGCTAATGTCTTCCCATGGTTGTTATGGAATTGGTAAAGGCATATAGAGACCATGAGATTGAGCTTTGGACTTAGCTTTGCGACATGTAGAACACCGGTTGGTGAAGCGATTGACGTCCCAAAACATCTTTGGCCAAAAGTAGCTCTTCGAGAGCGTGGCGAACGTCTTGTCGCATCCGAAGTGTCCCATTAAGCCTCCTCCATGGGATTCCTGCAAAAGCAACAAACGAAGAGACGACTTGCGCATGCAAAGTTTGTTAGCTCTCATAAGATAGCCGTCTTTGATGTAATAGCGTTCCCAAGATGTATTCGACAAACACTTGGCATAAGGAGTAGCAAAAGTTACATCATGCTCATACAAGTCTTTGATATGCTGGAAGCCAATGACATCTAACTCAAGTTGCGTGACAAGCATGCATATGCGGGAAAGAGCATCCGCTACGATGTTTTCTTTACCCTTGATGTACTTGATGACATAGGGAAAATACTCAATAAATTCACTCCATTTAGCACGACGCTTGTTCAACTTAGTTTGTCCCTTAAGATACTTGAGAGTCTCATGATTGGTATGAATGATAAACTCATGGGGACGAAGGTAATGTTCCCATTCACGCAAAACGCGGACTAAAGCATATAACTCTTTGTCATAGATGGGATAGTTGAGTTGCGCTCCGGAAAGTTTCTCACTAAAGTAAGCTATGGGGTGCTTCTCGTGCGTTAACACACCTCCTATGCCATTACCACTAGCATCACAATGAATTTCAAAAGGCTTGTCGAAGTTTGGTAAAGCAAGCACGGGAGCATGAGTAAGCAAATTCTTAAGCTCATTGAATGCGGTATCTTGGGATGGTCCCCAAACAAAAGGCGCATTCTGTTGGGTTTCATAGTAATTTCAAAAAATTTCCTACGCACACGCAAGATCATGTGATGCATAGCAATGAGAGGGGAGAGTGTTGTCTACGTACCCACGCAGACCGACTGCGGAAGCGTTAACACAACATAGAGGAAGTAGTCGTACGTCTTCACGATCCAACCGATCAAGCACCGAAACTACGGCACCTCCGAGTTCGAGCACACGTTCAGCTCGATGACGATCCCCGGACTCCGATCCAGCAAAGTGTCGGGGAAGAGTTCCGTCAGCACGACGACGTGGTGACGATCTTGATGCACTACAGCAGCAGGGCTTCGCCTAAACTCCGCTACAGTATTATCGAGGACTATGGTGGCAGGGGGCACCGCGCACGGCTAAGGAATAGATCACATGGATCAACTTGTGTGTTCTAGGGTGCCTCTGCCTCAGTATATAAAGGACTAGAGGGGGGAGGCTGGCCGGCCAAGGTGTGGCACGCCAGGAGAGTCCTACTCCCTCTGGGAGTAGGATT
>NC_041390.1:214944290-215004850 GCF_002162155.2 Triticum dicoccoides | reverse complement strand
CCGGCCACCTTTCCTAGTCCTAATAGGACTAGGGGAAGGGGGAGGCGCACAGCCCATGTAGGGTTGCCTCTTCTCTTTTCCACTAAGGCCCATCATGGCCCATTTAGCTCCCGGGGGGTTCCGGTAACCTTCCCGGTACTCCGGTAAAATCCCGATTTCACCCGGAACACTTCCGATATCCAAACATAGGCTTCCAATATATCAATCTTTACGTCTCGACCATTTCGAGACTCCTCGTCATGTCCGTGATCACATCCGGGACTCCGAACAACCTTCGGTACATCAAAATGCATAAACTCATAATATAACTGTCATCGTAACCTTAAGCGTGCAGACCCTACGGGTTCGAGAACAATGTAGACATGACCGAGACACGTCTCCGGTCAATAACCAACAGCGGGACCTGGATGCCCATATTGGCTCCTACATATTCTACGAAGATCTTTATCGGTCAGACCGCATAACAACATACGTTGTTCCCTTTGTCATCGGTATGTTACTTGCCCGAGATTCGATCGTCGGTATTCCAATACCTAGTTCAATCTCGTTACCGGCAAGTCTCTTTACTCGTTTTGTAATACATCATCCCGCAATTAACTCATTTAGTTGCAATGCTTGCAAGGCTTAAGTGATGTGCATTACCGAGAGGGCCCAGAGATACCTCCCCGACAATCGGAGTGACAAATCCTAATCTCGAAATACGCCAACCCAACATCTACCTTTGGAGACACCTGTAATGCTCCTTTATAATCACCCAGTTACGTTGTGACGTTTGGTAGCACCCAAAGTGTTCCTCTGGCAAACGGGAGTTGCATAATCTCATAGTTATAGGAACATGTATAAGTCATGAAGAAAGCAATAGCAACATACTAAACGATCGGGTGCTAAGCTAATGGAATGGGTCATGTCAATCAGATCATTCAACTAATGATGTGACCTCGTTAATCAAATAACAACTCATTGTTCATGGTTAGGAAACATAACCATCTTTGATTAACGAGCTAGTCAAGTAGAGGCATACTTGTGACACTTTGTTTGTCTATGTATTCACACATGTATTATGTTTCCGGTTAATACAATTCTAGCATGAATAATAAACATTTATCATGATTATAAGGAAATAAATAATAACTTTATTATTGCCTCTAGGGCATATTTCCTTCAGTCTCCCACTTGCAGTAGAGTCAATAATCTAGATTACACCGTAATGATTCTAACACCCATGGAGCCTTGGTGCTGATCATGTTTTGCTCGTGGAAGAGGCTTAGTCAATGGGTCTGCAACATTCAGATCCGTATGTATCTTGCAAATCTCTATGTCTCCCACCTGGACTAGATCCCAGATGGAATTGAAGCGTCTCTTGATGTGCTTGGTCCTCTTGTGAAATCTAGATTCCTTTGCCAAGGCAATTGCACCAGTATTGTCCCAAAAGATTTTCATTGGACCCGATGCACTAGGTATGACACCTAGATCGGATATGAACTCCTTCATCGAGACTCCTTCGTTTGCTGCTTCCGAAGCAGCTATGTACTCCGCTTCACATGTAGATCCCGCTACGACGCTTTGTTTAGAACTGCACCAACTAACAGCTCCACCGTTTAATGTAAACACGTATCCGGTTTGCGATTTAGAATCGTCCGGATCAGTGTCAAAGCTTGCATCAACGTAACCTTTTACGACGAGCTCTTTGTCACCTCCATATACGAGAAGCATATCCTTAGTCCTTTTCAGGTATTTCAGGATGTTCTTGACCGCTGTCCAGTGATCCACTCCTGGATTACTTTGGTACCTCCCTGCTAGACTTATAGCAAGGCACACATCAGGTCTGGTACACAGCATTGCATACATGATAGATCCTATTGCTGATGCATAGGGAACATCTTTCATATTCTCTATATCTTCTACAGTGGTCGGGCATTGAGTCTTACTCAATTTCACACCTTGTAACACAGGCAAGAATCCTTTCTTTGCTTGATCCATTTTGAACTTCTTCAAAATTTTGTCAAGGTATGTTGTTTGTGAAAGTCCAATTAAGTGTCTTGATCTATCTCTATATATCTTAATACCTAATATGTAAGCAGCTTCACCGAGGTCTTTCATTGAAAAACTCTTATTCAAGTATCCCTTTATGCTATCCAGAAATTCTATATCATTTCCAATTAACAATATGTCATCCACATATAATATCAGAAATGCTACAGAGCTCCCACTCACTTTCTTGTAAATACAGGCTTCTCCAAAAGTCTGTATAAAACCAAATGCTTTGATCACACTATCAAAACATTTATTCCAACTCCGAGAGGCTTGCACCAGTCCATAAATGGATCGCTGGAGCTTGCACACTTTGTTAGCTCCCTTTGGATCGACAAAACCTTCTGGTTGCATCATATACAACTCGTCTTCCAGAAATCCATTCAGGAATGCAGTTTTGACATCCATCTGCCAAATTTCATAATCATAAAATGCGGCAATTGCTAACATGATTCGGACAGACTTAAGCATCGCTACGGGTGAGAAGGTCTCATCGTAGTCAATCCCTTGAACTTGCCGAAAACCTTTCGCGACAAGTCGAGCTTTGTAGACAGTAATATTACCGTCAGCGTCAGTCTTCTTCTTGAAGATCCATTTATTCTCAATTGCTTGCCGATCATCGGGCAAGTTAACCAAAGTCCATACTTTGTTCTCATACATGGATCCCATCTCATATTTCATGGCTTCAAGCCACTTTGCGGAATCTGGGCTCACCATTGCTTCTTCATAGTTCGTAGGTTCATCATGATCTAGTAGCATGACTTCCAGAACAGGATTACTGTACCACTCTGGCGCGGATCTCACTCTGGTTGATCTACAAGGTTCAGTAGTATCTTGATCTGAAGTTTCATGATCATTATCATTAGTTTCCTCACTAACTGGTGTAGGTGTCACTGAAACAGTTTTCTGTGATGTACTACTTTCCAATAAGGGAGCAGGTACAGTTACCTCGTCAAGTTCTACTTTCCTCCCACTCACTTCTTTCGAGAGAAACTCCTTCTCCAGAAAGTTTCTGAATTTAGCAACAAAAGTCTTGCCTTCGGATCTGTGATAGAAGGTTTATCCAATAGTTTCCTTTGGATATCCTATGAAGACACATTTCTCCGATTTGGGTTCGAGCTTATCAGGTTGAAGCTTTTTCACATAAGCATCGCAGCCCCAAACTTTCAGAAACGACAACTTTGGTTTCTTGCCAAACCACAGTTCATAAGGCGTCGTCTCAACGGATTTTGATGGTGCCCTATTTAACGTGAATGCGGCCGTCTCTAGAGCGTATCCCCAAAACGATAGCGGTAAATCAGTAAGAGACATCATAGATCGCACCATATCCAGTAAAGTACGATTATGACGTTCGGACACACCATTACGCTGAGGTGTTCCGGGTGGCGTGAGTTGCGAAACTATTCCACAATTTTACAAATGTACACCAAACTCGTAACTCAAATATTCTCCTCCACGATCAGATCGTAGAAACTTTATTTTCTTGTTACGATGATTTTTAACTTCACTCTGAAATTCTTTGAACTTTTCAAATGTTTCAGACTTATGTTTCATTAAGTAGATATACCCATATCTGCTTAAATCATCTGTGAAGGTGAGAAAATAACGATATCCGCCACGAGCCTCAATATTCATCGGACCACATACATCTGTATGTATGATTTCCAATAAATTTGTTGCTCTCTCCATGGTACCGGAGAACGGCGTTTTGGTCATCTTGCCTATGAGGCACGGTTCGCAAGTACCAAGTGATTCATAATCAAGTGGTTCCAAAAGTCCATCAGAATGGAGTTTCTTCATGCGCTTTACACCGATATGACCTAAACGGCAGTGCCACAAATAAGTTGCACTATCATTATCAACTCTGCATCTTTTGGCTTCAACATTATGAATATGTGTGTTACTACTATCGAGATCCAACAAGAATAGACCACTCTTCAAGGGTGCATGACCATAAAAGATATTACTCATATAAATAGAACAACCATTATTCTCTGATTTAAATGAATAACCGTCTCGCATCAAACAAGATCCAGATATAATGTTCATGCTTAACGCTGGCACCAAATAACAATTATTTAGGTCTAATACTAATCCCGAAGGTAGATGTAGAGGTAGCGTGCCGACTGCGATCACATCGACTTTGGAACCGTTTCCCACACGCATCGTCACCTCGTCCTTAACCAATCTTCGCTTGATCCGTAGTCCCTGTTTCGAGTTGCAAATATTAGCAACAGAACCAGTATCAAATACCCAGGTGCTACTGCGAGCATTAGTAAGGTACACATCAATAACATGTATATCACATATACCTTTGTTCACCTTGCCATCCTTCTTATCCGCCAAATACTTGGGGCAGTTCCGCTTCCAGTGACCAGTCTGCTTGCAATAGAAGCACTCAGTTTCAGGCTTAGGTCCAGGTTTGGGTTTCTTCTCTTGAGTAGCAACTTGCTTGCCGCTCTTTTTGAAGTTCCCCTTCTTCTTCCCTTTGCCCTTTTTCTTGAAACTAGTGGTCTTGTTGACCATCAACACTTGATGCTCCTTCTTGATTTCTACCTCCGCAGCTTTCAGCATTGCGAAGAGCTCGGGAATAGTTTTGTTAGTCCCTTGCATATTATAGTTCATCACGAAGCTCTTGTAGCTTGGTGGCAGTGATTGAAGAATTCTTTCAATGACGCAATCATCTGGAAGATTAACTCCCAATTGAATCAAGTGATTATTATACCCAGACATTTTGAGTATATGCTCACTGACAGAACTGTTCTCCTCCATCTTGCAGCTATAGAACTTATTGGAGACTTCATATCTCTCAATCCGGGCATTTGCTTGAAATATTAACTTCAACTCCTGAAACATCACATATGCTCCATGACGTTCAAAACGTCGTTGAAGTCCCGATTCTAAGCCGTAAAGCATGGCACACTGAACTATCGAGTAGTCATCAGCTTTGCTCTGCCAGACGTTCATAACATCCGGCGTTGCTCCTGCAGCAGGCCTGGCACCCAGCGGTGCTTCCAGGACGTAATTCTTTTGTGCAGCAATGAGGATAATCCTCAAGTTACGGACCCAGTCCGTGTAATTGCTACCATCATCTTTCAACTTTGCTTTATCAAGGAACGCATTAAAATTCAACGGAACAACATCACGAGCCATCTATCTACAATCAAACATAAACAAGGAAGATACTAATCAGGTACTAAGTTTCATGATAAATTTAAGTTCAGTTAATCATGTTCATTAAAGAACTCCCACTTAGATAGACATCCCTCTAATCCTCTAAGTGATTACGTGATCCAAATCCACTATACCATAACCGATCATCACGTGAGATGGAGTAGTTTTCAATGGTGAACATCGTTATGTTGATCATATCTACTATATGATTCACGCTCGACCTTTCGGTCTCCGTATTCCGAGGCCATATCTATATATGCTTGGCTCGTCAAGTATAAACTGAGTATTCCGCGTGTGCAACTGTTTTGCACCCGTTGTATTTGAACGTAGAACCTATCACACCCGATCATCACATGGTGTCTCAGCACGAAGAACTTTCGCAACGGTGCATACTCAGGGAGAACACTTCTTGATAATTTAGTGAGAGATCATCTTATAATGCTACCGTCAATCAGAGCAAGATAAGATGCATAAAAGGATAAACATCACATGCAATCAGTATAAGTGATATGATATGGCCATCATCATCTTGTGCTTGTGATCTCCATCTCCGAAGCACCGTCATGACCACCATCGTCACCGGCATGACACCTTGATCTCCATCGTAGCATTGTTGTCGTCTCGCCAAGCTTATGCTTCCACGACTATCACTACCGCTTAGTAATAAAGTAAAGCATTACATCGCGATTTCATTGCATACAATAAAACGACAACCATAAGGCTCCTGCCAGTTGCCGATAACTCAGTTACAAAACATGATCATCTCATACAATAAAATTCAGCATCATGTCTTGACCATATCACATCACAACATGCCCTGCAAAAACAAGTTAGACATCCTCTACTTTGTTGTTGCAAGTTTTACGTGGCTGCTACGGGCTTAAGCAAGAACCAATCTCACCTACGCATCAAAACCACAACGATAGTTTGTCAAATAGACTCCGTTTTAACCTTCGCAAGGACCGGGCGTAGCCATACTTGGTTCAACTAAAGTTGGAGAGACAGTCGCCCGCAAGCCACCTATGTGCAAAGCACGTCGGGGAAACCGGTCTCGCGTAAGCGTATGCGTAATGTTGGTCCGGGTCGTCTCGTCCAACAATGCTGCCAAACCAAAGTATGACATGCTGGTAGGCAGTATGACTTATATCGCCCACAACTCACTTGTGTTCTACTCGTGCATATAACATCAACATAAATAACCTAGGCTCGGATGCCACTGTTGGGTTTCGTAGTAATTTCAAAAAATTTCCTACGCACACGTAAGATCATGTGATGCATAGCAACGAGAGGGGAGAGTGTTGTCTATGTACCCACGCAGACCGACTGCGGAAGCGTTGACACAACGTAGAGGAAGTAGTCGTACGTCTTCACAATCCAACCGATCAAGCACTGAAACTACGGCACCTCCGAGTTCGAGCACATGTTCAGATCGATGACGATCCCCGGACTCCGATCCAGCAAAGTGTCGGGGAAGAGTTCCGTCAGCACGACAGCGTGGTGACGATCTTGATGCACTACAGCAGCAGGGCTTCGCCTAAACTCCGCTACAATATTATCGAGGACTATGGTGGCAGGGGGCACCGCGCACGGCTAAGGAATAGATCACGTGGATCAACTTGTGTGTTCTAGGGTGCCTCTGCCTCAGTATATAAAGGACTAGAGGGGGGGAGGCTGGCAGGCCAAGGTGTGGCGCGCCAGGAGAGTCCTACTCCCTCTGGGAGTAGGATTCCCCCCAATCCTAGTTGGAATAGGATTCGCGGAGGGGGAAAAGAGAGAGAGGGGGTCGGCCACCTTTCCTAGTCCTAATAGGACTAGGAGAAGGGGGAGGCGCACAGCCCATGTAGGTCTGCCTCTTCTCTTTTCCACTAAGGCCCATCATGGCCCATTTAGCTCCCGGGGGGTTCCGGTAACCTTCCCGGTACTCCGGTAAAATCCCGATTTCACCCGGAACACTTCCGATATCCAAACATAGGCTTCCAATATACCAATCTTTATGTCTCGACCATTTTGAGACTCCTCGTCATGTCCGTGATCACATCCGGGACTCCGAACAACCTTCGGTACATCAAAATGCATAAACTCATAATATAACTGTCATCGTAACCTTAAGCGTGCGGACCCTACGGGTTCGAGAACAATGTAGACATGACCGAGACACGTATCCGGTCAATAACCAATAGCGGGACCTGGATGCCCATATTGGCTCCTACATATTCTACGAAGATCTTTATCGGTCAGACCGCATAACAACATACGTTGTTCCCTTTGTCATCGGTATGTTACTTGCCCGAGATTCGATCGTCGGTATTCCAATACCTAGTTCAATCTCGTTACCGGCAAGTCTCTTTACTCATTCTGTAATACATCATCCCGCAACTAACTCATTTAGTTGCAATGCTTGCAAGGCTTAAGTGATGTGCATTACCGAGAGGGCCCAGAGATACCTCTCCGACAATCGGAGTGACAAATCCTAATCTCGAAATACGCCAACCCAACATCTACCTTTGGAGACACCTATAATGCTCCTTTATAATCACCTAGTTACGTTGTGACGTTTGGTAGCACCCAAAGTGTTCCTCCGGCAAACGGGAGTTGCATAATCTCATAGTTATAGGAACATGTATAAGTCATGAAGAAAGCAATAGCAACATACTAAACGATCGGGTGCTAAGCTAATGGAATGGGTCATGTCAATCAGATCATTCAACTAATGATGTGACCTCGTTAATCAAATAACAACTCATTGTTCATGGTTAGGAAACATAACCATCTTTGATTAACGAGCTAGTCAAGTAGAGGCATACTAGTGACACTTTGTTTGTCTATGTATTCACACATGTATTATGTTTCCGGTTAATACAATTCTAGCATGAATAATAAACATTTATCATGATTATAAGGAAATAAATAATAACTTTATTATTGCCTCTAGGGCATATTTACTTCACATTCTTCTTGCTCAAAGCATGCAAAGGCGAAGCAATGGTGCTAAAATCCTTCACAAAGCGACGATAGAAACCCGCAAGGCCAAGAAAACTACGCACTTGATGCAAGTTGGTTAGTTGCGGCCAAGTCTTAATAGCATTGATCTTGGACTCATCAACATGAACACCCTTAGAAGAAACAATAAAACCCAAGAAAACGAGCTTATCAACACTAAAAAGGCATTTCTCCATATTAGCGTAGAGGCGCTCTTTTCTAAGAGTTTGCAAAACGGTGCAGACATGGGTGACATGCTCTTTGATAGATTTGCTAAACACAAGGATATCATCAAGCTAGACCACAACAAATATACTAATGTAAGGGTGAAAGACATGATTCATGAGGCGCATAAAAGTGCCCGGTGCTTCCGAAAAACCCATAGGCATGACTAACCACTCATACAAACCAAACTTGGTTTTGAAGGCGGTTTTCCATTCACCACCCTCTTGTATGCGGATTTGATAGTAACCACTCTTAAGATCAATTTTGGAAAATATAGTGGCACCGCTAAGCTCATCAAGCATATCATCTAGGCGTGGAATGGGATACCTATAGCGAACAGTGATAGCATTGATAGGTCTACAATCGGAGCAAATGCGAAAACTACCATCACGTTTTGGCACAAGAATGACCGGAACGGCACAAGGGCTCAACTTTCACGCACATGTCCATGGTCTATGAGATGCTTTACTTGCCTTTGTATTTCTTTTGTTTCGTCGGGGTTGACACGGTATGGAGCTTTATTCGGAAGAGGTGCTCCGGGGATGAGGTCGATTCGGTGCTCAATGCCTTGTAGAGGAGGTAGACCCAGAGGTAGCTTATCTGGAAAAACATCTTGAAATTCCTGCAAAAGAGAAGACAACACTAGAGGAAGAGTGTGAGAAGTGTTAGTTTGTGATGCATTGTCATTGCACACGAGGACGTAGTGTAGGACACTAGATGGGTTCTCACACACTTCTCTCATCTCACGTTTGGTGGCAAATAGAACTAGTTTCTTGTTTTCGCTCATCGTGGAGGCACTCAATTTTGGCTTGTGGCGCTCACTCTCGTTTTGGTGGCTCGCTCTCTCACTATGATCTCCACGATGGGTGGGTTGCTTGTCGGCAATCACTTGACTTGGCGACATTGGACAGAGGACGTACTCCTTGCCCTTCATCTTGAAGATGTAGTGGTTCGTTCGGCCGTTGTGTATGACTCCTATATCGAATTGCCATGGCCGTGCAAGGAGAAGATGACAAACGGTCATTGGAACGACGTCGCACTCCAAGGTGTCTTCGTAGGCGCGGATCTTGAAGGAGACTTGTACTCGGTGCTCGACTTGGATAGTGCCGGAGTCACTAAGCCATTGCACTTTGTATGGATGTGGATGCTTCGTCTTGGGCAATTGGAGCTTGGAGCAAAGTTCTTCACTTGCGAGATTATGACAACTCCCCCCATCGATGATGACCTTGACGGATCGTCCATTGATGCCGGCCTTGGTGTGGAATATGTGACATTGTTGGTCTTCTTCTTGGTGATGTTGGAGAGTCAAGACTTTGGAGACAACAAGTGTGGGACTTGAGTCTTCATCACAAAAGACTTGTTCCTCTTCATTGTTCACTTGACGGTGCATGGCGACTTGCTCGAGGGCTTCCATTTCGCCTTCGCTCATGGAGTCATAAGTGCCATCGTCGTTGAAGACCATGGTTCACTTGTTGGTGCACTCGTAGGACTTGTGGCCTTGGCCTCCGCAAGTGAAACACTTGAAGGAACTCGTCTTGACGGTCTCATCGGTTGGGGTTGATGATGATGAAGCTCTCGGCTTGAATTTGCTCGTAGGAGGATGGCTTGTAGTTGTCGAAGCTTTCTTGGAAGTCGACTTGTCGATGTTGGAAGTAGAAGGTCTTATGGTCGGTGTGAGAGTCGCTGAAGCTTGGTTATTGGAGAAGCCGTAGGTCTTGGATGAGAACTTGGCATACTTGAAATCATCTTGCACTTGGCATTCCGCTTTGGTAGCTTGGTGCACTAGCTCGATGAGATTTGAGTATGGTTGGAAGTCGGCGATCTTCTTGATAGGGTGATTGAGTCCGTTCAAGAAACGTGCCATTGTTTGCTCATCATCTTTTGTGACATTGGCTCTTACAATTGCAATCTCCATCTCCTTGTAGTATTCTTCAACGCTCTTTGTTCCTTGCTTGAGTAGTTGGAGTTTCTTGAAGAGGTCATGGTTGTAGTAGGTAGGTACGAAGCGTGCTCTCATGACATCCTTCATTTGCGCCCAAGTAGTGATGGGTGGTTCATCTCTTGCCTCTTGGTGCTCTATGATTTGTTCCCACCAAATGAGGACATAATCTTGGAACTCAAGGGATGCCATCGCGATCTTCTTCTCTTCTTCAAAATTGTGCAAACGGAAGATCTTGTCAACCTTCAATGCCCATGAAAGGTACTCTTCGGGATCGTTGCTTCCGTTGAACTTGGGCATGGTGAACTTGAGCTTGCCGTAGCGTTGCTCTTCATTGTGTTGGGGTCGGGGATGATGACGCCCTTGTTGTAGATGATTGTTCAACTCGTGGTGCTCTTGGCGCGGAGGGTTGTTATCCTCATGTTGCTCTTGTCATGGAGGATTTCCATTGTCTTCATGCTCTCGATGAACTTGATGGTGTTGGCGAGCTTGTGTAGGATCTTCACGAGCTCGAAGAGGAACTTGATGATGCACGCGAGCATGAAATCTTTGTTCTTGAATTTCTTCGCTATGTGCTTCCTCTTGTTCACGGGCTTGTCGGCTTCGGTCGGCAACGGCTCGACTTGAATCGCGTAGAGCTTGTTGCGCTGCAAGTGCTTGAGCGTCATGGAGTTGTTGTTCTTGACGTTGTGCCTCGACATCTTGGGCATTTTGGTGTAGACGCGCTCGCTCTTCCTCTTCATGTTGGCGTTGTCGTTGCCATTCTCGTGCTAGCACAAAGGCCTCTTGAGTTTGACGTTGTTGGCGCTCTTGAGAGTCGGTGTCTCGTAGGGGATTGAGGCTTGCTTGAAGGTCAGTGCGTGCGGCTCGACGAAGAGTGTTCGATGTCGATGTACTTGATCCGGAGAGGGTGAAGTCGGAGTGGCGGCTTGAACGGCTCCTTCTTGAAGTGGAAGACGAGCTGTTGAGCAACAAAGCACGAATTTCGTCCATCCTTGCATCATTCTCTTGCTTATGATCATCGAGCTTGTGGTCGAAGTAGTCCCTTGTACGTTGCTCGGAAAGTCGCAAGTCGGCGGCAAGGTTGTCGATGCGTTCACTCATAGCTTGTTGCTCTTGATGCAAAGCACGTTGTGCACCGAAGAGGTGACTCTTGGTGACGAAGGAGTTAATGTCGTTGTCTTGCTCCATGAAGAGTGGGTTGGTAGAAGTACTTGGCCTATTCATCATTCCAAGACAAATGTGAGTGGTAGAAAGAGAAGAACGAGTACCAAATGTACCTTGACCGAAGTTGAAAGTGGATCGAGGATCACTCCAATGTAGGACAAGGAAATAGCACAATTGGTACGAGTTCTTGTCGGTTTCTCACCCCTACACAAGTAAAAGCTTTTGGTGGAGCTTGGTTAGGATGGTGGCACAAAATTTGATGCAATTGTAAGTGAGCTTCAATAATGTTGGAAAAGATTCGCAAGATGCAATGTAACAAGTAGACCAAGCATATAAGGTACACGGAAACACACGCGCAAAAAGATAAGTGGGGTTGTGCAACCAAGGGTGAGCCAAAATGTGGAATCCACAAAAATGCTCTTGTTGCACAACACTAGAGAGACGCTAGCACGATTGCACAATAGGCGGATACAAGAACTTGTGCACAACCTGCTTAGCAAAAATGCAACGACTTCTATCCCAAATATGTTCTATGCAAGGTGTTGCTATGATCTGATCCAAGATGATCAAGTATGACAATCTTAATGTTGAAATATGCTATGGTTCTTGCTTAAAAGCTCTTTGCTTATCTTTTCTCTTTGCTTAAAAGCTTGTTTAGCTCTTTGATGTTTGAGCTCTTTTCTCATGCAATGCTTGACGAACCAATATAGCAAATGAGTATGCGATGACAACTTTGTGACACAAGAGATGATACCAATATAGGCAACAATGATGTATGTATGCTATGGAAAGTATGATCACTAATGTGCACAAGTCTCGTTGCCGGCAATACTCAATGGCTAGTCTCGATGGGTAAGCAACACAAAGGAGTAACGCTATGATGGCTATCAATGTAATGGCAAGAATGATATGTCCAATACCAAGATGAGGTTACCGGTCTTGCTTCCGGTATGGTGTCAAAATGGTGGCACGAATACCAAGTCGTAGTCGAGGTGGTCGTTGTTGATGACGCGTTCGTGGCGAAGATGAGCGGCGGTGATGTCGATGTCGAACCGTACCTAGATAGCCGAAACACAAAAGGATACGGTACCGCAACTCAAATTCTCAAACCTCGAAGTAGCAATTGTGTCGGAGAGCGAAACGTTCCAAAGATGGTTGGGTTATGCAGAAGTGGTGGAGGTATGCGGAAAAACGAGGCGGTGGATGGAGAAGTTGCTGCCAGGGGCCGGATGTCCGGGTGGAAGGCCGGATGTCCGGGTGGGGCCGGATGTCCGGGCTCTACGGGCCGGATGTCCGAGCTCTGGATCCGGGGACGAACGGGATGAACACCGCGTGGGGAGGTTAAACTCGGGCGAAATTTCGGAGGAATTTGTGGATGGAAATTGGGGGAAAAAGGACGGGAAGCTAGATCCACTCAAAACAAAGCAAATCCACGGATCCAAACCAACAAAATCTCAACACACCAACAAATCACAAAAAACATTTGGGGCTATTTTTGGTGGGGAATTTTTGAATTAGGACAAAAAACAACAAAATTAGGCTAGAAACACAACGGGGAGGCTCCGAAATCGTGATCAACCTTACTCTCTAGATACCAAGATGATGTAGGGCAGAACCCTAATCGCCCGATCTTTCACGAAAGGAGCAGATCCCGCGAAGAACACGAGGAGCACAAACAGGGAAACGAGGGAAAACGGGGGAAAACACACAGGGAAACACAAGAGGAACACTCAAACTAACAAGAACAAGTCACACATGTGCTAGATCCTCGAATACATAGAACGATACACGTATCCAGGGACAACTAAGGACGATACAAGGGTAGCCGGTCTTCTCCGTGAGGAGGTCTTGAAGTTCTTCTCTGTGAGGAGGTCTTGAATCCAAGTGGATCTTCTCCGAAGAGGGGCCACAGTCTCTCTCAAGGAGTAGATCCGATATGGATGAGCGAAGCTCTATCTCTCAAAATGAGCTAAACCAACGCTAACCATCGAAAGTTGTACGAGATAGAATATATATAGTCTAGGGGGAGAAGGGGATACACGGGCCTCGACCCTTTACTGTGCGAAGACAGTGAGGCCGGACGTCCGGGCGTCGGGCCGGATGTCCGGGCGTCGGGCCGGATGTCCGGGCGTTCACGGAGGGCCGGATGTCTGGGCTGTGGGGGCCGGATGTCCGGGCTGGTGAAGCTGGCCATGTTTCTCTCGGATTCGGGGGGGGGTCCGGATTTCCGGGCAGGGGGGCCGGATATCCGGGGCCTCGGGAAGGGCCGGATGTCTGGGCTTGCAGGCCAGATGTTCGGGGCCTGTAGGCACTTGGAGGCTGAGCAGCTGAAGAGGAAGGCGCTCCAGGGGCCGAATGTCCGGGGCCTTGGCCGGATGTCCGGGGCCTGGGAGATGCTCTTGGCTCCTTCCGTTGGTTCTCCTCATCCGTGGACTTGGGGACTTGTCCGTCTTCATGCGCATCTTCGGGAGGACCCTCTTGGTACCTAATCATGCACAACATCTCAGACTTAGGTAGTAGCCATGTCTCATGCATAGAAAGTGGAGGTTCGGAGAGGAGTGAGTTCACCTTATCTTCGATAGCCTTGGCACGGGCTCGTGTCATTCGTCCAAGTGGTGTCGTTGGAGGTGTAGGTGCGTCCATGGGGATGATCTTGGGATGCTCCGCATCATCGTCAGCCACCATCTTAGCAAAATCTAGTTTAAAAAACCTCATATCTTTTTCCATCTTTTCCTTCTCTCTCACAACCCTAAGATTTTCTTCAGCAAGATGTAAATTCTCACTGATCCTTAACTTGTTCTCATCATCATACATGCCCCAAACCCTGGCTAAACTCATCTTCAGAGTGGCAGGCCATTCAGGGCCAATCCACTCCACAAAGTTGCATTTAGGTATTTCCTACCAAATAAGAAAGAAAACAACTTTAGATAAATGAAAAGTTTGGGTTCAGTAAATTAACAAACAAGATGCTCTTAAGTTCAGTTAAGCTAAGTTAAGCTCAGTTAAGCTCAGTTAAGCTCAGTTAAGTTCAGTTAGTTCATTTAAATTCAGTTAACTACACAAACAAGATGTTGTTAAATGAAAACAATTCAGTTAAATTCACAAACAAGATGCTGTTAACTTCCTAAGTTACATGCCACAAGTTAAATAACGGTGAGATGACACATTCCAAGTTTGATTCAACTGTAGATCTACTAACCTTCTATGCACAAGCAAGATACCTCCTACCACTATCAACTGATTCAAATGACACAAACTTCTCACAAACACACTGGTTGTCGGGTGGTAGGTGCGGCATATGCCAACGGGTGGCTTATCATTGTGGGAGCCAGTAAAACATCGTTGGTGCCTGGAAGCAGGATGAGGCGAAGACATGAACGCCGGCGAACCTTACCCAGCTTCAGGGCTCTCCATGGAGATAACACCCCTACTGCTGCTCTGCGGGGTCTCCGCATGATCACTAGATGAACAAGTAGCTACACAATGCTCCTTGAGCTGTTTGGCGAGAGGAGGAAGA
The DNA here is from genome assembly GCF_002162155.2 of Triticum dicoccoides. Lineage (NCBI taxonomy): Eukaryota > Viridiplantae > Streptophyta > Magnoliopsida > Poales > Poaceae > Triticum > Triticum dicoccoides. The sequence goes on along the minus strand of NC_041390.1, from coordinate 214,989,818 downwards.
AGGGCTCTGCCCGCTCTCTTCTCCTCCCTATGTGGTGTTTAAAACTAGCAGGGATCCACCCTTTGCATGGGCGTCCCGGGGGGTTTATATAGGCCTACCCCCCGGGGGTACAATGGTAATCCAGCTGGGCGTGGGGCCCAACCGTCTGTGTCTATACTCGCCGGCTTCCGCGCCGACTGCCGGGGCCCGCCGACTGGTGGGTCCCGCCGGCTGCCGGCTCCTTGGTCGACAGGCAGGCCCCACTGCCTAGGGCCTTGTCGGTGGCTGGTTACTGTTGCTCAATCTTGGTGACGAGGGCTTCGCTGAGGTAAGCGTGGCTACAGTGCCGTCATCCGGCGGGTGATTGCTGTAGCCTTGCCGCGTCTTACCTCCTTAATGGGGCGTCTCCTTCGAGGGGACGGCAAGCCGGCTGGAGGGAGCCGGCTCCATCTTGGGCCGACTGGGGGAGGCCAGGTCGCCTTCAGGCGTCTCTCTACCCGAATGGGCCCACCGCCCGCGGGCCACTCTGGCAGCCCCTTGTGGATGACATCAGGGTCGTCCTTGCAATAGTGCTTCGCCGGACGGGTCATGGCCACCCGTACGGCGCACTGTGCCAGGCGTGCTCCGGGATTCGGGGGTGGCAGGCTTTACTGTAGCCACGCCTCGTCACGTCGCCGTTATGTGGGTGCAGACTTCGAGGATACGATCTCGACCGCTTTATGGGTGCCGGCTTCTTGGAGTCGGCCTTCTCGCAGCCTGCTCCTCGGAGCTGGCCCTCCCGCGGCTTTCTTCACAAAGACTGAAGTCGGGCCGCCTTCCGATAGTCGGCCTGGGAGACAGCCGGCCAGGGGAAGGCGGCCCCATGTCTTGGATTCTTGAGGGCCGGATCGGCACATAATTTTTTCAGAAAGGCCAGGGGGATCCGGCTAGGCTACCCATGGTCATTTACTCTCACAGTAGTCCCCGAAGCTGATCGAGCTTCGAGGCTGACAAAGGGACGAGAAGCTTGGTCAGCTTCCTATCCTGAGGGGCCGGCTTTGCTTGTGTGTGCCGTCTTTGGAGAGCTCCGTTTCTCGTAGGCGGGAGTGCGGTCGACCTGCGAGCTGTCCACAGGCCATCCCGCGAGCCACGTGGCAAGGAAAACCCTGCCAGTGCACGCGCGCGACGGGCCGCCGCCGCAGGCCCGGGCCCGCCACTCCTAGGCCTCGGCCCGAGCGTGGATCTTCTGCGGCCCACGCGGACCGCTCGCCTTCCCGCGGCGATTTTATTACGCCATTAGGGCGCAATGATCGCGGGACATGGGGGAGTGGGCACAGTTGATCCCCACGTTCCCCCACGCCATGCCTCCTCGGCTCCGCCACGCCGGTCTATAAGTAGGGGGAGGAGGGGGAGAGACAGGGGTTCACACGCTCTCCCTCGCTCCACCCCTCCTCGTCTTCCTTCTTCTTCTTGCCGCTGCAGCCACCCACCGCTGCGCCGTTCCGCCGCTGCATCGTCTTGCTCCCATGGCGCTGTCGAGCTCGTGGGATGGCTCCAACGTCCACGAGGACCACGTCGAGTTCCTCCGCCAGACGCGACGCCTGCCCGGTGAGAACTTCATGTGGGTTCGTCAAGCGCCGGAGAAGGAGATTTTGCCAGCACCGGAGGAGGGCGAGCGGGTGATCTTCCGCTCGCACTGCCTGTGCGGCTTCGGCCTTCCGGCAAGCGGGTTCCTTCGAGCCTTTCTCGAATTCTACAACCTCCAGCCGCATCACCTCACGCCCAACGCGGTGCTGCTGCTGTCGGCCTTCGTCACCCTGTGCGAGGGCTTCCTTGGGGTCCTCCCCACGCTCGAGCTCTGGGGGAATTCTTCCAGAGCAAGCTCGGCACCGTCGTCGCGGGCGTGCCCGCCCCTGCGGAGCCTATATTGGCATGAGGCGGTCGGACGAGAACAACCCGTTCCCGCCCATCCCGCTTATCCAGTCGGTGAAGCTCTGGAAGAAGTCTTACTTTTACGTGAAGAACGTCGCGCAGCAAGGCGACTACGTCAACCTGCCGACTTATGAAGCCGGCCCGCCGGCTGGGAGGCGACCTTCGTGGAGCTACCGGGCCAGGTTGTTGTCTCAGGCCGGGAACGCAGCCGTCTCCCGGCTTCGGGTGATGATCCAGTCGAAGGGCCTGACCGGAGCCGACTTGGTGGCTGCCTTCGTGGAGCGCCGGGTACTTCCCCTCCAAAGTCGGCCTCACATGATTTGTCAGATGAGCGGCCGCTTCGACCCATGCCGGCTGAGCACCAGGGAGATGCCTCATGCAGAGGTGTCTTACATGGTGAACTATATCTCCAACTGCAAGCTCACCGAGGACTGGCGATACGACAAGGAGCCATACTCTCGCGCCAACCCTCCGCCCGTCGTAAGTTTTTCCTTCTTCTCTTCCGTTGGTAGCCGGCCTCATGATAGCCGACTTCTGATTAGTTGGTTCTTCCTTGGCAGAACCCTCTCCTTCCGCCGACGACCGGGGCCGCAGGGGTAGAGCGTCAGCTCCTCCCCGACTGCACGGTGGACGACGCCGACGACCCGGACCTGGGTGCGGCCGCCATGGAAGACGCCATTGTGGGGGAAAGCGACGAGGCCAGAGGTGCGGGGCTCACGGCCAGCTTCGAGGACTGGCTGGACGATGCCGAGGTCGAAGTCGCCCCGCGCCGCCAGTCGGCGCCTGATCATCAAGGCGCGAGCTCGTCCGCGCACCGGCCGCCTGTGGTGGCGCGCAGAAGCGCCGGGCCACGTCAATCCTCTTCGGCAGCCGGCCGAAGAAATCCAAGGCTTCCACAACGGCGACCAAGCGAGATGAGGCGGCCGCGAAGGCGGCCCGCTTCCGCAAGGCGGTGAAACAGCCGCAGGCGATCTCGGCGTAAGTCGTCGAATGCTTTGTATATGTATTTTTCGTTGTCCCTTTCGACCGAAACTCTTCTAAACCTCTTTGCTCGCCGGATAGGGCACCGCTTTCCCTTGAGCGGGGTCCGGGCGGCTCCGTAGTCGGGCCGACTGGAGGGTCTTCAGGCTCCCGTCGCGTGGATCCCCGCGCCGACCTTAGGGAGGCCACGGAGCGGAACACACGGGAGGCGCGGGAGGAGCGGGAGGTGGCGGAGCGGAGGACCGCCCAGGTGACGAAGGAGCAAGCCGACGCGGCGGCTAAGGCCCGGGCGGACGTGGTAGCCGCAGAGACGGAGGCGGAATCCTCGCACAAACCACCTCCGCTGCTCGTCATTCCCCTCCGCGCCGTGGCCCCCAACATCCGTGCGCCTCCGTTGGAGGAGGTCGACCAAGAACCGCCGGTGATGGAGAGGAGGGAGGTCCATGTGGCCTCCGTGGAAGGGACGCCGCAGACGGCGCCGACTGGGGCGGGCCAAAGCGGCCAATCCGCTGCGGCGCCAGAGCAGCCGGCCGGGGGTGAGCTGGAAGCAGGAGCCGGCCTTGAGGTGCAGCCGGCAATGCACCAACGTGCAGGGGGAGGCACCGCTGCGCCGGAGCCGCACTGAGTTACGGGTGCCAGCCAGACGACGGAGGCCCTGGAGGCGTCCAGTACCGGCACGTCCGAGTGGACTCCCAGCGGGGGGACGGGCGAGCTGAACGTGGCGGCCCAAGAGGTTCGGAACCGGCTTCAGGCCCAAGCCGCCTCGCTGCAGCAATACACCCAGGAGTTCCTTGCGATGCGGGCCGTCATCCGGGTGAGTCTTCTGACCTGGGTTGTTTTTGCTCTTTGCTTTTTTCCGTGGGGGCGCGTCAGCGCACCCACTGGGTGTAGTCCCCGAGATCCGGGCCGATTGCTGAGCAGTCGGGTCAGATCTTTCTTGACGACTATCTTATTCTCGCCTCATGTCTGATCTTCCAGGAGTATCATAACCTCCGCGCTGCCGCCTTCAACTCCCAGGCTCAGGAGCTGAGCTGGAGAACCGAAGACATGATCAGCAGCCGGAGTGCGTACTTGGTTTCGTTCATCTCCTGTGGGGGCGCATCAGCGCACCCACTGGGTGTAGTCCCCGAGATTTGGGCCAACTGCTGAGCAGTCGGGTCGGATCTTTCCTGACGACTTCACTTATTGGTTTTTCTTTTGTCTTTCGTGCTCGCAGGAGCCAATGCCGACTTGAGGGGGCAGCTCAGCGAGGCGCAGGCCGCCCTTCGCGCCAAGGAAACCGAGTACGACGCCTTGGTCCTGGAGCGTGACCGCCTGGCCAAGAAGCTGGCTGACGAGGAGGAGAGCCACAAGGCGGCCCTGAAGAAGGCACAGGATAACAAAGCCGCCCTGAAGGCCGAGTTCGAGACTGAAGCGGTGGGCTGGGCTGAGACCAGGCAAGCGCTGAATGAGGTCTTCGGCCGTATTGAGGATTTGATCAACGGTAAGCCGCTTTCCTCGCTCCTTGGTTGCCCCTTGTCGCCTGATTTGTGTTCTGACTTGTGCTGCTTTTTGTTCTCCATGCAGACTACTTTCCCGGCTACTCCGTCTTTGCCGCCCAAACCATCGAGGCCCATTGCGAAGCGCGCCGGCAGACGGGGGCTGAAGTCGCGCCGGACGCGAGTCAGACGCTCGAAGAGCAACTCTTGGCGGTCTAAGCCTGGCTGTAGCCGGCTCATCGTATGCTCCGCCGCCTCCAGCGCGCCGGAGCACATGTGTTGGCCGCCCTCTGGCCAGGCGAGACGATTCCCCGCACACCGAGCCGTACTGCCGACTGGCTGGAGGTTGCGGTTGGCCGCTTCGAGGCCTGGAAGGCGTCGGCAGCCCATCTTGGAGCTGGGCGGGCGCTGGAGTTCGTCCGAGCTTGGTATCCGGGGCTAAACCTGGACCAGCTGCACACCTGGCGGCTGGAGGCCAACGAAGAGCTGGAGGAGGTGCGGCCGGCTATCGCTCAGCGCGCTTCGACGATCGCCGAGTGTACTGACATCAACGTCTTCGCTCCGGAAATTAATGATGACGGCGTTGCCCAGCCGGAGAAGTGGTTCGGGCTGGACCCGGCAGCGGGTGAAGACTCGGCAGAGGAGATTGCCTCCAGCGATGAAGGCGAAGACGACGAAGGAGAGGAGGGCGAAGACGTTGAGCCGGCCGGTGAAGCGGCCAGCCGGCCTCAGCCTGATCGTGCCTCCAGCAACAAGGCACGGGCTAGCACGCCCTCTGCGGAAGGCGGTGATCATGCTGAGGTTCGTCAGCCGGCCACTCCTCCAGCCGGCACTGCCGTCTCCACCGACCTGCCCGGCTCGTCAGTCGCTCCCCCGGCTTAATCTGCCATCCTCATTTTTTCCTGCTTGTTGCCTTCTGAACAATTTTATTAAGCTTTCGCAGTTCCACCCACTGGGGGTGTATCCAAACTATGTTGAATGATGGCCTCTTGAAGGTCCTTTATGTAAATATGATTGTGTGCATGTTTGGTTTCCATTCACGTATGCTTTTTATCCTTAGGCTGTTTCCTTTGCTGCCTTCCCCTTTTGGGGAGGCAAGTACTCGAGCTTTCTTGGACTGAAGTGAGGTGAATGGAAGCCAGCCGGCCGGCTACTCTGGTAGTCGGTTGGTGGTGGGAGAAAAACCGGCTTTTGTTATATTAGTCCGTTAGTCCCTAGCCGTTTTTCGTGTGGGCGTCCTTTCCTGCTTTTAACACTTGCCAGCCGGACAGCCGGTTCTTCGAACTGCTACTTTTGGCAAGAGAAGGCTTGGGTGCCGGCACACTACTTGTCTGACCGCGGGTAGGACTTCTAATATAACTCCAGGCGGCCAGTCCCCGGGCCGACTAGTCGAACCCGGTGCCGGACGAAAAGAGTAAATATAATGACAAGGTCATAAGCATGATATTCTTCATTCATAGATAAAAGATGGCAGTCCCCGAGCTCTCCTCGGGGGGCCTATTGTCTCGTACTTAGTACAAATGTTAGCGTGATACATACTGCATTTCAACTGTAAAATCTTCGGAGGAGGTTGGCGTTCCATGGTTGTTCCGACTCCTTGCCGGAGTCGTCTCTCTTTCGTGCCTTCGGCTTCTGCGCGTCGATTAGGTAGTAGGAGTCGTTGCCTAAAGCTCTGCTGATGACGAAGGGGCCCTCCCAAGGGGCCGAGAGCTTGTGCTGGCCGGCTGTTCGCTGGATCAGCCAGAGCACAAGATCACCCTCTTGGAAGGATCTTAGCTTGACCTTCCGGCTGTGGTAGCGGCGCAGGCCTTGCTGATAGATGGCGGACCGGCTGAGGGCTAACAGCCGGCCCTCTTCCAGCAGGTCGACGCCGTCTTCTCGTGCTTCCTTGGCCTCCGCCTCCGTGTACATGGCTACCCGAGGTGAGTCGAACTCGATGTCGGTTGGGATGACCGCCTCGGCACCATACACAAGGAAGAAAGGAGTGAAGTTGGTTGACTTGTTTGGAGTAGTGCGCAGACTCCAGAGGACAGCCGGCAGCTCATCGAGCCAACAGCCGGCTGAACGCTCCAGTGGTACGACCAGTCGGGGCTTGATGCCGGAAAGGATGAGGCCGTTGGCTCGCTCGACCTGGCCGTTTGACTGCGGGTGAGCGACGGACACTAAGTCCAGCCGGATGCCTTGCGTCGCGCAGAAACGTGCCAAGGCTCCCTTGGCGAAATTCGTGCCATTGTCGATGATGATGCTGTGTGGCACGCCGTACCGAGTTGTTATATCTGCGATGAATGTTACGGCAGTCGGCCCATTCAGCTTCTTGATCGGCTTTGCCTCAATCCACTTGGTGAATTTGTCTACGGCGACAAGCAAATGTGTCATGCCGCCGCGCGCCGTCTTGAATGGGCCCACCATGTCTAGTCCCCAAACGGCAAAGGGCCAAGTGAGGGGGATGGTCTTGAGTTCTGAAGCCAGCATGTGTTGCTTGGAGCTGGAGAGTTGGCACCCTTTGCAATGTTTAACTAACTCCTTGGCGTCATCCAAAGCAGTCGACCAAAAGAAACCATGGCGGAAGGCCTTGGCGACGAGTGATCTTGAGGCCGCATGGTGGCCGCATTCTCCTTGGTGGATGTCTCTGAGGATTGCAATGCCCTTCTCTTGCTCGACGCATCGCTGGAGGACTCCAGTGACACTGCGCTTGACGAGCTCTCTGTTGATGATTGTGTATGCTCCGGGTCGGCGTTGGACTTCTCTTGCCTCTGTTTCGTCAGTCGGCAGGTCTTGGTTTATTAGGAAGTTGAGGATGGACTGAGCCCATGATGGAGCTGCGACTTCTTCTATTGCCAATGTGGCTACTGCGACTAGGGCGGGCGGGCTGGGTGGTGAAATGCTGGAGTCGGCCGCCAGCTGTTGTGTTGGTGCAGTCCCCGGGCCGACTACCGCAGTCCCCGAGCCGGGTGTGGCAGTCCCCGGTTCGAGCGTAACTACGGAAGTCCCCGAGCCGCCTACTGACGTCCCTGGGCCGACTGTCGAAGTCCCCGAGTCACCTGCTTGGTTCTTCGAGCCGGACCCGGCCGCGTCGGGGTCAGGTGGCACGAAGATGGAATCAGACTCTAGAGACAGCTTGATAGACGGCTTGAGGAGGCGTTGTAGAGAGACACCGGTTGGTATTGCTTGCCGAGTGGAGCCTATTCGAGCCAGAGCATCAGCTGGCTCGTTGTCGGCTCGCGGTACGTGGAGGAACTCGCATCCTTCAAAATACCCACTGATTTGTTGAACGAGGAAGCGGTAGCTTGCCATATTTGCGTCCTTGGCATCCCAGTCGCCGAATGATTGCTGGACCACCAAGTCCGAGTCGCCATAACATAGGATCCGGCGAATGCCGAGCTCTTTGGCAAGCCGGAGCCCGTGTATGAGCGCCTCGTACTCGGCCACATTGTTGGAGGCGGCAAAGTGAATTTGCAGCGTGTATCTGAGCTTGTCGCCTTTGGGAGAGGTGAGGACGACGCCGGCTCCCAAGCCGGTGCGCATCTTGGACCCATCGAAGTGCATGCGCCAATGAGTGGAGTCGGGAGCCGGCGGTAGGTACTGGGTCTCGGCCCAGTCGACGAGGAAGTCGGCCAATGCCTGGGACTTGATGGCGGTGCAGGGCTGGTAGAAGATCGTGTAAGGGGCCAGCTCGATGGCCCATTTCGCCACCCAGCCGGATGCATCCCGGCTGCCTATGATCTCGGCCAGCGGGGCGGTGCATACGACCGTGATGGGATGCTCTTGGAAGTAGGGCTTCAGCTTCTTGGCGGCGAAGTACACGCCATAGCACATCTTTTGGTAGTGCGGGTAGTTCTGCTTCGAGGCGGACAGTACCTCGCTCAAATAGTACACCAGCCTCTGGACCGGCTGGGCTCGGCCCTCTTCTAGGCGTTGGACTACGATGACGGTGCTGACCACCCGGCTGGTTGCGGCGATGTAGAGGAGCATGGGCTCTTTCTCAGTCGGCGCTGCCAGGACCGGGGGTGTGGCCAGCATCTTCTTCAGCTCGTGAAAAGCTTGGTCGGCTTGGTCATTCCACTCGAAGTGAGTGGTCTTCTTCATGAGGCGGTAGAGGGGGAGAGCTTTCTCTCCGAGCCGGCTGATGAAGCGGTTCAGGGAGGCCAAGCATCCGGTAAACTTTTGGACGTCTCGAAGTTTGGTGGGAATCGCCATTCTCTCAATGGCTTTGATCTTTGCCGGGTTGCATTCGATGCCGCGTTCGGAGACCAGGAAGCCTAGGAGCTGCCCGGCTGGCACTCCGAACACGCATTTCTCGGGGTTGAGCTTGATTTGGAACCGGCGTAGGTTCTCAAATGTTTCCTTGAGATCTTCTAGCAAGGTGCCGCGCTTCTCCGTCTTCACCACAATGTCGTCTACGTAGACGTGGGCATTTCCGCCGAGCTGCTTGAGGAGGCACTTCTGCATGCAACACTGAAAAGTGGCACCGGCATTTCTCAAGCCGAATGTCATAGTCAGGTAGCAGAAGGCTCCGAATGGCGTGACGAAGGCGGTCTTTAGGAGGTCAGCCGGATCTAGCTTTATCTGGTGGTATCTTGAGTAAGCATCCAAGAAACCCAACAGCTCGCATCCGGCCGTGGAGTCTATTACTTGGTCAATTCTCGGCAGGGCAAAGGGATCTTTGGGGCAGGCCTTGTTAAGGCTCGTGTAGTCTATGCACATGCGCCACTTGTTGTTCTTCTTTAACACGAGGACCGGGTTGGCCAGCCATTCTCGAAAGAAAACTTCCATAATGAAGCCGGCTGCCAGAAGCCGGGCTATCTCCTCTCCCATAATCCTTCTTTTCTCCTCCGACAGTTGGCGGAGGGGTTGTTTGACTGGTTTTGCGTCTTCTCGGACGTGTAGTTTGTGCTCGGCGAATTCCTTCGGAACACCCGGCATGTCCTTGGGGGACCATGCAAAGATGTCCCGATTCTCACGGAGGAAGTCGGCAAGCTCGCCTTCCTATTTGCTGTTTAGGTTTGCCCCGATGACGGCAAACCTCTCTGGGTGTTCGGGGTCAAGGGGTATCTTCTTCGTCTCCTTGGCCGGCTGGAAAGATCCTTGGGCATCATACTCCTTGGGATCAGGGGACAGGGCCGACTGCTTGCCGGCCATGGCCACGACCCGGTCCAACATCTTCTTTTCTTCGGCAATCAAAAGGGACTCGGCTAGCCGGCTGCTAGCTGCCGCGCACTCGGAAGACTTCTTGTAATCGCCGACTATGGTGATGATGCCCTTGGTGCTCGGCATCTTCATCTTGAGATATGCGTAGTGGGGAACTGCCATGAACCTGGCCAAGGCAGGTCGGCCAAGCAATGCATGGTAGGGGCTCTCCAGGTCCACTACTTCAAACCAGATCGCTTCCCGGTGGAAATGCTCCTTGTCCCCAAAGAGTACATCAATCTTGATCTTGCCAATGGGGGCGCAGGACAAGCCGGGTACGATGCCATGGAACACTGTCCGAGTAGGCATGAGTTGCTTCGTCTTGACGTTCGGCTTCTCCAGGGTGTCACGGTATAAGATGTTGATGCTGCTCCCGCCGTCTATCAGCACGCGGGAGAAATGGGCGGCGTGTCTGTCCGTTGCAAGGGTGGCATCCAGAACCAACGCGTAAGAGCCGGGAGATGGCATCACCTCTGGGTGGTCGGCCCGGCTCCAGCTGATAGGTTTTCTGACCAGTGCATGGGCTTGGCGGGGTTGGCAGCGACCATGCTGACTTCCTGGTGCTCTCGGCGTTTGCTGCGCCGGTCTTCGCGCTGGCTTGTAAAGATGACATAGGCGGCATGCTCGTCGGGGAACTCGTCATGCACGGCTCCGACTGCGGGCCGAACGGCCGGCAGCTGCGGAGCCGGAGGCGGCGGACCAGCAGGCGGAGGCGGCGCGAGCCCTTCGCCTTTGGAGATTCAGGCGAGCCAATGGCACTTCCGAGTTGTGTGGTTGGACGGCTTCGCGCCACCGTGAAACTTGCACGGGGCGTCGAGAGTTTGCTCGTAGGAGAAGGCTGGCTGCCAAGCCGGCCTGCCGCCCTTGGGTTTCTTGGGCGCGGGCCGCCCTTCGGTCGGCTCGTCTTCGACTGTGGCCACCTGCCGACTGGCGGGAGGCGGCGCGGGGCCCTTGCGCTTGTGGTCGTTCGGGTGTGCGCGTCGGCCGGAATCCCCAACCGGCGCCTTGGGTGCCGGGTTGAGTACTTTCCTGGACGCGTCTACCCGGAGCTCGGTCTTCATTGAGGAGTCGGCGGTGGCATACTTGTCCGCTATGTCCAGAAGCTCGTCGAGGGTAGTCGGCTCGTCGCAGAGAAGCTTGTGTTTGAGGAGGGTGCCTTCTCGGCACCCGGCAGTGAAGTATTCTATGGCTTGCACCTCGTGCACCCCCTCGCAAGAGTTGCGGAGCTCGGCCCAACGCGTGAGGTAGTCGCGAGTAGACTCGGCGGGGCCTTGTATGCACCAGGAGAGCTGTCTGGGCTTGGGAGCCCGCTTGTAGGTGTTGGTGAAGTTGCGGACGAAAGCTTCTGTGAAATCTAGCCAGCTGTTGATGCTGCATGGCTTGAGGCTGTTGAGCCAGGTCCGCGCCGTGCCTTGCAGCATGAGGGGCACGTACTTCACGGCAACGCGCCGGTTGCCATTGGCTATGCTAACTGCCGTGGAGTAGTCGATCAACCAATCTTCCGGCTTCACGGAGCCGTTGTACTTGGGCGTGTCTCTTGGGAGCGAGAACCCTTTGGGGAAGGGCTCGTCGCGGATGCGGGGGCCGAAGCAAGGCGGACCGACATCGTCTTCTTCTTCCAGCGCCAGGGATCGCGCCAGGCGGTCGATCTGATGGCGGGCGTCGTTCTCGCCGACTCCTTTGCGGCGACCCAGCCGGCCGCTAAGAGTCGGATGCATGACAGACGGCGGGGTGGGATATCTCTCTCCACGAGGCCGAGGCGGAGGCGGGTTGCCCTGCCACTCCACGGCCCGAGGGTGGCCTTCTGCGTCTCGCTCGATGGAGATTCGAGTTTGGCTTCGGCTGGCAGCCGACTCTTTCTCGCGCCGTGCGCGGTCTCTACCCGTAGTCGGCGTCCGGGATGTCGCGCCGTGATCTCGGCGCAGGGGAGGGCTTTCCGCGCGGGCGCCGGCTTCGTGCCGCTGCGCGGCTGCATCGATTAGCTGCTGGATGCATCGGGTCATGTGGGGGAGTTCTTCGGCCCCCAGTCCGTATAGCTCGTCTACAGCCGCCTGGGCGGCACGCAGGTTCCCGAGTGGGGTGGCGTAGACTGGGCGGTCGACTCCTAACGTGTCGGCAACGACAGCACCGCGCTGTCTGACAATGCCGGCCCGGCTGGGCCCGCTTGGGGGCGGCGTGCCAAAGGCGGCGCGGTCGGCTTCGCGTTGGTAGGCCTCAACGAGGCGTCTCATGGAAACCAACTTCCGGCCCTCCGCGAGGAGGGCTAGGCGGCGAGCTTCCAGTGCTTCAGCGTCGGCGTCGGCTGGGAGGGGGATGGACAAGTCGTGGACCGCCTCGTGCGGGGCGTCATGGGCGCTCTCGTCAGCGGTGCCGCCGTGGCCGATGACCATCACCTCGGTGGTGACAGCGTCGCAGCCATCGGCCCGGGGAAGCGGGTCGTTGTAGATCGTGACGTCGGTGGGGAAGGTGTCGAATGAGGCCGTGTCGGCGTCGACAGGCATCGGATCGGTGGAGGCAACCGACTCCAAGTCCACAGCAGGCTCACCAGAGACATGGAGCTGGCCGAGGAGGTTGGCGAGGTGGTCGGTGCCCGCGTCGGAGGCGAGCTCGTCGGAGATGAGGGTCTTGTTGAGGAGATCAGCGAGGCTGCTCGCTGCGCAGGCGTTGGTGACGCCTTGCAGCGCGTCGTGGCAAGCGCCATCAGGCGTGCCGGGCTGGCTACGCTTGCAGGGGAGGAAGAGGGTTCCCATCCAGAACAGGTCTCCGGACGACGGTGCACCTGGCCCCACGGTGGGCGCCAAATGTCGGGTGGTAGGTGCGACATATGCCAACGGGTGGCTTATCATTGTGGGAGCCAGTAAAACGTCGCCGGTGCCTGGAAGCGGGATGAGGCGAAGACATGCACGCCGGCGAATCTTACCCAGCTTCGGGGCTCTCCGTGGAGATAACACCCCTACGGCTGCTCTGGGGGGGTCTCCGCATGATCACTAGATGAACAAGTAGCTACACGATGCTCCTTGAGCTGTTTGGCGAGAGGAGGAAGAAGGGCTCTACCCGCTCTCTTCTCCTCCCTATGTGGTGTTTAAAACTAGCAGGGATCCACCCTTTGCATGGGCGTCCCGGGGGGTCTATATAGGCCTACCCCCCGGGGGTACAATGGTAATCCGGCTGGGCGTGGGGCCCAGCCGTCTGTGTCTATACTCGCCGGCTTCCGCGCCGACTGCTAGGGCCCGCCGACTGGTGGGTCCCGCCGGCTGCCGGCTCCTTGGTCGACAGGCAGGCCCCACTGCCCAGGGCCTTGTCGGTGGCTGGTTACTGTTGCTCAATCTTGATGACGAGGGCTTCGCCGAGGTAAGCATGGCTACAGTGCCGTCATCCGGCGGGTGATCGTTGTAGCCTCGCCGCGTCTTATCTCCTTAATGGGGCGTCTCCTTTGAGGGGACGGCAAGCCGGCTGGAGGGAGCCGGCTCCATCTTGGGCCGACTGGGGGAGGCCAGGCCGCCTTCAAGCGTCTCTCTGCCCGAAGGGGCCCACCGCCCGCGGGCCACTCTGGCAGCCTGTCGTGGATGATATCAGGGTCGTCCTTGGAACAGTGCTTCGCCAGACGGGTCATGGCCACCCGTACGGCGCACTGTGCCAGGCGTGCTCCGGGATTCGGGGGTGGCAGGCTTTACTGTAGCCACGCCTTGTCACGTCGCCGTTATGTGGGTGCAGACTTCGAGGGTACGATCTCGACCGCTTTATGGGAGCCGGCTTCTTGGAGTCGGCCTTCTCGCAGCCGGCTCCTCGAAGCCGGCCCTCCTGCGGCTTTCTTCACGAAGACTGAAGTCGGGCCGCCTTCCGATAGTCGGCCTGGGAGACAGCCGGCCAGGGGAAGGTGGCCCCATGTCTTGGATTCTTGAGGGCCGGATCGGCACGTAATTTTTTCAGAAAGGCCAGGGGGAGCCAGCTAGGCTACCCGTGGTCATTTACTCCGACACTGGTGTTCACATCTAGCTGCAAGATCTGGAGCAAGTCCTGTCTACTCAGAGCAGAAAATGGTGGCAGGAGCAGGAGCCTACAACAAAATATAGTCAGCAAAATTCCCCATTCTTGCCCTAACCCTAACTCGCAGAGGCATAGTGACGAACTGACCTCACTTGTGACAGAGTAGCCGTCGGACGAGGAGCTGGATCCTTCACTCCAAGATACCATGGCGGCGAGCTGGCGGCGCCGGCGAGGAGCTGGAGCAGGGGAAGGAAGCGAGGGAGCAGAGAGATGAGTGGAGGGTGAGCTGCCGACAGGATAGAATATTCCAACGAATATACCAACACAGCTGGCACTTGGTGTTGCACTGCGGGTTGAAAAGGCAAGAAGGCAGGGGGCTAAGTGTAAAAAGCCGCACGCTGACCAGCCAGACCACTTGGCATCCAGTTGGCGAGTTGTGATTGGTCTAGGACTAAATTTTCACATCCATTGCAAGTTCAGGGATGAAATAATTGGCTTTTTCAACTACAAGGACTAAACCATCACCTGACATGCAAGTTCAGGGACCTGGGGTGCTATTACCTCCAGCAAAAACACAGTTTCAACCAAGAGTTCATTTTCAGCTTTCAGGATTCCTACCTCACCTACGTCCTCCTACAACACCCGATGCTATGCCAGGGCCCGCCGGTGACGTCCTCCGGTCCTCCCCCTCCTCGCAAGCAACGATTATCGATGGCAATAAGAGCTGCAATCTTCGTCGTGTGTCCTTTTCTCCTGAACAGGTGCTTCACCAACATCTCGCAAGAGTTCCTCATTACATGGGAGACTTGTGACTCGCTCAGAGCGACTATGGCTGTTTGGATTGTGACTATGTTTGCCATACATTGCCACATTACTTTTTGCCACACTTGCCACACTTGACTAATTTGAGTTGCTCAAATTGTTAGCCACACTTTGGCTTGCCTAAGGAAATATTGACATACTTTTTGTGTCTATGACATGTGGGGTTCACTTCTCATAAAAAATCTTGCCTTAAGTGTGGCTAGAACTAAACACCCACCTAATTTGATCAAATTTGCCTAAGGTAAGGTGTGGTAAAGTGTGGCAAGATGTGGCTAGAAACCAAACAGCCCCTATATCTTGTCACGCAATCTGCAACACCATTCTGGGACCTATGTAATTTCTATGGAATAAACACTCTACCAATCATTAAAGACTTGATCTAAGCTACTAAATGACCAAAAGCCGAACGATCTAAGCTAGAGTCAGAAAGACAAGATAAAAGCAGTCGATGAATCAGACTGCACCATGACCGGAAGCTCCATATGTTGTCGAGCAAGCACCATACCGATCATCAAAGTGTGGATCTCCGCCTCAAGAGCATCATTGCAGTTAAACAGGTAGCAGTACACCGGAAGAAAACCGAGCCATCGTGCCTTCATAGAAGCATCCCGGCTGCCGCCGTTCCATCTTCCTCCAGGAATGAACCATCGACTGAGAGTGTCGTTGCACCCCTAGTGGGTGCAGGCCATGGAAGCACTTGGGCCGGCGGACTGTGTAGGACCCTCTCCATAGTCCATGATCACCATTTTACCTTTTAGCATCTGTTCTGTAGAGTACTTTTTGGCCGATTGCACCAAAATCATATAGCCGATGAGGAAGAGAGCTTATGTCGCGACCGGCGCGACATCTTTCCCATGAGTAATATCTCAACGGACTTGCCAAATTCTTCAAATCATCATGATAATCATACTTCAGACTACGTCCGTACAATCCGCAAGAAGAAGCAGCAACCAGACCTTCCCGGAAATCCTATGTGAAACTGCTTCAAAGTGAATTTTGTGAATTGAAACTGATTTTGATGGAGCGGAGCAGTCCCAAACAGACTTTTATATATACAATATCAATTATATAAAATATGAAACTATACCTTATGATGAATTTAATAATATATGTTTGGTATTTTAGATGTAAATATTTTTCCACAAACTTGATCAAAGTTTAAGAGGATTAACTCTTTAGAAAATTTATATGCACTATGTCAAGAGAGCGACTCACACGTTGCGCGCCCCCTCTCTCTCTCTCTTAATGCTAGAACTACGGGGAGTTTTACAGGACGTTTACGGCCTAAGCTGGGATGGGCTGTTATGATTGGTTAAGGATGAAGCGAGGCCCACCCTAAAAATCAGGAGGAGAGATTAAGGTAAGTCTTTAAGTTACTTGCTAAGTTACTCTTATTATGACTAGCCTGAGGGGAGAGGGGTTAAACTCTGTAAAAAATCCTCCGTAAGTCTAGCATTTCTCTCTCTCTTTCTGATGAGGAACCCATCTATTATTTTCCCTCGTCTCTCTGTTGAGAGCAAATGTGACACTTCAAGGTCAGAAGCGTGGCTTTCATTTGCCGACGGCTGATATGACCGCGTGTCTATAACTCTACATCATCCAAGCTTGACAACTCCCGGAATAATCAAACGTTGATTTTTCCGCGCAGGAACAGAAAGAACATCAGAATGGCATCTCTGGAGTTGAACGCGCGCGCGCACACAATGGACAATACAGGTCGACGCGGCCAGCTAGCGGCACCAAGCCGCCAACTACCTCCAGCGCCACCACCACGCAGTAGTACCTCCGTGCCGCAGTGGTGCACCCCGCGGCCCGCGCTTGACCCGTCGCCATCCCGAAGCCCGTCGAACCAACGTGCTATATAATCACGAGCCGTATCGAGGGGCTTCTCGTCTCCTCCTCAGCCCCCGGCGTCCTTCCTTCAGCGCGCCGCCGCCGTGCTGTTATTGCCGATGGAAACCTCGGGGCGACACGGCGCCTCCGGCTGCTACACCCCTCCCGCGGCAGACAGGCTCTGGAGGCAGCGCTCCTCTCCGGCACCTGTTGTGTCCGCCTTCTTGCCGCGCGGCGGCCACGGTGGCCAGGCGCGAAGAAAGATCAGGAGCGCGCGTCTGGGCGGGATTGGGAAGGTTGGGCACCGCAACGGCGAGGAGGCGGAGTTGGGCCCTGCTGCCTTGCCAGGCGGCGGCATGGGGTTCGCGCGAGCGCTGTGGATGCGGATCGTCACGAAGGTGATGAGCCGGAGGGGTTCCTCCGTGAAGGAGCGGTACGCGCAGGAGGATTACGAGCAAAACTTCGACGAGGGCGACGCGGCTGGGGAGCCCGAGAACCTCCCGCGGTCCTTCTCCGCGCGGTACGCCCGCCGGCGTCCTGCTGGGATGGCGTTCTCGGATATAGCTCACCGCCGGCATTTGCATCCTGATTGTGGGTAATTAAATCTTGTGAGGAGTTTGTGGACGTGAGAAACGATCGCGTCATCGACTCATGGGTGTAGCTCAGACTGGTCTCTATCTTTGAAGAAAAAAGAATACTACCTCCTTTTCGGTTTACAAGTCCTACGCGTATATCTAGGTTGTCAATTTTATCATCTTAATATAAACTATATAACACAAAAATTATACGGTTTGAAAATAGAACATCCGAAGTTTATATTGATATATTTTCGGAAATGTTAACGCCCACACGTGTGGGCGTTCACCACCCCGACCACACGCAAGCATCACGGTTGGCAGGTGTGTGCACGAATTTTGGAACAAACCAGGTGGTTTTTTGTGCCACGTAGGATGAGGCGTGTGTGCGGTGTGCGAGTAGGTTCGCCCGCACGTTGGTTGCCACCCCGCGGTTAGCGGTTGCCATCTGAGTCGTGCGGTGGAACTGCAATGCGCCCGCACGCCACGCTTCGACTGCGGTTGACGTCGCACGCCTCTGCCCCCTCTCCCTCACGCTTCCATTTACTCACCCGCACCGCAGTTACCGGCAGAACCCACTCGCATTTCAAACCATCGAAGGAGAAGGCGAGGGGAGAAGGCGACGGCGGAGGCGGAAGAATCGACGGTGTTCGGGACCGTCGGTGGTGCTCGCCGGAACGGAGCGGCTCGCCGGAGCGCCTGCGGGTTGAAGGTACTGCTCGCTGCAACCCTCGCAATCCCTTCCTGCATTTCCTCCCCTTCCCTCCCTGTTCGATTCCTCGATCGAGATTCGTAGAAATTCAGGCGATTCGTCGATGCGTCGGCGTTCCTGCCGGCGCCGAAGTCGTCTGCTAGCCGCTTTTGGTTGCACTGGTCAGTTTCGTCGCGGGCGCAGCGGCGGCATTGTCGGCGTGGTTCTGCCTGTTCGGAGGCACGCACTAGTATTGCCTATGGATTGAGCAGGTGTCTCCCGGGGTTGTTTTTGATGTGCGTTGGTTCGACTTTGTGTTTGCAGTCAGTTCGTGGGAGAATTTTGAGGGTGAATTTGAAGTCGAGGTAGTTGCCATTGAACCCTAGATCTAGTTAGTTTGGTTTTGAAAATGCAGTATGAGGCGAACTTGATAGTTACATTAACTATCATGTTTGTGCGACCACTAACTCCCTGAACAAATTTGATAGTTGCCACAAACGTGTTTCCCCTTGCAGCAACAAATTACTGAAATGATTGTGTTAGTTGCCACATGTAAGCTTTCTCACATGGCAACTATTTTTCATTCAATGACTGTGATAGTTGCCACACACACGCTCTTCCATGTGGCAAATAATTTTGCTGAAGTAATGTGATAGTTGCCACGCACACGCTCTTTCTCCGTGTGGCAACTAAGATTTGCTGAATTCCTGTGTTAGGTGCCACAATCATGCTATTTTCATTGCGGCCAGTGTTTTTCCGAATGATATGTGATAGTAACCACACTGTGATAGTTGCCACAATCGGTAGTCAATGTACATTCACGAGCCAACTGCACTGGATGGCAACCACTGTGCACATAAAGTGTGCCTGTTGCCACCTGGATAGTATATTCATGTGGCAAATAGAGTGTGAACACACTGTCTGTTGCCATTCTGCATATAAGACAATGTGGCAAATTGGTTGCATAATGTGGCAACCGACTTTGCATATCAAATGTATCAGATGCCATACATATGCTTTGCATGTGGCAAGTTTTTGCTGACCTCTTTGCATTTACATTTCCACCATGACAATTTGGTTTGTTCCCATCTCAGCAGAATGGCTCGTGGTGATCGTCAAAACGACGATGATGATTTCATGGATCCACCACAGCGTAATCGGGCAACTGGGCGAAGAAAAGAGGGTGATGAGGTAAATGTTCATACATCCCCCCTTCCTCCTGCTGTATGTTAATGGTTGACACCTTGAGCTTGCAGTCGTCTGACACGAACTAAAATTTCTTTACATTGCAAAACGCGGCAACAACTGATCTCTTTTTTGCAAAAACATGGCAACAACTGATCACTTTATGTCTGTTTTTTGCAGAAGAAGAAACGTATTCGTAACAGAGCCTCCCAAGAACGACTGACTGCGTTGACTGACAAATTCAGCGACGATCAGAAGGGGGCTGCTGCTGAGATGGGTATGCAGTCTATGATGGCTGTCCGGTGCACGAACCTTGTCAACCCTGTATGCGATTGGCTTGGTGAGATCTACGACCCCGCCTCCAGAGAATTCGTGATTCCGGGACGCGGAAGACTACCGCTGAATGAGGAATCCGTGTTCTGCATGTTGGGTGTGCCCCGTGGACATATCAAAGTCCCGTACGAGGTCAACAACGAGATCGAGGAAGCGCTGTTCCCCCGTTTGTTTCCTGGGTTGGAATCCATGCCGAACACGACTGCAGTGGCAGATTCGTTGGAGGCCATGACGACGCACGGAGATGTTTTCAAGATGAAGCTACTCATGTACCTCATCTCAGCCATTTTCACGCCGACCACTTCTCTTCGCCCAAGCAACAAATGCTTCCCCATCCTGGTGAATGATCTATCTTTACTACATTATTTTTCCTTCAATTTTTTTGCTCCGATGTCATGTGCAAGCTAGTCACTGACAGTTTTTTTTGTTGTTTTTTCCATTGGAATTCTGACGCGGCAACTCCTTGTCCTGAATTTTATGCGGTGCAGGCGAAACTGAAAGATGTGAAGAACATGAACTGGTGTAAGTTCATTGCCGACTTCCTGCATGATGCATTTGCAAGCAAGATGTACCAGAAGGGTTGTCGACTGCATTTAATGGTATTTTTTTACCGGTCCTTTATGTGAACACTATTTTTAACACATCTTTATTCATGCATGTCAACATGATCATAACAAGATGGCAACTGCCATGTTGATTATGTGGCAACTGCCATCATGACTATATGGCAACTGCCATCATACTGTGATGGCAACTGCCAACATGACAACATGGCAACTGCCATCATATTATGATGGCAACTGCCATCACTCTATGATGGCAACTAGCACATGCAGATGGCATATTCTTCGTAAAATACCATATATTTTATCCTATTATTTGTCGCAAAATACCATGACCGCAACTGATTTTTCTTTCTTTTTAAAATTGTTGTACATCAGCTCATGTATGTCGACTGCCTTGATCTGTCCACCGTGGACTTCACTGGGACAGGAGGCCCGCCGCCTGCGTACAAGTTTGCTGTTTCTGCATGGACTATTGATGCTGTCAAGGCTGTGCTTGCTGCAGACAGGGTAACTGATAGCAAATATGGTAAACTGCTGGTTAGTTCTGCTTTTTTTTGCAACACATGAACTGCTAGTCAGTGTTCATCATTCTCTCTCTTATATCATTTGCTACTTTTTTTTCTTTCTCCCCAGCTGATGGCCAAGCATTCTATAGACTACAGCGTGTTTGGGGGGCCTCAAAACTTTGAAAAGTGGATGGACGTGCACTCAGCTCCGTCTTGTCCTTCAGAGGTAATCAAAAGATCTACATATATGGTTTGCCGTGGAGTATTTTTCGATGCCGTGCAAGTGATTGCGATACGGGGTTGTCATTGATGCCTCTTTGTTTTGTGTACAGGCGAGAGCACCTGTTGAGCAGCTAATAGGGCAGTTTGCATCTCGAATGACTGGCTTGCTCGGGAAGTTGGTTGAGGGGTGGACGTCCCTCAGTGGCTCTGAAGGCGACGCGGTTGCGAGGCAATTCACTTCATTCGTCCCAGAACATACACACCGGCCAACCGGTTGCCGTGGCCGGTATGACTACAACAGTTCCCAGGAGCCCGCTGACACACAAGATGAACTAGGTGGAGACGCTGGTCTCAGCAAGGATGACGATGATGTCATGGATAATGTGCAAGAGGACACCGATGATGATGAACACGCTGAAGTTCGCGCGGGTGGTAACAAGGGCAAGGATGCAACAGATGTCCCCCAACCGGATAAAGTCAAACAACGCACGGCTATGAGAGGCGAAGGGGTTTTGCCATCAAAGAGGGGGATGGCTCCAGAGGGTGCTGGGCAAGTTTCTGCTGGCAAGAGGTCTAGGACCGACCCTGTAGCTGCCAGGAAGAGGTTCGACTTTCATCTTAGCTTTTTGCTTTGTCTATTTTCTTCGAACAGACTCATCCTCTTTTTTGCACTTGTGTTCTTTCAAACGCGGCAACGAGATTGTTGTCTGACAATTGCTACCTCTTTTTTTTGACCTCCATCTCATACGTGCAGCGAGCCGATAGCTGGTGGATGAGCAATTACGAAGAAATAGGCGCCAACGCCAACCCGTGTTTCTGCTCGGTTGAACAAAGGTGCCCCCATTGCCGGTGATACCACTTCCACCAGGACATCTCCTTGCACGACGACAACCAACACCGGGGATCCTGTCGTGTTGCCAGACCTGAGGAAGGCAGTCAGGAAGTAGGTTTCTTCATCCGCTTTCATTGACATAGCGCTATATCTTTTGATTTTCCAATGCATTCGTTTAGCTTGTCACATTGTCTTCTGTCATCGCCCCCCCCCCACGTGGCAACCACTGTTTTACCAAATGATATTTTATTTACTTTCTAAACGTGTGGCAACTTCTATTTTTGTTTTTCACATGGCAAGTGGAATGTAGGCCAAATGGTAACTTTAATGTACCTTATGGCAACTGCCATCTTTTTACCGTTGTCTTGTGAGCTCATCCCACGCCTAGGTTTGAAATTGCATTCATGGCAGATCAGACATTTTTATCATTCTTTCAAGGTTGCTAACATGGCAACTGCTGCTGGATGGCAACTGCTAGTTATGACACATGGCAACTGACGTTCCCCTTACATGGCAACTGCCAGCTTTTCCACCTGTTTTTCCATTTTCTTAAGATTTCTACCAAGGCAAACATAATTTTGTTTCATTTTTAAATACCTTTTTCATGCGCTTCATTTTTTGCAGGGTGAAGAAGACTACTACGCGTGGGTCCAAGCATATCAGTAAGGACCCGCTCGAACGCATGCATTCAAAGTTGTCAACAGGGGGCAACTCAGATGTACAGGAGGCACCAGTCGACAATACTGTTGCTGCACCGTTGACCGCTCCCACCAACTCTGATGCAAGTGGCAGACCATCTCCGCCGGCTGCAGATGTGCAGCCTACAACAACAGGCATCCGTACATCGGGGAGTGACGAGTCGGTATCTGCCAGGACAGCTGAAATTCACCCTGTGCGTTCGGTTTATTCGGTTTACATGGTTCAGTTTATACGGTTTTTTGGTTTGTACGGTATTAATACTTCGGTAAATACGGTATGAAATTAAAATACTGTTCGGTTTCGGTATATACCAAATTATTTCGGTATGGTTTCGGTATATACCATAAAAACCAAAGTTGACGCGAATTTGAAAATGATGTAATAATAATTTGCAAATTTATGACTCAAAACACATATTATTTTACACAAATAGTATATGACTATATATATATAAGTATATATGCATGCATTAATTCATCTGTGGATGGTTATCGACATGCTTAGCATTTTAAAAAGAGAAAAGTGACTATGTTACAAGAAAATTTTACATGCTTATTAGTGAATTTGACTCATGTACAAGAAAAATGACAACTTGTATGGTTGTTCATCTCAAGAAATATAAATTTATTTTTACTTCGGTTTATTCGGTTAACCGTTCGGTTTTTCGGTATATACCATAAAAACCAAAGTTTAAATCGGTATGAAAAGTTCCTACCATACCGAAACCAGAAACCATAAAAACCATAAAATCAGTTCGGTTCGGTTTATTTTCGGTATGGTTTTTCGGTTCGGTTTTGAAATGCACAGGGTGAGCTGAAATACTGCCAACCCTTCTGGCAATGAAGGATGCTGCTGTGAGTCATGCCACCCCATCAGCAAGCGTTGAAGTGGACGCTCCCGAGACGAACCTAGGCAAGGAAGATTCCCGCTCATCTGACACTGATTCCAAGCGCGTGCGCGGTGGCACTCCTGTGTCCACGACAGAAGCGGTCGAGGCGGCAGTTCACAAGGACATGCCATCTACAGGTGAGAGTCCTGGCATAACAGCTCCAGCTCCTGGCGGTGCAGATACTGCTAAGGCGACTGTTTCGCGTGTTGGTCTACCACCTAGGCGTCGTAGCCCCCGCAAGCAACCAACAGACATACCGAACGCACTGACAGTAGCCAGGAGCAGGAGAGACGAGTCTGGTTTTGTTCCTGCGTCCACACTGTTCCCGCCACCTGCCAAAAGCAATGTGATGGAGAAACCTGAAGACCGGAGCACAACTGATGCAGGTGTCAAGCCGGGCACGAGCGACGCAGGTGAACACCCGGAGCAGACTGCGCCTTTTCCTGCAGTGGAAATCCCCAGCATAAATCTGCGCACTTCCAGGCTCCCAGCCAACGTCGGTGTCCCCTACAGCCCAAACAAGAAGATTGTCATGAAAGCTACGGTTGATACCACTGACAACACGCCCCGCCCTGCAAATAAGGACGATCATTCTGTAGCTGCCGATTCAAATATGTTTGTTGATCTTTCACCCTTGGATTCTGCCTTGCAAGTCGTTCGTGGTCCGGCCAGCAGGAATGAGAGGCACCCAATGGCCTTTACCCCACCGAGTTTCAACCTTGGCATCAGTCAAGATCAACCGGTTGTGCAAAATCCTATGCCAGTTGCCTTTGCATTCCCAGGAGGCATGCCTGCAATGATGGCGCAGCCAATGGTCGAGGGCAGGAAGGCTGTCAAGTTCGCAGAGCCGATTGTGGCAGGTACACTTGCCATGTCCATATTATTTTTCTTGCACACGTCTGTGTAGTTTCACTGTTGTCCCAATCATATTTTTTGTTTTGGGGGGTTCTCACTTGTGATGGCAACTGACATGCGATGATATGGCAACTGGATTTGATGCACCATGTCACCTACTTTTTTTCTGCCATGCTGCATTTTACATTTGGGCAACCATGTGGCAACTGAAGTTGATTCAATATGGCAACCGTAGTCTCCGTAACATGGCAAACACAGTGCATCACACATGGCAACTGGAATTGATTCAACACCATGTCACCTGCATTTTTTTTGTTTCCATGCTGCATTTTTTCATAAAGCAATCACATGGCAAGTGCAGTTGACACAACATGGCAACTGTAGTTGCTGTGACATGGCAACTACATTCCAACTAGATGGCAACTACATTCCAACTACATGGCAACTGTAGTTGCTATGACATGGTCACTACAGCTGGACCACACATGGCAACTGCCCCACTTTTTCCTACCTACAACTCACATCATGCACCCCATCTTTTCTCACAATCCATCTGCTTTTGATTTCCTAGGTATCCTAACCCACTTTTTTTATCACTGCAGCCACACCTGAGGAGATTTCACTGTCTCTTGAAGAAACTTACCGCATGCTTGAGGAGGCAGCATTGCAGAGGAAGTCCTCACGAGGGCAAGGGCAATCAAGTTCCAACATGCCTGCAGACACGGTATCTGAGGATACCATTAGGAGTGCCACTCCTGGTTCTGTGAGGCAGCAGAGGGTAGTGCACCCACCTCCCGTGGAAGACTACGAGCCCGAATTCAGGGCCACTAAAGAACAGACCCAGCTGTACGATATCGTCAAGCGGTTTGGAAATGCGAGGTCCAGCGGCAAGCACATGAAGGAGCTGAAAGCGTAAACGACCACACCCCATAACATCTCATTTTGCTTTGCTCCTTTTTTACCATTCACAACCTTCGTACTTTCTATGTTATATTGTTTTAGTTCTTTCATAATTTTTTTTACTTAGTAGGCATGATCCTTCCATGTTATATTGTTTTCATACAGCTCATGTTTGGACAGAACCAAAGTCATTCAATGCGGAGCGACGTACGTCGACCTTGGTGATCTTGCTGAGTCCGTGAGGCCAAACGGCAAAATGTCGACGAACGTAGTTGCATGCGGGATTGACTACATCAACAACCACACCGATGTGTGCGCCGACAAGACAATCATGCATTACAGTGTGACCTGCAAAATATGGGATGGTGACTTCCACCACAAAATCCTGAGGAAGAACTTTGCCCAACACGGTGATTTCAAGCTCACAATGAAGAAATATGTGAGTACTCCTTCAATGTCTGCACCTTTTTTTCACAAAGTGTGCTTTTTGTTGCCATCATCTGCAGTTGTGTTTTACGTGGCAGCTGTTTTCATGTGGCAACAGCTGCCGTGCACACTGACTTATTTGATTTTTGCATGCCGCGCAAACTATGTGGCAACTCGACAGTAAAATACATGGCATACTTTTGTTCACACGTGGACGGCAACTTTATTTCAACTACCCCCACCCATAACCAGAGTTTTTCTACGTGATTCTAATTCCTTTGTCCCTCTGCTGTTCTTTACGCGAACGCTGATTCTCATTTTCCTCACTTTTTTAAATGCAGGTCATGTTCCCCATGTTCCAGGAGCTTTCACCACATGACCCACACGACAAGTGTGCTCACCACTACGTGATCTGTCTTGACCTGAAGAACCAACGTGTTGAGGTGCTTGATTCAATCCGTTCGGAAGATGATGCAGACCTCACCACGCATGCTGAATTCTTTATTAAGAACCTCAAAGAGACATGGCACCGTCACTATGAACACTCAAAGGTCCAGATCAGTCATTTCCCGACTGAGTATGTGGCGACTACAAAGCAAGGGAACACGTAATTCCTTCCTCCCTTTTCGTCTGCCATTTTACATCAATCCAATTCCTATTTTGTTTTGTTAGATCTGAAATTGAAGTCTGTCTTTTGTTACGTCTGAGCTCTTTGCGTGGTCATGTTACTCTTTTCCTCGTGCAGGACGGAATGTGGCTTTCACGCGCTGGAGTACCTTGCGAAGTGGGAAGGCAGAATTGTCCCCGCTATCACAGCTGCAACGGTCGTTGAGCTCCGGAAAATCCACACATGGAACTGGTTGACGAATGAAGATTTCAACAAGCGGGCGGGAGCACGCGAGTTTGTGCAGGAAGCTGTCAAGAAAGTCACCAAGAAGTACAAGTGATCACGTGGCGTTATAGACCGGACGCACACCTTACATTCTGTTGCCTAGGAATGTAAGGTATTATCTCGTTGTTTATTGTTGAAAACTATGTTTGTGTGCTATGTTATGGCTACAACCCCGCGTAGGCTACTATGTAGTGGTGGTGTGCGAGTGACATTTGAATAGTTTCATGTAATATATGTGTGGACGTGAACCTACTTTTAGGCGTAATTATTACAATAGTTTCGTCGTTTCTAGCACCTGTTTGATGCTTTGAACGCGTCTACGATGTTTTAAAAACGATGGCAAATGTAGTTCATCAGACATGGGTAGTGGAAGTCATTGTCGTTT
Source organism: Triticum dicoccoides (assembly GCF_002162155.2). Lineage (NCBI taxonomy): Eukaryota > Viridiplantae > Streptophyta > Magnoliopsida > Poales > Poaceae > Triticum > Triticum dicoccoides. The sequence goes on along the minus strand of NC_041390.1, from coordinate 214,963,684 downwards.
TACATTTTTGGCTGTTTTGCTTCTTCATTTTCATCGATAACTGCACGGGGGTAGGTTGATCATGCAGCCACAACGTTTTTGCTGGGGTTTATGCACGTTACGCTGTTTTCCAACTTGTTTCCCATACACTTGCACACAACACACTACGTGCCCGTAAGCCGCGTCGTTTTTGTCATGTGAATACATGCCATGCAGAGTCATCAGGAATACCATGGCATATGTCCAGTACATCTAACATGGCAGATACAGTACAAACAACATGGCAGCTCCAGCATAATTAACATGGCAACTACAGCACAACTAAGATGGCAGATCCAGTACAATTAACATGGCAGATCCACTACAACTAGCATGGCATATTCAGTACAAAACAGCATGGCATATTTAGCATAAATTAGCATGGCATGTTTAGTATCAAAAATCATGGTAGACTAACTACACATAACATGGAAAATTAAATGCATACATCATGGCAGATTAAGTACCCATAACATGGCAACTGCATTTAACCATTCAATGAATTTTCCCTTGCACTTCTGATGCCCCTGAAGAGTTATTCCCCCAGTTGTTTTAAAAAAGAATTCTCAACATCTAGTGTACAAAACAAAATGTCCACAACGCCACAATTTTTGCTCATGGATTAGCCGCCCCTTTCTTCGTTTTCTTGTGTTTTGCTTGGATTTCCAATCCCGACTTGTACCTTATCTCTCTTGGACGACCCTTTGTGATGGAACGGGGTGGGTTCCTGACCTGGGTCTGTGTGCTTGCTGTTCCATATCCTATCTCCGAGTTTTCAGACGACGGCCTCGTGGATGAAGGCACGCTTGATGTGCGGGGGAACCGGTGTAAGGCTTCCTCGGCTTTCCTCTTCTTGATCTCATCAAGCTCTCTTTTTAGTGCTTTCCTGTGTTTTTCTGCGACTCTCGCTGTGTCATCACTCTTGCGCGCGTCATCAATTAGCTCAGCATAGTTCTTTGTCAGCACAACGTGCCTCACGGCTTCCATGGTTGACTCTGGTCTCTCGTCATGCACAGCCAGAACTGCGTGTGTTGTTTACGGCGCCAACGCATCGTCAGCGTCCCAAGTCCATCGCCGCCTTATAAAATGTCGGGGCATCCGTGTCACAGCGTTCACGTCCATTACTTTTAGTATGTGACAGCACACAATGTCGTCCCGTTCGAACTTGCAGCATTGGCAGTAGAACTCGCCTTCGCCTATCGAGGCTGTGACGAAGTAGTTCCTTCCTTTGTCCGGGTCTTCAGGTTCTGAATCTGACATGCCCAAAATAGAACACACCTTGAACGTACGTTCGTCCACCTGGAAAGCCGTGAACATGCTGGCACGCTTTATTTCTTCCTGGAATCTGCATTTTTTGTGTGTTTTTTGTTAAACTATTGTGGGCTTTTTTCTTGTAGCACCTTATGTTGTCATGGAAAATAGATATACATTTTGTTTGAACATGGCAAACGTAATTCATTGAACATGGCAAATATAGTATGTTGAACATGGCAAATGCAGTACGCTATACATGGCAAATGCAGTACAATAGACATGGCAACTGCATTTTCAACAAACATGGCAGATGCATCTTATTTAAACATGGCAACTGCATTTTGTTAAACATGGCAACTAGAGTTTATTAAACATGGCAATTGCATTTCAGCAAACATGGCAGTTGCATTTTAGTAAACATGGCAATTGCATTTCAATAGACATGGCAACAACATAATATTTTCCATTTGACACTAGCATTTGCACACCAACATGTCCAATGGAAGTACATTGCATTAAACATGGCAACTGCATTTTATTGAACATTGAAACTGCATCCGGGTAAGCAGGACAAACAGAATTTCTATTGAATATGACAACTGCATATGAGTAAGCATGGCAAACAGTACTTTATTAAACATGGCAACCGCAAAATCATGGCAACTGCATCGCACTCTATAAGTCACATACTGACTTGGCGCTTTTTCTGCAAATAAGACTGTAACGCAACTGACTTACTTGTTAAAGATCTTGTTGGTGTATATCTTGCTCATTTGCCTCTCCATCGGTAAGTACGTTAGCAATTTTGGCTGCTTTAGCGCGGTGTTCGCTTCTTGCTGCAGCTCAGATCCCAGAATTTTTTGTTGCAAAGCTGTGTACTGCTTGGCAAACTGTAGCAATGAGTTGCCAGGACTAACGTACCGCTTCAAAACAGCATTGAATCCCTCGCTGCGCTGCGTAGTCTGCAGAAAGGGGAAGAAGCACTGCATGAAGTAGGCCGGCACCCAGTACATTCGCTTCTCCCACAAGCTTACAAGAGTCTCGTTGTCTTGGACTTGATGTGTTTCAGTCATGGCCATCCAGCTCCTTTCAAACTCCTCCACCGTCAAGCTGTGGTCCACGCACAGTTCGAATGCCTTGTGCAGCTCTGGACGGTCAGCAAAGAACGGTCCTAGCGTCTCCTCAGCCTTCTTTATAATGTGCCACCTACAGTGCATGTGCACTGCCAACGGAAAGACCTCCTCTATGCCTGCACGCATGCTGAAATCCTGGTCCGTTATTATGTTCATTGGAGCAAGTCCATCCATGCACTCCAAGAAGGTCTTGAACAGCCAAACGTACCCATCCTTGTCTTCGTTCCGGATGAGCCCGCAGCCGAACTGCAACAACTGATTGTGGTTATTTATCCCTATGAACGGAGCGCACGGCATCTTGTACATGTTGGTGAGGTACGTCGCGTCGAATGAAATGCAATCTCGGAAATGTTTGTAGGCTCTCCTTGCAGGACCATCCACCCAATACATGTTCCTGACACGGTCCTCATCGTCCAACCTTATCATGTAGAAGAAATCTGCATCTTCTTTGGCTTTCTCATCGAAGTAGGCAATTGTGGCCTCTATGTCTGCCAACTTGCTCTCTCTACGGTACCTTGCCCGTAGGTTTGTGACGTCAGCTGGTATGTACGGCATGCTACTCAGAGTCCCCTTTTTGCTGTGGATGAGAGATAGTACCTGCACCATTCTCGATGGACCGACGTTACAATCATGTAGCAGCTTTACGAATTGCCTTTCGACGGGGGTGAACCCTCTGTGGGCGGTCAGAAATTTCACCAGGTCGAACTTCTTTATCAGTTGGTGGTTGTGCTCGTCAAAATACTCATTGACCACCCACTGTGCTCCATCTACGTTTAGCTTACACCGGACAGGGCACTCAGTCTTCTGAATGATACCTCTCTTTCGTTCCAGAAGGACAGGCGCATCGCCTTTCCCCTTCTTGTTCCTGCGTGCCTTGTGGCACCTCATCTCACCTCTGCTGTACTCGTTAGTTTTCTTAATTTTCCTACGGTACTCAGTGTTGACCGCAAACCCATGGAACTTTGCATATGTCTGGTAGTATTCCTTTGCTGCTTCGAATGACTCAAATCTTTGCCCAATGTACGGTGGCTGAGGCACCACGATCTCTGATTGCCCACCATCTTCATCCTCTTGCGCGTCGTCGTCAGTTTCATCGTTCACTTCAGTATGGGTGGCAGTCCCATCTACCTGAGAGTTGCTAGTGCTTGTGTTCAAAGGGGTGCTTGCCGGCATTGCTGGAATGATTGCCATTCCCGACTCTGACTCGAAATTGTTTGCGGCATGTTTGTCTGCTGTCTGGTGGAACGCGTCTTCCATGCGCTCAGAGCTCCCCGCAGTAGATGTGCCAGCGCCGCTGTGCATTGTAGTTGTAGGTTCTGTAACAGGGAAAACAGGTACGAGATTAAGAATTTTGTGTTGGATAACATGTGGATCGCAACGGATCACACCATCTTCGAGTGATTTTCCATGACATCTTTTACAGACAGCAAGCCGTCAGTCTGTGGGTGGTCATTTTTATGGCAGCTGTAGGTGTGCAGACATGGCACCTACTGTTCAACAAACATGGCAACCATTGTTTTGCCTACAAATAACTACAAATAGCAAATGTAGCGCTGTTTTTTGTGGTTCAGATATTTTCCCTCTACCTTGTTGTGCTGTATTTGACCATCGTGTGTGGTCTGTTACACCATAATGACGTGATCCACCAGGAATTTGCGAAGCTTGCCAGGAGACGTTTGCCGGGTCACCGCCAGCGTAATAACCTGCAATCATAGTAGTGGTTGGTCAAATCGCGGCAAATGCATTTCGTGCTAGCACGGCAACTGCAGTTGCCCTTATGTGGCAAATGCATTTTTGCTTGCATGGCAACTGAAGTTGCATCGGTAGGGCAATCGCAGTTTGTTATTAGATGGCAATTGCAGTTGTCATGAAATGGCAACTGCAACTTTTCCTACATGGCAACTGCAGGTGTGCAGAGATGGCAAATGTTGTTTTTAATACATGGCAACCGTAGAAGACCAGTCATGGCAATTTTTGTAGTTGTCAACTATGCTCCTTGTGCTGACTGAGCATCCGCATCTTCACTATGTTTATGGACTCACCTGTGTACGATGTCGATGCCAGGTACATGGGTGCTGCCCGATTCCACGTGCTGCACGAAGGCTCTGCATTTTACACCCGTGATAACTCGTGAGTCCTTTTGCCATCTTTTTTTCATGTTCATTTTTCATGTCCACGGCATTATGTGCTCTTTTTTCATTTTTGCATTACCTTGATTAGCCATACTAGCTAGTTGGAGTTGGCTGCCCGTACATTTGTCAGCGTTAGCGCCTTGTGAGTGCACTTGCCACGGGGCCCCCCTAAGAGTGTTCTGGTCATAAAAACCTGCAAGACAAATGACAGTGCACGACATAAGTAGAATGTCATGTCCATCGTCGCGAAGATGGCAAATGTTTCTCTTCATTTTTTAGCACGCATCGTACCTACGCCTGCATACTGTTCTAGCAGCGGCAGCAACGGCCCTGCAGAGATGAGCTGACTGTACTCTGATGCACCGAAAGGTGGCGGCGTTTCTGGCCTTTGAGAATCCCAATCATCTGCACCATCTTCGTGATTCATTCTTTTCCGTGTCTCGCTTCTGTTCTGATGTGCTCTCAATCACTGGATGAACAAGAAGGCATCAACAATCCAATTTTTTTATCATTGTGCTGCTTGCATGTAGAAGTTAACACGTCAGTGCTATCACATTTTCATGCGTTGGCAACCAACATATCATGGCTAGTAGGACATGCACATCCACTATCCTTTTTCTAAAATCCGGTGCTAGCTATCCGTTTGATTCGATGGCATCAAGCTCTACAATAGGATGGCAAGCAATAAGTTGACATGGTGGCAGTTGACGACAATGACAGGTGGCAACTGACGTTATACACCAATGGCAATTAATTTTCACACCCCCCCTTATTCCAAATTTATCAATTCTCTCTCCCTTTTTATGGATTCCTGCACATCCATTCATTCACCAACTAGGAGCATCAACCTACTGAGAACTCACAGTTATCTCTAGCGTACTACATGGCAGATCTAGTGCATTCTGCTTGGCAACTGCGAAGTCACACAACGTATGTAGTGTTTTAACCCTGTAGGATGGATCTAGTTGCCAACTTCGTCGGTAATTTTGCAATTTTCTGCCCAGAAGGAGGATGAGAAACAGTAGGGAGATCGGGAGATTCACCTGCTTTTAGCTGGCCGTCTCTGGAGGGCGTTGTTGGAGTGGGGGTTGGGGGGTGGGATGGGGTGGGGGGAGATAAGGGGTGTGGTTTGCGGTGGGAGCGCCCTACAGATCCTCCCTGGTTGCCATGGCAACCAGAGATGGCCGGCGACGGAGGTCGGGGTTCGACAGGCGGGGGGCGAGGGCGCAGACGAGAGAGGGGACGGATCGGAGGCCGGGAATGGCTGGGTCGTGCGGGCAGCGGCTCGTCTGGCCCGGACGAGGCAGTGCGGGCGGGGTTGCCATGCACCGGACGTGCAGGCGCGCTTTTGTGCGCGCGGACGGGGTCGTGCGGGGCGGTTCCCGTCCATGCCACACGATGCATGCGGGCGGGTCGCCCTCCATGCCACACGTGTGGCAGTTATCGGCTTCCTATATTTTTTGTAATATATGACTTGTATTAGGTTGGTCAAATTAACGACCTAGGGGCACGCGCATGTCCTGTAAACTAAGAGAGAGGTAATACTAGTATTATCTAGCATGTTCTGACTTCTCATGCCATGGGCCAGCTAGGCTCGGATGCCAGTGTGGGTCAAAATCTAATGCCTTGAATGTGTTAGTGTTGCCTCAGAGTTGACCGCTTTGGGTGAAAAAATGAGTAGAGCGAGAAAAAAAGAAGAAGAGAGAGTGTCCGGACACAGTTGAAGCATGCAGGCAGGCCATGGTTGACAGTAGAATTACCACCTCGAGCTTGGCCACTACATGGCCTTGAGCGTGTCCACTCCCCATGGATTCGATCTATTCGGAGCCGAGGTGCATCGTGACTGGATTTCAGAGAAAAGCTTGTCGGCGGTGCTTGATCCAGGAGAAGGAGCAAAGTCGTCGCTTGCCTGCATCGGCCTGGCCGGTCCAGGGAAATGAGCAAAGTTATTGCTTGCCCGCACCGCCCTGGCCGGTTGGGGCCATGCCAAGGCGCACCATCACATGACCGTTCATTCCGGTAGGAACAACGGAGTTGTCGGCTGCACGAACCACATGAGGCCTTGAATTCGTCCATCCCTGGCCTCGAATTGGTTGAGGAGAAATACATTGCAAGGGGTTTCAAAAAAAAGTTGTGGGGGCTATGCATCCGCGAGGATTGAGAGAATCGGCGACGTGGTGGCTTGGAAATCCACTGACAAGCACCATCTCTGAAGGAGGCTGAGGGGAATGAGATAACCATGAAGGAAGAAGATCGGGGCTTAAGAGAGAAAAAGGGTGGGTCCCATCCAAACGGTGGTTGATGAGGACATCAACACCATTGTTACACCCACAACCCCTGCTGCTATACATATTGTATCAATTACTAGAGTTCGCGCACGCCAATTGAATTACCAGATACTTTCATTTCTTGGTAACAATTCTAATGTTCATGAGAATATGATGCTATCTAAATTGGATACATTTGTGTTGATTACTAATGAAGGGCCGAGCATGGACAAGAGGGATGAACACTGGAGCAGGAGTAAGCATGGAAATGAAGGCACACGCGAAGGAAACCAGAACGGCGTTTCTAATGCAGATTTCAGTATTTTGAAGCCTCCTTAATGATATACAAGGATATGGACGAAATATACAAGATGCCCTTTCATCAGTTTCATCCATAGCTTAATATAGGTGATGCGCCACCTTATTTTTGGGCCAAGCCCATGTAATTTTGAAATATTACTTATAGGCTATTTTTTTAGAGTCTGTATTATAGGGGAAAATACCCAGGAGGTGTTTTAGTCCCACCTTGGGACGAAATCCCCTCTCCCCCCTACAAATTCAACCCTTAAGGCGTCGTCTAGACTCTGGGTTTTGTTTATATTAGAGTTCGTCATAACTGCAAATCGCGTACTTCGTTTGTGTTCAACGACTTGACAAAGACGTCACAGAACCCCATTTGATTAATAAACCTTTCCTCTTACATTCGCAATATCCCGATTGCAATCTCAACTTCTTGCTTGTTCTTTATTTGCTTACAGGAAATAGACCTTCATGGTCAGATTGATCATGCCCCAGCGTGCTCAATAACCTCATCGGAGTTGGTTTAGCGATTGCTAAGACGCAACATCATCGAATGTCCGTAGTCGGATTGTCAAAGTTGACTTCCTCCAAAACGATCGATACAATCTCATTGAAAGACGGGACATTTTTGCCTCTATCAAGTGATACCTGATACATCTCCAACGTATCTATAATTTTTGATTGTTCCATGCTGTTATATTATCATTCTTGGATGTTTTACAATTATTTTATAATCATTTTATATCATTTTTCGGGACTAACCTATTAACATAGTGCCCAGTGCCAGTTGCTGTTTCTTGCTTGTATTTTTACATCGCAAAAAATCAATATCAAACGGAGTCCCAATGCAGCGAAACTTTTTGTGAATTTTTATGGACCAGAAGACACCCAATGAGCCAAAGAAGCACCCGCGGGAGGCTACCGAGGTGGGCACAACCCACTTGGGCGCGCCCGGGGTCCCAGGCACGCCCTGGTGGGTAGTGCCCCCCTCGATGGCCTCCCGCACCGCCTCTTTGCTCTATAAATACCCCAATATTCCAGAAACCCTAGGGGAGTTGACGAAAATCAATTCCAGCCGCTGCAAGTTCTAGAAACACCAAATCCAATCTAGACACCATCACAGAGGGGTTCATCATCCTCACTGGTGCCTCTCCGATGATGAGTGAGTAGTCTCTTGTAGACCTTCGAGTCCGTAGTTAGTAGCTAGATGGCTTCCTCTCTCTCTTTTGATTCTAAATACAATGGTCTCTTGGAGATCCATATGATGTAACTCTTTTTGCGGTGTGTTTATTGGGATCCGATGAACTTTGAGTTTATGATCAGATCTATGTTTTATCCATGAAAGTTATTTGAGTCTTCTTTGATCTCTTATGTGCATGATTACTTATAGCCTCGTATTTCTTCTCCGATATTTTGGTTTTGTTTGGCCAACTTGATCTATTTATCTTGCAATGGGAAGAGGTGCTTTGTGATGGGTTCGATCTTACGGTGCTTGATCCCAGTGACAGAAGGGGAAACGACACATATGTATCGTTGCTATTAAGGATAACAAGATGGGTTCTATTTCTACATAAACAAATCTTGTCTACATCATGTCATTGTTCTTATTGCATTACTCTGTTTCTCCATGAACGTAATACACTAGATGCATGCTGGATATCGGTCGATGTGTGGAGTAATAGTAGTAGATGCAGGCAGGAGTCGGTCTACTAATCTTGGATGCGATGCCTATATAATGATCATTGCTTGGATATCGTCATGTTTATTTGAAGTTCTATCAATTTCCCAACAGTAATTTGTTTACCCACCGTATGCCATTTTTCTCGAGAGAAGCCACTAGTGAAATCTACGGCCCTCGGGTCTCTTCTTTATTATATCTGCCTTCGTGATCTATTTTTATTTTCTTTTATTTTCATATCTATTAATCCAAAAATACAAAAATACCTTGCTGCCATTTTTATTTATTTATTTTATCTCACGTTCTCGCAAGATCCATTTATCCAATCTACTACAATTTTACCTATCTTTTTACCCGTGAGGGATTGACAACCCCTCTCTTATGTCGGGTTGCAAGTATTTGTTCTTTGTCTGCAGGAGCTGTTTACGTGGTGTTGTGTGGTTCTCCTACTGGTTCGATAACCTTGGTCTCATCAGTGAGGGAAATACCTATCGTTGCTGTGTTACATCATCCCTTCCTCTTTGGCGAAATACTAACGTAGTTCAAGCAAACATCAAAAGGGCATTTCTGGCGCTGTTGCCTGGGAGACATCATCAACTTCTACCAGGTTCCTAATCACAGATCTCATCTCCTTACAGTTTATATTATTTGCCATTTGCCTCTCGTTTTCCTCTCTCCCACTTCACAAAAATTTGCCATTTTTATTCGCCCTCTTTTTTGTTCGTTGTTTTCTCGTCAGATCTCATGTTTGCTTGTGTTGCCATGTGTCTTCTATTTGATTGCATCTTCGCTTTCTAAAAATCAATTCATATGGATCCTCATCCACTTGCTAATATTTTCAAGAGATCCAATTATGATGAACCCATTGCTAGTGAATTGAGTTCACTAGATTATCTTTATGAAGTTTTGCTTCAGATTTATGAATCTGAAAATTGTGATCAAGTGTTAAACGAAGGAATTTATAATGTGATTCATGATAGCTCCATGAGTGAAAAGAATGATTGCAATGATGTTAGTATAAATTATATTAATGTCAATTGTGTTAGTGATATGCAAAACCCCAAGCTTGGGGATGGTTGTTTTGCTATGTCCACTACTTATTGCAATGATCATGATTAGGGTGATAATGATTCTTATGGTCTTGAAAATTTATTTAAACCTCATGATGAATATGCTTGCGATAATATTAAAAGTGGGTTTGGAAGAGTGTCAACTTTAGCTAAAAATAATCCCACATATTTGGGGTGTTGGGAAACGTAGCATGCAATTTCAAAAAAAACTACGCTTACGCAAGATCTATCTAGGGGGTGCATAGTAACGAGAGGGGGAGAGTGTATCTACGTACCCTCGTAGACCGAAAGCGGAAGCGATTGACAACGCGGTTGATGTAGTTGAAATTCTTCTCGTTCTGACCGATGAAGCACTGAATGTATGACACCTCCGAGTACTGCACACGTTCATCTCGATGACGTCCCTCGTATTCTTGATCCAGCAAAGTGTCGAGGGAGAGTTTCGTCAGCACGACGACATGGTGATGGTGATGGTGAAGTGATCCGCGCAGGGCTTCGCCTAAGCACTACGTGAATATGACCGAAGGAGTAAACTGTGGAGGATGGCGATGCACATGGCTAACAACTGTTGATGTGTGTTCTAGCGGTGCCCCCGAGGAGAGGCAGCCAAGGTGGCTCCCCAAGTAGGAGGAATCCTACTTGGGCGCCTCCCAATTCGGCCTCCCCCCTTCCATATTCATCCGGAGGGGAAGGAAGGAGGAGGGAGGAGAGAAGGAAGGGGAAGGCCGAATTCCTGCCCTTCCTTTCTCTCTTCCCCTCTTTCCTTCCCCCCTTATTTCGGCCTACATGGGGCGCACCAGCCCCCTAGGGGCTGGTCTGTTCCCTTCTTGGCCCATTAGGCCCATGTAGTTGCTGGGAGGATGCTCGGAACCCCTTCAGGTGACCAGATATGTACCCGGTACCCCCGGAACACTTCTAGTGTCCAAATATCATTGTCCAATATATGAATCTTTACCTCTCGACCATTTCGAGACTCCTCATCATGTCCGTGATGTCATTAGGGACTTCAAACAACATTCGGTCGCCAAATCACATAACTCATACTCCCTTCGTCCGGAAATACTTGTCCTAAAAATGGATAAAATGGATGTATCTATAACTGAAATAAGTCTAGATACAACCATTTCAAGGACAAGTATTTCCGAATGGAGGGAGTATAATACAAAATCATCATCGAACATTAAGCGTGCGGACCCTACGGGTTCGAGAACTATGTAGACATGACCGAGACACCTCTCCGGTCAAAAACCAATAGCGGAACCTGGATGCTCATATTGATTCCCACATATTCTACGAAGATCTTTATCGGTCTTATCGTAATGACAACATACGTTATTCCCTTTGTCATCGGTATGTTACGTGCCTGAGATTTGATCGTCGGTATCTTCATACCTAGTTCAATCACGTTACCGAAAAATCTCTTTACTCTCTCCATAATACATCATCCCGCAACTAACTCATTAGTCACATTGCTTGCAAGGCTTATTATGATGTGCATTACCGAGAGGGCCCAGAGATACCTCTCCGATACTCGGACTGACAAATCCTAATCTCGATCTATGCCAACCCAACAAATACCTTTGGAGATACCTGTAGAGCATCTTTATAATCATCCAGTCACGTTGTGCCGTTTGATAGCACACAAGGTACTTCTCCAGTGTCTGGGAGTTGCATAATCTCATAGTCAAAGGAATATGTATATGACATGAAGAAATCAATAGCAATAAAACTGAATGATCAATATGCTAAGCTAACGGATGGGTCACGTCCATCACATCATTCTCCTAATGATGTGATCCCGTTATCAAATGACAACTCATGTCCATGGTTAGGAAACCTTAACCATCTTTGATCAATGAGCTAGTCAAGTAGAGGCTCACTAGGGACTCAGTGTTTTGTCTATGTATTCACACATCTATATTAAGGTTTCCAGTCAATAAATTCTAGCGTGAATAATAAAAATTTATCATGATATAAGGAAATATAAAATAACAACTTTATTATTGCCTCTAGGGTATATCTCCTTAAGTCTCCCACTTGCACTAGAGTCAATAATCTAGTTCGCATTGCCATGTGATTTAACACCGATAGTTCACATATTTATGTGATTATAGTTCACATCACCATGTGACCAACACCCAAAGGGTTTACTAGAGTCAATAATGTAGTTCACATCGCTATGTGATTAACACCCAAAGAGTACTAAGGTGTGATCATGTTTTCCTTGTGAGAGAAGTTTAGTCAACAGGTCCGCCACATTCAGATCCGTATGTATTTTGCAAATTTCTATGTATACAATGCTCTGCATAGAGCTACTCTAGCTATTTGCTCCCACCTTCAAAATTTATCCAGATGAGACTCAGAGTCATCTGGATCGGTGAAAAAGCTTGCATCGACGTAACTCTTTACGACGAACTCTTTATCACCTCCATAACAGAGAAATATTTCCTTAGTCCTCTTAGGTAACTAAGTATAACTTTGACCGCTGTCCAGTGATCCACTCCTGCATCACTATCGTACCCCCTTGCCAAATGTAATGCCCACGATGCAGCTATATCTCCCACGTGTCGAGGCACGACTTAGAGGCATAACCGCATGGTGGTTTTGTCGCAAGAGGGGTAATCTTCACACAATCCCATGTACTGAAAAAGAAAGGGGTAAGGAGTTGGCTTACAATTGCCACTTCACACAAATAACAAGTCTAAACATACATCATCCAGAATACAATCAAGGTCCGACTACGGAACCAAAATAAAAGAAGACAACCCCAAATGCTAGATCCCTGATCGTCCCAACTGGGCTCCACTACTGATCATCAGGAAACGAATAATAGTAACGACCAAGGTCCTCATCGAACTTCCACTTGAGTTCGGTAGCATCACCTGCACTGGTATCATCGGCACCTGCAACTGTTTGGAAGTATCCGTGAGCCACGAGGACTCAGCAATCTCACACCCGCGAGATCAAGACTATTTAAGCTTATGGGTAGGGTAAGGTAATGAGGTGGAGCTGCAGCAAGCGCTAAGCAAATATGGTGGCTAACATACGCAAATAAGAGTAAGAAGAGAAGCTACACAACGGTCCTGAAGCTATAAGTGATCAAGAAGTGATCTGAAACTACTTACGTTGAACCATAACACAAACCGTGTTCACTTCCCGGACTCCGCCGAAAAGAGACCATCACGGCTACACACGCGGTTGATTCATTTTAATTAAGTCAAGTGTCAAGTTCTCTACAGCCGGCTATTAACAAATTCCCATCTACCACATAACCATGGGCACGACTCTCGAAAGTTTATACCCTGCAGGGGTGTCCCAACTTAGCCCATCACAAGCTCTCACGATCAACGAAGGATATTCCTTCTCCCGAAAAGACCCGATCAGTCTCAGAATCCCAATTACAAGACATTTCGACAATGGTAAAACAAGACCAGCAAAGCCACCCAATTGTGCCAACAAATTCCGATAGGAGCTGCACATATCTCGTTCTTAGGCCACACCGGATAGGTCAAGCTACGAGTAAAACCAGCCCTCGAGTTTCCCCGAGGTGGCCTTGCAGGTTGCCCGGTCCAGACCAACACTTAGAGAAGCACTGGCCCAGGGGGGTTAAATAAAGATGACCCTCGGGAGCGCGACTCCCAAGGGAAAAGTAATAGGTGGTGGTGGCAAAAGTTAAAACCAAGGTTGAGCCTTGCTGGAGGAGTTTTATTCAAAGCGAACTGTCAAGGGGGTCCCATAACCCCAACCGTTTTAGGAACGCAAAATCAAGGAACATAACACCGGTATGACGGAAACTAAGGCGGCAAGAGTGGAACAAAACACTAGGCATAAGGCCGAGCCTCCCACCCTTTACCAAGTATATATATATATGCATTAATTAAATAAGATATAATATGATATCCCAACATATCCATGTTCCAACATGGAACAAACTTCGACTTCACCTGCAACTAACAACGCTATGAGAGGGGCTGAGCAAAAGCGGTAATTTAGCCAAACAACGATTTGCTAGGAAGGTGGGTTAGAGGCTTGACATGGCAATATGGGAGGCATGATAAACATATGGTAGGTAGCGCGACATAGCGTTAGAGCGAACAACTGGCAAGCAAAGATAGAAGTGATATCGAGGGTAATGGTCATCTTTCCTGAGATCCCGCAAGGAAGAAGAACGAGTCCATGAAGAAGACAAACGGACGTAGTCGAATGAATCCTCACAACTCCGAAACGGAAGCGAAGCTAACGAGAAAAGCAAACCGGAAAGAAGCAAGCAACATGGTAAACACACAAGCATAAACATGGCATGATGCACAACCAAGGATGATGCATGTCCGGTTTAAATATGCATGGTATGGCAAAGTGCACAAACAAAACTACAAGTTAAGTGGATCTCAACATGTAACAAGATGCATGTTGATGAAACACCACATTCGATTATTTAGTTCACTCTTGTTTATGTACTCAACAATATTAAATGTTGGTTAACATGGGAAGAGATGAGGCATGAGTAAATTAACTATTTTGGCAAGTTTAAATGAGGCTGGAAATAACAAACAACAATAAATCCTCATGTGCATTTAGAAATTTATTGCAAACAACAATTTTAAACATTTTAAATGTTATTATGATGATGCGGATGACATGTGCAAGTTTTATGCATTTTTTGTGAAACAATTGACATGATAAGATAAGAGGCGTTTGTCGCCATGGCGGAAGGAAAAGGGGTGCCATGGTGGCGAAACGAAAATGTTACCACGACAACATTCCGGTGATCCGGCAACTCGATTGAGATGCTGGTGCAAAGGAACAAGTGTGGGTGCGCGAAACATGCAAGAGTGACGGGGAGTGATCCCGGATCCCAGGTGTCCCACATGTCGGTGGCATGGCTTACGGCGAACGTGCAAGGAGCAAATCAGACACAGTGCAAACATTGGGTGCATCTCATACAACACATGCATTCGGTCCACGGGCGTCATCTCGGGGTTATACCTTCGAGGCATGCCTTTTCGGAACGGATCAAGTTCGATGCAAGGTAGAGGAAGTAGACGTTCTTGGGACCGTCGTAGTAGGTAGTAGTGGTACTATCGATTCACGGCGACGGAAGTGGAAGTAGTGGTACACATTCGTTTTCAGAGAGGTACTTGACGAATCCAACATTTTCGGGGCGACGGTAGTTGTACACGTGGTTACTTGGTTTTGTTGGATCCATGGCGACGGTAATCGTACACATATCGTAGAGGAACTTGGTCTTGCGAAGAGGTACTTGTGTCGTAGTACTTGGCTAAATTCTCGGAGAAGATGCTTGACGAACCGGGTACGGGTCTTGGCATGTCATTCTTGCAAATCCAAAACCAAGCGAGACAAAAGGGCCTCTGGTGGGCAGCAGCAAGGAGGCGATGGTGCGGCGGGAAGCAACCAGAGGTGCACAGGCACGAGGAGGCGCAACAGAGGACGTGGAGGCCGGAGGTGGTCCTCGTCGATGATGGAGGGACGCAGGCGCGAGCGGGAGGTTGGGCGCGCGGCGCATGGTTGTGGAGGTCGCCGGCAGAGACAGACGATGGAGGGGCGCGAAGGGCTGTGCTCGGCGCTAAAGAGGCGGCTCAGAGCAGCAGCCTGCAGGTGGTCGGTGGCGCGGGCGCCATGGCCGGAGACCGAAGTCGGGGGCAGCGATAGAGGGTCATCGCGGATCGAGGGAGGCACCGGGGAAGGGCTCGCCGGGTGGCACGCTGGCCGGCGCGGGGCAAGGGGGCGCAGGCGTGGCTCGCTGGCTGGAGCTTGCTAGCGGCAGAGGATGGCCGGAGTGGGCAAGAGGTGGCTGCGGACGTGGGAGATCGAGAGGGAGGAGGGGGTCGAGCGGATGGGGATGGGGATCGGGCTCCTCCCTGGCGGCGTGAGGTGGGAGACGAGGGAGTGAGATGGGATCGTGGGGTGACGGGGCCTGGGCTAGGGTTAGGTAGGTTTAGGTGGGCCTAGAGGGCCGGGGACTGGGCCGGCCTGGAGGGCTGTGGGGAGGGATGGCCGCTGAGAGGCCCAACTAGGCTGGACTGGCTGCTGGGCTCTTTTCTCTCTCTCACTCTAAAGAAAAATAAATAAAAACAACACAAAGATAAGAAAGAAAAGAAAGGGAGGTTAGGGGAAGAAGTTGGACACGCGGATAATTTTTCTGGACTCACAAAAATGTGCATGGTCCATGAAAAATAGGAGTGGCCAAGATTGCGAGATTTAAATTCAAACTCATTTGAATTTAAATTCGAAAGGTTTGAACTAGGACAATATTTAGAAGAGCCCCATAATGATGAGGATTATTGGAGGAACCTCGATAAAAGTGATAAGAATTGCGGACAAGATTTGAAGGTCAAACTCGAAGCAGAAAATACATGAGAGTTTAAATTGCAAGTGTGTTTGCGGTTAATTCCAAACTAATGGAATAGTAGCTCCCTAAATACTGGGAGGATATGTTATAAAGAGAACTCACCATGTGATTTCCCTTGGTTTAAATAGATTGAAAGATCTATGCAATTTATTTAAGTGAGTTTTAGTTAGTTTGAGAAAAAGATGGCATGATGACATGATGCAATGCACATGACGCATAGATGAATGCAACGAACCAAACAAAACATACGACAATTCTCGGAAACCATGGAAGGCATCTGAAGCTCCGGAGCAGGGCGTCACACCAAACTCATGGCAAGGTACACAATAGGCCTGGTACACATCATAGCATACTTTATGGAACCTATGGTGACGCATAGGGAATGACTTTCATTCTCTTTCTATTTTCTGCCGTGGTCGGGTTTTGAGTCTTACTCACCTTGCAACACAGGAAAGAACTCCTTCTTTGACTATTCCATTTTGAACTACTTCATAATCTTGTGAAGGTATATACTCATTGAAAAATCTTATCAAGTGTCTTGATCTATCTCTATAGATCTTGATGCCCAATATGTAAGCAGCTTCACCGATGTCTTTCATTGAAAAATTCTTATTCAAGTATCCTTTTATGCTATCTAGAAATTCTATATCATTACCAATCAGTAATATGTCATCCATATATAATATCAGAAATGCTACAGAGCTCCCACTCACTTTCTTGTAAATACAGGCTTCACCGTAAGTCTATATAAAGCCATATGCTTTGATCACCTCATCAAAGCGCATATTCCAACTCCGAGATGCTTGCACCAGTCCATAGATGGATCGCTGGAGCTTCCACACTTTGTTAGCACCTTTAGGATTGACAAAACCTTTTGGTTGCATCATATACAACTCTTCTTTAAGAAATATATTAAGGAATGCAATTTTGACATCCATTTGCGAGATTTCATAAAATGCGGCAATTTCAAACATGATTCAGACAGACTTAAGCACCGCTATGAGTGAGAAAATCTCATTGTAGTCAACACCTTGAACTTGTTGAAAACCTTTTGCGACAAGTCGAGCTTTGTAGATAGTAACACTACCATCAGTGTCTGTCTTCCTCTTGAAGGTCCATTTATGCTCAATGGCTTGCTGATCATCGGGCAAGTCCACCAAAGTCTACACTTTGTTCTCATACATAGACCCTATCTCGGATTTCATGGCCTCAAGCCATCTGTCGGAATCTGGGCTGATCATCGCTTCTTCATAGTTCGTAGGTTCGTCATGGTGTAGTAACATGACTTTTAGAACTGGGTTACCATACCACTCTGGTGCGGAATGTGCTCTGTTCGACCTATGAGGTCCTGTAGTAACTTGATCTGAAGTTTCATGATCATCATCATTGGCTTCCTCTCTAGTTGGTGTAGGCATCACAGAAATGAATTTCTCTGATGAACTACTTTACAATCTAAGAGAAGGTACAATTACCTCACCAAGTTCTACTTTCCTCCCACTCACTTCTTTCGCTAGAAACTCCTTCTCTAGAAAGGATCCATTCTTAGCAACAAAGATCTTGCACTACAAAAAAAAAGACACACCCGTGATATTTCGGGCCGAACGAATTTTTTTCCTGTCATGCTTATGACACTTCTATGACGATAATTGTGACAAAACCCGGTATCATCATAGATGTGGTGAGCTCCTACTTCTATGACAAAAAATAATGACAGAAAATGGGCTTTTCTCCCTGGGCGGGCTGGAGACGCAGCTGAATGACATTCTTTGGGCCGTGCATGACGGAAAAAACCGTAGTAGAAGTGAGGGCTAGGAAAATATCGGGGAGTTGCCGGTTACGATGGGTGGTCAGGGCCGAGCGATGCGCGTTTCTCTCATACACGTACGCATGTGTGGGTGCGAGGCATTGGGCTCTAACTGAACCTGGGCGAGGCGTACGCCTACTGAACCCGAGTGATTGCAATGCCGGCTACGCGTTACTGAACCCGAGCGATCAATCGATGGCTGTTAACTGAACCCGATCGAGTGATTCCTTCGCTACTGCTGCTAATTGAAGCCGATCCATGCTGCCTCTGGATGAACAGTGAGCGTTGTTGGAGGGGAAGGGGGTTGGATGAACAAGACCCCATGGTAGTAGAGGTCGTTGCCGCTGGATGAACATGACCTCGATCGAGCCGGTTGGGGGTGGATGAACAGGGCCCCGTGGAAGGCTGGATGAACAGGACCCCGTGGAGGGCTGATTTAACAGTAGCCGGTGGAGGGCTGGATGAACAGTAGCTCGTGGAGGGGTGGTTGAACAGGACCCCGTGGAGAGGGTTGGTTGAACAGTAGCCAGTGGAGGAGCGGTGGAGGCTGGATGAACAGGAGCACGTGGATGAACAGTCGAAGGTGGAGGCTGGAGGAGGTCGACGATGGATGAACAGTAGCCCGTGGAGGCTGGAGGAGGTCGACTGTGGAGATGAACAGTATCCTGTGGAGTCCAGTTTTGCGGTACGTGTAACATCCCAAATTTCCAATTTGGAATGTTATACATTAGATCATCACTGCATATCATATTTTATTTTGCATTTTGGTTGATCCTAGAAATTCTACGCAACTCAATGACCCACGGAGAGAGTTGGGGATTTCGTTATTCTCATATTTGAGTTCTCTCAAATTTTGAGAATAGGATCATTTGATTTTATTTATTTTATCATCAATTATTTCTATTACAACAATATGAGAGAGGGAATAAAATGACTTTCCCAAAATAAAGAAATATTGAGGATTTAATAATAAAATCAAATAAGATTTTATTTCGGAGTTTTTCGGTGTTTTATTTGAATTTAGGAAAAATGTGCGTTTTTCAAAATTGCTTTTAGGTCCCAAATAAATGTTCACCTTGTGCGACCTGATTTTAGAAGCCCGTGAAAATTTATTTCGGAATTTTTGAAGTCCATTTAGTATTTCTTTTTATTTTTCTTCCAAGCGAAATAAAAAAAAGTGAACCGACCTACGGGCCGTGTCCGACTAGGACTCTGGCCCGGCTAGCCTTTATAAGTTGGGGGAGGCCCAGCCCCAGCCCCAGCCAAACCCTAGCCGCCGCGCCCCAGCCGCGCGCCGCCTCCAGCCGCCGTCGTCGCCGCCTCGCCACCCACGCCGCGAGCCGCCGCGCCGCGCCGCCGTCGCCCGCC